>NC_142600.1:47743372-48076303 GCF_041222555.1 Hakea prostrata | reverse complement strand
TCATGGAAGGCATACTTAGATCTTCAAGAAAATAGATCTAAGAACATGAATCTAAATAAGGAAACAAAACTTACCATAGATGTATCAGTCATGATTCTTGAAGAAAGCATGGTATGATAGAGGAGAAACAACTAGAGATTGATAGATCATGGATTATGTAAAGAAAACATAGCGATTGACTACTAATATGATCAATATAATAGATCTAAGAACATCAGAATTTAAATCAAAGATAAACGCTTGCAATGATCATGATTACGGACATTGCTTTAGCCATTAATCCTTAGGAAGATCATGAGAGATAAGTTCAGAGATGTTTGCAACAGAGAATGCAGCATCTCCTCTACTGTCTCAACTTAAAAAAGAAAGAAAACAAGGATGAAGAAGAAGAAGAGAGTGTAAACATACCTTTTTGTATAAGAACACAAGTTTTGACGAAGATCCGTCAAGATAAACACCAAGAGTGCAACGGAGATGACTTGCAGAGGTTTTTGGTTCGTTCCAAAGAGTTTGGAGGCAGAAAATACGAAGTAGACTCGAGATTGGACTTAAATAGAGCAAGCAAGACCTACTTACCAAAGACAGAACCCATTGGTCGAGTGGATTGGTCGACTGGTCCAGTCGACCAATGAGTCGACCAATTCGTTTAGCAAGTTCAAAACAGGGAATTGAAGGCTCAGAACAAATCCAAACATAAAGGGGTTTTGCACACACACCAAGTGACTTACCTAATAGGTAGAAATGCCTTCAAACCATGATAGAGAACACTCCAAGTCCATCAACTAATCCGATCTTCATCAAGATTCAGTTTCCATAAATAGTACATTGTCATCAACACTCGTGGATTCAAAGCCAGACACCAAGTCCTCCAATGGGATGGCCCAAAGCTGACTTCTTGCTTTACTTCGGGTTGTCGGACCTACAAACAACAGGGTTTCCGGGTCAAGGTTAGGGTTGGGTTTCACATTCTCCCCCCCTTAAAGAAATTTCGTCCTCGAAATTGAAAGCGTACTTGTGCTTCCAAAGAGGTGAGGAAACTTCTCCTTCATATCTTCTTCCTTCTCCCAAGAAACTTCTTCAAGGGTATGGTTCTTCCACCGAATCTTCACCAAAGGGATAGTGCGATTCCGCAGCTGCTTGTCCTTCTTATCCAGGATTTCAGTCGGTTCTTCATCGTAGGTCAAATCAGCACTAAGTCCTTCAGGTGCTTGTTGTAAAATGTGTTCCGGATTCTCTATGTATTTCCGAAGCATCGAAATATGAAACACATTATGAACACCAGCAAGAGGCGGAGGTAATGCTAATCGATACGCAACAGGTCCAACCTTTTCCAAAATCTCAAAAGGTCCAATGAAACGAGGGCTAAGCTTTCCCTTAATATTGAATCTCATCACACCCTTCATTGGTGAAACCTTCAAGAAAACTTTCTCTCCAACTTGAAATTCCAAATCGGTCCTCCTCTTATCAGCATAAGATTTCTGTCTTGATCAGGCGAGACTTAATCCTTTCTCTTATCATATCAACCATAGCACTCGTAGCTTCAATCATCTCGGGACCTAAGACTTTTCTTTCACCTGTCTCGATCCAAGACAAAGGTGTCCTACAAGTACTTCCATACAAAGCCTTGAATGGAGCCATGCCTATTGTTGCTTGATAACTGTTGTTATAGGCAAACTCAACCAAAGCTAGGTGTTTATCCCAATTACCACCCATATCCACCACACAAGATCTGAGCATGTCTTCCAATGTCTGAATTGTCCGCTCAGATTGTCCATCAGACTGTGGATGATGAGCTGTACTCAAGTTCAATTGGGTTCCCAAGGCCTTCTGCAAACTATTCCAAAACCTTGAGGTGAACATAAGATCACGATCAGAAACAATACTCATTGGCACACCATGCAGACGAACCACATTATCCACATAAAACCTTGCTAGCTTATCCAGAGTATGAGTGATCTTCATAGGAATGAAGTGGGATGATTTGGTCAACCTATCAACAATCACCCACACGGTGTCATTGCCTTTACTTGTCCGAGGTAAGCTAGTCACAAAGTCCATAGAGATATCCTCCCACTTCCAACTAGGAATAGGAAGGGGTTGAAGTAATCCAGATGGGGGTTGACGAACGGCTTTCACAAGTTGGCAAGTCTCACACTTGGCAACAAAATTATCAACATCAACCTTCAAACCAATCCACCAAAAATGTTCCTTCAAGTCCTTGTACATCTTGGTGCTTCCCGGGTGTATAGTAAAGACTGACTGGTGTGCTTCCTTCAATATTTCCTTTTTAATTTCTTCGTTTGCAGGCACGCACAGTCTTCCTCTAAACAATAAAGCACCATCCATGGATATACCAAAGTCGGGGTCCGACTCAGGATTCGAAGAAATCTTTTCAACTTTGATCAAAAGTTCTTGATCAGAACTCTGCAAAGCAACAATCTTATCTCTAAGGCCAGATCTTGCCATCATGGCAGAAAGAATAAAATCAGAATTCTCAGGGACAATTTCCAAATCAAAGCTCTCAATAGAAGACCACAATGGTAGACTCAAAGCATTCAAATCCAAAGTCTTCTTCTGGTTCTTCCTACTAAGAGCATTAGCAACAACGTTTGCCTTCCCAGGGTGATACTGAATATCACAATCATAATCAGAGACTAGTTCCAACCATCTCCTTTGTCTCATGTTTAACTCCTTTTGGGTAAAGAAGTATTTCAAACTCTTATGATCCGTGAAAATGGCAATCTTCTAACCGTAGAGGTAATGTCTCCAAATCTTCAAAGCGAAGACAACAGCAGCAAGTTCTAGATCGTGAGTGGGGTAATTCCGCTCATAATCTTTCAATTGCCGAGAAGCATAGGCTACGACCTTGCCATGTTGCATCAGTACGCAACCCAAAACAATCTTTGACGCATCGGTATAAACTTTCATACCACCGGAACTATCAGGTATAGTCAAAACTGGGGCACTTGTCAATCTATCTTTCAACTCTTGGAAATTCTTCTCACGGGTGTCAGACCAAACAAACTTCTCTTCTTTCCTGGTCAACTTAGTCATAGGAGCAGCCAACCGAGAAAAGTTCTCAATAAACCTCTTGTAGTAACCCGCCAATCCAAGAAAACTTCTTATTTCCGTTACCGACTTCGGTCTTTCCCAATCAGCCACAGCTTGGACTTTTTCAGGATCGACACAAATACCTTCAGCTGAAACCACATGGCCAAGGAATACTACTCTCTTAAGCTAGAAATCACACTTGCTAAACTTGGCGTACAACTTCTTTTCTCGCAATCTTTGCAAAGTGAAACTTAGATGGCTTGCATGCTCTTCTTCATTCTTCGAATAGATCAAGATGTTGTCGATGAAAACAATCACAAACTTATCAAGCACATCGTGAAATACTCGGTTCATGAGGTCCATGAACACCGCAGGAGCATTGGTCAATCCGAAAGGCATGACTCTAAACTCGTAGTGGCCATACCGTGTTCGGAATGCTGTCTTGAAGATATCACTAGACTTCACTTTCAATTGGTGATATCCGGATCTCAAGTCAATCTTTGAGAACACAGCTGCACCTTTCAACTGATCGAAGAGATCATCAATTCTGGGCAGCGGGTATCTATTCTTGATAGTCAGCTTATTCAACTCACGGTAGTCAATGCACAGGCGCATACTACCATCTTTCTTCTTGACAAACAAGACCGGAGCTCCCCAAGGTGATACACTAGGTTGTACGAAACCTCAATCAATGAGCTCATTCAACTAGTTTTGCAACTCTTTCAACTCAATAGGAGCCATCCTATACGGAGCTTTAGATACCGGAGCGGCACCAGGGACGAGATCAATAGAAAACTCAACATCCCTGTCTGGAGGCACTCCCGATAGATCATCAAGGAAGACATCAACAATGTCACAGCCAACCCTGACTTCATCGACTCTTTTCTCCACTTTACCCTTGCCTTCAGATGAAGCATCATCCACTAGGGCATAGACTTGCATCAGTGCAGACAGCACCTTCTTACAAACCCTTCTTTTCTCACCAAGAAATTCAAAGACCGGACTTCCACAAATATGGAATTGAATCTTCTTTGAGGAACAAAGAAACACAGCTTTGTGGGCTGTTAACCAATCAATTCCCAAAATAACATCGAAGTCCTTCATATCAAGAAGTACAAAATTGGCTTCCAAGTTCTTCTCACCAATCAACACTGGACATTTAACTAACCCTTTATCTAGTTTCACAACAGGACCAGTAGGTGTACTAATCAACAAACAACTAGACAATTTCTCAGGGATTAGGTCAGTCTTCTTGATGAATGCAGATGACATGAACGAATGAGATGCACCCGTATCAAATAAAACAAATGCAGAATAGAAGCGACTAACAATGTACCTGTAATCACTTCATGGCTTGGATCCTGCTCAGCACTAGAAATACTGAACACTCTACCAGAGGGAGGAGTAGGAGTATTCTTCATCACGGAGAGCGGAAGCTGCTTGGGCGAGGCCGCTTCGGACAGTGCACGAGTGAAATGACCGGTTTGCTTACGAAAAAAAGCAAACAGGATTGCTGGGTCCAACTGGGGTAGCTGCAACAGGGGGCTTCTGAACAAAAGGCCTAGGATTCGCATTCACAGGCCTAGCACTTGCACTCATAGAGTTCTGACCTACACTCCTAGGCTGAAAAGCAGGAGTGGGGTAGGGTGTAGGTCTCACAAAATGCCGATCATTACGATCCACCAACCCAGGGTTCCTTGGCTGCCAGGGCCTTTGCATACGTGCATTCTCCTTCTCTGTTTCTTCCAACTTCTTCGAGTTCTGCACCACTTGGGCATAGCTTACAATAGGCTGGACTGTGAGGTAAGCTTTAATGGCAGGGCGCAGTCCTTTGAAGAACTTCTTCGCTTTGGAGAGATCGACCTTCAGAGAATCAAGAGCAAAGAAATGAAGTTCCTCAAACTTCTGTTGGTACTCCAACACAGACAAAGATCCTTGTGTGAGAACCATAAACTCGGCTTCCTTCGCATCTTTCACCGCCTCAGGGAAATAATTCATGCAAAAAGCTTCTTTGAACAACTCCCAAGTTACAACTCCTGCATGCAAACCTTCAAAAACAGGCCGAGTGGAGGTCCACCATGCATCAGCTTCTTGTTGCAACTTCTGTTCAACAAACAGAATCTTCTGAGCTTCCGAGCATTTCAGATGTCGGAAAGCCTTCTCCAACTCACGAAGCCACTTGTTAGGAAACAAGGGGTCCTTGGTAACTTCAGTGAAAGTGGGCACTTGCATCTTCAGAAAACTCTCCATCAGGCAAGTATGAGAAGTTTTAGCTAAACCTCCCGCATTCAGGATTGCGGCATGAGGATTCACGTTAGCACCAGTTCGAGTCTCATTATGCAGAGTCATGAAACCTGCCAACATCTGGTTGAACTGAGCTGCTTGCTGCTGCATCATATTGCCCATAATATTGGCAATATCACGAAAGCTTCCAACATTCGGGGCACCGGGTATCTCATGGGTACCCTGATCATCATTAGGTATCTCACCACCTCCATGAGGTATTTCACCACCTCCATGAGGTATTCCACCACCTTTATGACCACTGGATTCACCACGCCCACTTCTCAGAGTAACCATTCTGCAAAAACTGAGAACATCAAAATATCGAATTTCGGAGTTTCAACATAAACCACAAGTCCAAATGATTTGAAAACTTAAATCATGTTTAAATATATCCATATAGTCATCAAACAATAATCCATAAGGCAAAAATCACATTTTTCGAAAATTCAGCAGAAAATGAGGTCTTTGTGTCCATTGGTCAATTGATTGGTCTGCTGGACCAGTCAACCAATGAGTCGACCAATCAGGACAGAATACGAAAATTCGCATTATAAGCCTCATTTTCACATTCCAACTTCATTTTATCCTCTTTCAAAGGTGAGAGAGCTCTAGGGAAAGTCTCCAAAGGTTCTTCCAAGTGTTCTTGAGGTGTTTTGGTGCTTCAACAACAACACTTCAACACACAATCCTCACATACAAGGTAAATCTTTCATTCTTTCTTCCATTTTCATCTTCTCATGCTTACATTTCAATGGAATCTATGTTTTACTTGTATGCATTGTTAGAAATCATGTTTAGGAACACTTAGAAACATATTCCCTAGGTTTTAAACACAATGCTATGCATAGACAACAAGTTCTAACACCTCTTTGCACTTCTCGCAAGGTTTTCGTACCGAAATCGTTATCTTTAGGGGCACTCAGGGGCAGAGGTCAGGTTCCTTCAGAGCCTAGACAGGAGGTTCGGAGACCGGACATTTTCGACACACCTCAGGCCGAGTTTTTGTTCGAGGCCTACTTCAGTTACTGCAACATCGAGCTGGGACGTCTGCTTCACCTACGCCAACTTAGAGTCTTTAGGATTCGGCAGAGATTCGACACGTTGCAGTGGACACATCTCTTCACTGAGGATCTACCGGTATACCCGGAGCTAGTGAGGTTGTTCTTCAGCAACCTTACTTACACTGAGGAGGCTCGAGGTCCAGGACATCCACTTAGACTTGTCCTCAGGAGCAGGGTCTTCCAGACTCAGATTCGCTTTTCCACCCGATCACTGGCTGAGATCTTGCGGGTTCCTTACTATCCACAGCAGTGTGTGTGGATACCTGCGGAAGCAGATTTGGACAGCTATCTGATGCCGTATGAGCTACGCGAGATATGCTCCACACTGTGGGATAGTCGCCGATGCTTCACTCCGTGGACCAGCGGACGGATGACAGATTCTGCACGGATTATCGGTCGCATAGTCGGCCGAAACATTATGCCGAAGGCTGGATATCACATCCACCCAGCCGGTACCCTATCTGGCATACCCGGGATGTGATCCACAGCCCCGAAGATCCATAGTTCAGGGACCACATAATCCACATCGACGATAATACAATCATGAACAGATAATAATCATAAACTAACAATGAATGATCATGGAATTCAGAAATAAGGTGTCAGACATAATCAGAGTGCGGAAATAAATATCAAATCAGATAAATTAAGAAGGCAGTGGGCGGAATCCACTCCTTCACCAAACGGAAGTGAGGTCAAAATTTAGTTAAGTACAAGTCTCAAGTTATAAAGGTAAGTTAAAGTTATTACAATTCTTCTAAGTATACTGTCACAAAAGAAGGGGTAACTACTCATAAGTCTCCTCTATAATAAATATGTCTTCTTCAAAGTTGAGGACCATGGAGACCCAACATGACTGCTCCCATACAACTCCGGGGCTAACCCTGGTACGCCTGGTAATCTTCTTCGTTATGGTCACCGAAGTCTTCAACGTAGCCAGCCTCCGGATGGTAGTATGAGGTATCCGGGTCCGCCTCGGGAGGGTGCCATCGGAGTAATCACCCGTAGAATAGCCTAACAAAATATTGCAACAGAAAAGGAATGAGTTCAAAAGAACTCAAGAAGGAAGTTATCCCACCACACATAAACCACAAGATAATCATAAAATGATGCAGATGATATGAGGCATATAATGCAATATGACTTTATTCTAAGTATGCTGGTCATCTATGGTAGACATGCTTTAAGTCATAGCACCATACTTCTTTAGGTAGTCTTAGTCACTCATCACCGGGGGAAATTGGGTCCTGCATCCCTCTCGGACAAATCCATGGTTGGGGTTTCGGTCACCGCTCTCTCACATCACCGTTTGGTCTAAGTATTGGCGCATGTCAGGGTATAGCCTAGCCCAATGCAAGTCATCTACTTAATCATATCATGTCAGTTCCAGATACTTCCATTCCTCCCCTCTCGGGATCCTTTCCGGTATCCTTCACACTAGAGTCACGGATATTACTCACCGGACTCATCAACCCTATTGGTCATCCACAAATGGTAAACGGGAAGCTCTCACGTCCCTCTCACGGATCATTTCACCGGTCTTGAGTGCCCGTGAGCCCAAGTCTAGCCATTTGTAACCCTACCAATAAATGGCCCCTTTCGGGTAACCGTAATGCAATTTATGTCCTCTCACGGAGTGGATACCGGTCTTGAGCGCCCACAAATCCACACTACTACCACGGGTTGTTCGGTCTCAATGCCCTTCCGAATCGGGTCTGATATGATAGGGACATCCTAGCCATACATCTACAAATCCTATGCATGTCATTCAATAACCAGGGAAAGCGTCAATGGACACCTTCGGAGAACATCCCATACTATTCCTTCCGATGTCCAAGGACAGAAGCACCAGTAAAGTACCCCTCAATCCCAAGTTATACTTAAGCAATCACATGCCCAAGTTCATCATATCAGTTCACAAGATACAACGTCATAATAAACATTCAATTCATGACATTGACATAAGTCATCATATATTGAAATTGATAAACATGATAAAACATTGAAGTAATATAATGTAAACACAAAGCTACTGTTAAAAGACATATGTAGCAAGTCTAACACGATAAGAATATGAAATAGAAACTATATTTACTAGGTTAGGAATACCAAGTCAAGATTTCCATATCCTAGGTAATTACATCGATAACTATCCTTACCTTGAATCGGAGAAGGGAATGGTCCAAGATCACAAGCAGTGGCCCAAATAGTCTTAAAGTCCTAAACAAGCATATATGAAAGGTTAGAGAAGAAATCAGAACAATCGGAGATCAAACCAATCAGAATCTGGGCAAAAGTTGCTTTCGACAAGAACTCTATTGGTCGATACATTTGGTCGATAGTATCGACCAATAGTATCGACCAAATCAATTCCGGACAACAAGCTGGCTTTTCGGATTCTTGCCCGGATTTGGTCTTCCGGGTCTCGGATTGACATGAAACTTGGAGGATAGTCTAAGCACAACATGGGGACACTAATTATCAAGAAACTTTCATAATCCAATGGTCCATTTGGAAATCCCCAAATTGACATATTAAGGTTAAGAGTTATAGATCATGGCATTGGCTATATCTCAATGCAAATTAGGGGAAAACATGGGGGATTAGGTAGGGAATTGTTTAGAAGTAACATGGAGCACATATGCAAGGTATAGATTAGGTTAATCATGAGCTTCATCTCAGTTTTGGTAAATAAAGCAAGTTGGTAAGCAATAAATCATGGAAATGTGTAGTCAATGATCATGAGGTGAATCAATCATAGTCATGTCGGTGAAAACATCATTGTATGGGGTTTAGAAGGTTGATGGCAAGGTGTATGCAAGGTTGCAGCACCTTGGCCATGGTCCCAACAGTAAAATAGAGAAAAGATGAGTGAGAAAGTGATTAGGAGAGAGAGTCATACCTTTAAAGTGGAACAAGAAAGTAGGAATGAGTGGTTGGCAATGATTGATGAAGAAGATGCTTCACCACTACCAAGGAGGAGTTCTTGGGAGGCTCTCTCACGTTCCCAGATGTTAAAAACGCGAGAATAGGGCTCCAGTCTCGAGGAATAAATAAATAGAAAAGAATATTCCAAGAATCTTTAAATCTGGGCTCAGCAGACTTGTTGGTCGATACCTTTGGTCGATGGTATCGACCAATAGTATCGACCAAAACAATCTCTGAAGAAATTTTACAGAATAGTTCAGCAACTTTAGGTGCGGACTTGGAGGGCTATACAAGGTCAAATTGCATGGGGTTTTCTCCTACAGTTCACTCAAGAGGTCTAGTTTCAGGGAGTACCTTCGGATTATGCACAGGAGTCTGTTTGCTATTTCAACTGTCTCGCTCTTCATCAGTGCGCAGATTCTAACTTAGCACTGGTAATGTGCATAAGGAAGGAGCAGCATCATCAATGTCCATAAACTGGAATCCCGATATTACGTCATCAACCAGTAGGGCCCATAAGTCCCTCCTACCACCACTTCGGGTCTTTGGACCTACAAACATAACAATGACCGAGTCGGGTCAAGGTTAGGTAAAAGCTGGATTTTACACTGGACATCACCATCGGGTCACAGTGATGGAAGCCTTAGTCATTTACCACATCTACATGGGCTTCGAGATCGATCTCTCCTACATCATTCAGCAGGTCATGCTGGACTTGGTTCTGCGGCCTAGCATGCGGAACCTTTGCTATGGGAGGCTACTGACCTTGATCTTCAGGCATTTCGGGGTGAGTTTCGAGGAAACACCAGTGGACACTGGTTCACAGGGATATACGATCGGGACTCGGACCATTCGTCAGATGAGACTACAGCAGACTGTGAGATCTCCTGGTCCAGAGGGTGAGGATGATGAGGAGATAGAGGATGAGGATCCGGAGTCAGAGGATGGAGGAGAGGATATCGGTCCTGATAGTGATGATCAGGCCGGAGACAATACAGAGATGCACGAGGCTGAGCCAGTGCATCACGAGTTTCCTTCATCGCACTTTGAGGCAAGTGGCCCCTCTCATGCAGTTTCGGAGGCTTCAGATCTTGGGGCACAGATGAGATCGATGACTTCCATGCTAGAGAGGATGGAGGTCAGACAGGAGCAGATGTATGGGAGAATGGAGTCACGATAGGATAGGATAGAGCATCAGGTGACTCAGCTAGCGGAGGAGTTCAGAGGATACAGAGATCAGAGGAGATCACCTAGATAGACTGTACCTTAGGATTTTCATTTATGCATTCCAGATATAATCGTTGTAAAAGCTTTTGAAATTAATGAAGTTCATTTTGTTTCACTCAATTATTGTATATTATGCACCTTTCTTTTATTGCATTAGTGACATTTGTTTAAGTATAATTATGGTATGTTATTCGGAAATGTTCTATTATGCTTCATTGGTTAAGTTTCTAATCCAAGTGTTCTATTATTCACTTCTAAGAGTAGATGAGTTATTTCAGATCTATGACTCAGGAATGTTCCGTTATTGTCTTTTGTGGTTAGGATTTCCTCAAACCTTGGGCTTTGATACCAATCTGTCACATCCTCCCAGCCGGTACCCTAACTGGCATACCCGAGAGTGTGATCCACAGCCCCGAAGATCAGGTATCGAGTAATCAACCTCCCACATAAACAATAACATAATCATGAACAATAATAATCGATGTGCAACAGATAAACCAAAGATCCAAATAAGGAAAGAATGAATCATATATAAATCAGAGTACTAAATATAATCAGAGTGTCTAAATCAAATAAGTAAAGTGAGGTGAAATCCCACTCTACAACCAGCGGAAATGTAGTTCTAAAAGAGAAGAAACAGAATGAAATCTAATCCTAATAGCATAGCAGGTACAATAGGTAACTAAATTGTTCTCAATCTTATAGACAATATACCTATAAGTATAAATCTCATAAATGGCACAAGGGCGCTTCCACTCTATGGTCGGACTAAGCATCGTACGGAGCATAACCACTCACGGAATCTTCAGTGTAATTGTCGTAACCGCAATCACTTTCCTGGAGATATGCCTCTTCTCCTTGCGCTTCTTCATACGAGCAGTCATGATACTCAGAACCTATAGAATAATCTAACAAAACATTGTACAAAAGGAATGAGTTTCAAAGAAACTCAGTAAGGCAGTTAAATCCATAATAACATAAATGGCAGGATTACAAAACAAACATAAATGCAATATGGTATGAGACAAACAATGAATGTATGAATCTAACTCTATGTATGTTGGTCTCTATTGGCAGACATGCTTTAAGTCATAGCACCATACTTCTTTAGGAAAGTCCCATTCACTCATCATCAGTTGGTAATGGGTCCTTCATCCCTCAAGATATTCCATGGCTGGGGGTATAGGTCACCACTCTCTCACATCACCATTGGTCTAAGTACCGGCGCATGTCAGGGTTAAAGCCTAGCCAAATGCAAGTCTTCTACTCAGTTACATCAAGTCAGATCCAGATACGTCCATTCCTCGCCCCTGGTGATCCTTTCCGGTATCCTTCACACTAGAGTCCTCATAGTCCCTAACTATGGACTCATCAACCCTATGGGTTATCCACATATGGTAAACGGGAAGCTCTCACGTCCTCTCACGGGTTGGTTACCGGTCTTAAGCGCCCGTGAGCCCAAGTCTAACCATATGCAACCCTACCAATAAATGGCCCCCACAATGTGATTCCTGTCCTCTCACGGGTTGGTTACCGGTCTTGAGCGCCCATGAATCCCCATTGCTACCACGGGTCGTTTGGTCTCAATACCCCTCCGATTAGGGTCTTACATAATGGGACATCCTAGCCAAACACTACTAGACAGTCCTAAATATGTCATCCAACAGTTTAGGAAGGTGTCCAAAGGGCATCTCCGGAAACATCCCATAATATTCCCGTAGTAGTCCTAGGACAGAAGTGTCAAAAGGAACACCTCTCCTTTCCAAACCATACTTAAGCATACACAAGCATCAATCCATAACATCACATATATGGTAACTTCATATATGGAAAGAAATCAATAATTACATTCAACTTGTATAAAACTGGTAAGTAAATCATACATCAGTCTATTTAATATAAACAAGTAATGCTACTGATATCAAGACAGTACAACAGTAGTATAACATTGTAAGAATCTATTCAAATATAGAAACTAAGATATACAATTTATGTTGTTAAGGAAGTAACCATACTTACCTTTTATAACTTGCAAAGGAATCTTAAGAAATCAAGTAAGATCTTGACAAACTTGAGAAGAGGGTCCTAGACAAGTGTATACAACATATTAGGAAAGATCCCTAAAATAAAAGATATCAAAACATCCAAAACAGACCAAATCTAGAGTTGTTGTACTCATTGGTCGATTGGATTGGTCTACTGTTTCAGTCGACCAATGGAGACAGTGGCCTACAAAATCAGAGTTTTAAGAATAAAGAACCGAATTTGGTGGTTCAAAAGGGTACTAAACAAGGGGTAAACTACATTGGTAGTATCCTAACATATAGAGGACCTCAAAACACCAATTGAATCAAGTTTTCAAGTTACAAATTAGGAAACAAAAAGTTACCATAATTAGATTAATCATGGTTCTTGAAGAATTAAGAATACAAATCATAGACACGAACAATAGGAGAATGAATCATTGATTTTGATAAAGATATCATGGAAGGCATACTTAGATCTTCAAGAAAATAGATCTAAGAACATGAATCTAAATAAGGAAACAAAACTTACCATAGATGTATCAGTCATGATTCTTGAAGAAAGCATGGTATGATAGAGGAGAAACAACTAGAGATTGATAGATCATGGATTATGTAAAGAAAACACAGCGATTGACTAGTAATATGATCAATATAATAGATCTAAGAACATCAGAATTTAAATCAAAGATAAACGAAGACGAGATCATGATTTAGATCATGATTCCTTCAAAAGCTTGCAATGATCATGATTACGGACATTGCTTTAGCCATTAATCCTTAGGAAGATCATGAGAGATAAGTTCGGAGATGTTTGCAACAGAGAATGCAGCATCTCCTCTACTGTCTCAACTAAAAAAGGAAAGAAAACAAGGATGATGGAGAAGAAGAGAGTGTAAACATACCTTTTTGTATAAGAACACAAGTTTTGACGAAGATCCGTCAAGATAAACACCAAGACTGCAAGGGAGATGACTTGCAGAGGTCTTTGGTTCGTTCCAAAGAGTTTGGAGGTAGAAAATACGAAGTAGACTTGATATTGGACCTAAATAGAGCAAGCAAGACCTAATTACCAAAGATAGAACCCATTGGTCGAGTGGATTGGTCGACTGGTCCAGTCGACCAATGAGTCGACCAATTAGTTCAGCAAGTTCAAAACAAGGAATTGAAGGCTCAGAACAAATCCAAACATAAAGGGGTTTTGCACACACACCAAGTGACTTACCTAATAGGTAGAAATGCCTTCAAACCATTATAGAGAACACTCCAAGTCCATCAACTAATCCGATCTTCATCAAGATTCAGTTTCCATAAATAGTACATTGTCATCAACACTCATGGATTCAAAGCCAGACACCAAGTCCTCCACTGGGATGGCCCAAAGCTGACTTCTTGCTTTACTTCGGGTTGTCGGACCTACAAACAACAGGGTTTCCGTGTCAAGGTTAGGGCTGGGTTTCACATCACCAGTTTCTCACACCACAGTTTGGTCTGAGTACTAGCGCATGTCAGGGTTAAGCCTAGCCAAATGCAAGTCATCTACTTAGTTATATCAACTCAGAGTCAGATACTTCCATTCCTCCCCTCTCTGGATCCTTTCAGATACCCTTCTCACTAGAGTTAGCGTATCCTATGGCTACAACCAACTCGGACTAGGAACTCATGAACCCTATTGGTCATCGACAAATAATAGACGGGAAGACCTCATGTCCTCTAATGGATATAACTCACCGGTCTCAAGCGCCCATGAGCCCAAGTCTACTATTTGCAACCCTACCAATGAATGGCCCCCACAATGTGATTCATGTCATCTCACGGATATAACTCACGGTCTCGAGTGCCCACAAATCTACATTGCTACCACAGGTTACTCGGTCTCAATACCCTTCCGAATTGGGTCTAATATAATAGGGACATCCTAGCCAAACACTGCTAGACAAGCCCTAGGTATGACATAATAATCCAGGAAAGTGTCAAAGGGCACCATCGAAATATCCCATACTATTCCCACTGATGTCCAAGGACAAAAATGTCAAAAGGACATTCCCCAATCCCAAATCATACCTAATCAATCACATTCCCAATCCAGCGATAATATACACAACTGATATTCCATCATATAGAAAGATACATATAAACATGATCAATTGAATATGTAAATGACAAGGATAAGTATTCGTAAATAATAAAGAAGTACATGAACAAGGTACTATTGTACTTGAAGTACATACAACAGTAACATCATACTAAGAAAGTATAAAAAGGCAATAAATCTAAGAAATTCCTAAAATAGAAACTAAGATTCACGCAATCTATGTTAATATGGAATCAACTATCCTTGCCTTAATTAACTTCGATGAATATTCGAAGATCAAAGAGAATGGTTCCAAAGTTAGCTAATAAACCCTAAACAAGCATAGATACAACATTAGGAAAGAGACCTAAAAGATTAGAGGTCAAACGAATCAAATCAGAAAAAAAAACACAGATACTGTCAGCCTTGGTCGATTGGGTGGTATCTTGGTCCAATCGACCACATGAACAGTATGCAGCAGAAAACAAAATTTTTGTCTGAAACTCATCTTCCGAGATTCAAAACACTCTGAAATTTCAAGGGATCATTAAGAATAGTAATGTAAGACTACTTAGCATAGATAAGACACCAACAATGGTCAAAAAGAATACTTAATAATTTGGAAACATGACTTTATAATTTGGTAAAAATCATAGTTTTCAATGAAAACAAGCTATAAACTCAAGAGAGGAACTAGAGATGATAAGATCTCATTCTAGTAGAACATAAAAAGTAGATCATACATGAATCTAACATGAAAATAGATCTAACATGCTAGAGAAATCAAATCGAAAGAATGATCATGGCTTCATGAAGAAATCATAAGAATCATAGCTATGATCAAGTATGAAGATCATTGGAATGAATGGAGATTCATTCCCAACCTTGAATACTGTAAAAAGAGGTGTTTGCAAGTATGCAATACCTTCTTCATAATCATAGTACAGAGATTAGATCATGCAAGAGTAAATCAGCAACAAGTATGAGAGATTACTAACCTTGATTGAGGAACAATCGATGAAAACTTTGAAAGCAAGTAGATCTCCTTCAATCACAAGAGAGGCTTTGAGAGGGGTTCTCCACGTTCTCTAAGGGTTTTGGAAATAAAGGAGGCTAAGAAACACGTTCGTCTATTATATAGAGCACCAAAAGAGCTAAACAGAGGATCTTGGCAGATTCTGTCCCTGTTGGTCGATTGGCCCAGTCGACCAAGCATTTCAGCAAGGCCTAAATAGGGAAATGAGGGTCTAAACTTAATCCAAATCCAATGAGCTTCTCCCAACTCAACATATGGCTTACCTAGTATAGAGGAATGCCTTCAAATCATGTCCAACTAAGCTTTCAGTCCATCAACTAGTCTCATCTTCATCAAGGTGCAGTTACATTTCCAAATCTGTCAAAGCTTCCAAGTATGGAACACCATCATCAACTTCCATGGGTTCTAGGTCAAACACTATGTTCAAACCTACAAACAATAGGGTTTCTGGGTCAAGGTTAGGGCTGGATTTCACATTCTCCCCCCCTTAAAAGAAATTTCATCCTGGAAATTGAAAGCGTACCTGGGCTTCCAAAAAGATGAGGAAACTTCTCCTTCATGTCTTCTTCCTTCTCCCAAGAAGCTTCTTCAGGGGTGTGATTCATCCATCGAATCTTAACCAAAGGGATGGTACGATTCCACAACTAATTGTCCTTCTTGTCTAGGATTTTGGCTGGCTCTTCATCATAAGAAAGATCAGCACTAAGTCCTCTAGGTGCTCGTTGTACTGTCTTCCGGATTCTCTATGTACTTCTGAAGCATCGAAACATGAAACACATTATGAACTCCAGCAAGAGATGGGGGTAAAGCCAAATGGTATGCGACGGGTCCAACCTTTTCAGGAATCTCAAAAGGTCCGATGAAGGGAGGGCTAAGCTTTCCTTTCACATTGAATCTCATCACCTTTCATAGGTGATACCTTTAAGAAAACTTTCTCCCCAACTTGAAATTCCATGTCGATCCTTCTCTTATCCGCATAGGATTTCTGTCTTGACTGGGCAGACTTAATCTTTTCTCTTATCATGTCCACCATTGCACTTGTGGCTTCAATCATTTCTAGACCTAAGAATTTTCTTTCACTGGTCTCAGTCCAATACAAGGGTGTCCTACAAGTGTTACCATACAAAGCCTTGAATGGAGCCATGCCTATAGTTGCTTGGTAACTGTTGTTATAGGCAAACTCAACCAAAGCTAAGTGTTCATCCCAATCGCCACCCATATCCACAACACAAGATTTAAGCATATCTTCCAAAATCTGAATTGTTCGCTCAGACCAACAGACTGTGGATGATGAGAAGTACTCAAATTCAACTCAGTTCCCAAAGCTTTTTGTAGACTATTCCAAAACCTTGAGGTGAACCTGGGATCACAATCAAAAACAATACTGACAGGCACTCCGTGCAGATGAACCACATTGTCCACATAAAGCCTAGCTAGCTTATCCAAAGTATGAGTGATCTTCATAGGAATGAAATGGGCTGATTTGGTCAACCTATGACGATTACCCATACCATATCATTAGCTTTACTTGTCCGAGGCAAGCTAGTCACAAAGTCCATAGAAATATCTTCCCACTTCCAACTAGGAACATGAAGGGGCTGAAGTAATCCAGATGGAGGTTGTCAAATGGCTTTCCCACGCTGACAAGTCTCACACTTTGCCACAAGAACTTCCACATCGGCCTTCAAACCAATCCACCAAAAATGTTCCCTTAAATCCTTGTACATCTTAGTACTTCCAGGGTGTACTATGAAAATAGATTGGTGTGCTTCCTTAAAGACTTCCTTCTTGATTTCAACATCCGAAGGCACACAAAGTCTTCCTTTAAACAGTAAGGCACCATCCATAGACATACCAAAATCGGGATCCGAATCAGGATTCGAAGAAATCTTCTCAATCTTCTCCTTTAATTCCTGATCAGAACCATGCAGAGCAACAATTCTATCTCTAAGGGTGGATCTTGCCGTCATGGCAGAAAGAAAAAATTCCAAACCTTCAAGAACAATTTCCAATCCAAGTTTCGAAATTGAGGACAACAACTGTTGACTCAAAGCATTCAAATCCAACTCTTTTCTTTTACTTTTCCTGCTAAGAGCATCAGCAACCACATTTGCTTTACTAGGGTGATACTGAATGTCATAGTCATAATCAGAGACCAACTCTAACCATCTTCTTTGTCTCATATTTAACTCCTTTTCGGCAAAGAAGTATTTCAAACTTTTATGATCTATGAAAATAGCAATTTTCTCACCATACAGATAATGTCTCCAAATCTTCAAAGCGAAGACAACTGCGGCAAGCTCTAAATCATGAGTGGGGTAATTCCACTAATATTCCTTCAATTGCCGAGAAGCATAGGCTACAACCTTGCCATGTTGCATATGAACGCAACCCAATCCAATCTTTGACGCATCCGTGTAGACTGTCAAACCACCGGAGTCATCAGGTATAGTCAAAACCGGGGCACTTGTCAATCTATCTTTAAACTATTGAAAATTCTTTTCACAAGCGTTAGTCCAAACAAACTTCTCTTCTTTTCTAGTTAGCTTAGTCATAGGGGCAGCCAACCTAGAAAAGTTCTCAATAAACATTCTGTAGTATCCCGCCATTCCTAGAAAACTTCTTATTTCTATCACAATCTTCAGTCTTTCCCAATCGGCAACTACTTGTACTTTTTCGCAGTCAACACAAATACCATCAGCTGAAAGATAGATTGACAAGTACGAAATTGGCATACAACTTTTTTTCTCATAGTCTTTGCAAAGTGAAATTTAGATGTCTCACATGCTCTTCTTCACTCTTTGAGTAAATAAAGATGTCGTCAATGAAGACTATCACAAATTTGTCAAGCACATCATGAAATACTCAGTTCATGAGATCCATGAACACAGCAGGAGCATTAGTGTGAAATCCAGCCCAAACCTAACCAGGACACCCTATTTGTTTTAAGATAAAGAAAGACTTGTTTGATGTTAGACCTTAATGTTAGACCTTGATTTCAGTGTTATTATCTTTGAAAGCCTTAGGAGGTCATGTCCGACCTTTTCCTTAGGGTAAATCCAATGTCCCAAAGTGAAGGAAGAAGTCCTTTTGGGCCCTCTTTATGGAAGGCATGGTGTTTGACCTGAAACCCATGGACATTGACGATGATGCCCCTTACTTGAGTACATTGTTAGTGTTTAGTGAAATTCTGCGCATCGAAGAGGGGTGAATTATTTGAAGTACCAAATGAACTCCCGTGCTCAATCCAAAGGTATTTCCTGAAACTAGACTTCTTGATTGACTTGTAGGATAAAACCCCACTCAATTTGACCCTGTATAGCCCTTTGAATCCATGTCCGAAGTTGCTGAACTATTGCTGATTTTTCTGCTGAAACTTGTTTGGTCGATCCCATCGAACAAGGCTGCCCAGATTCGAGTAAAAGATGCTTTTTGGAATGTTCTCTCATCTATATATGCTAGCATTGTGTTTTGAACCCTATTACACTCATCTAAGCCACTGAGAACGAGAGTGGAGCTTCCCAAGGCACTCTCTTGGTATTTATGAAGGATTCTTGCTCCCAATCATTGCAATCATTGTCTCTCTTCTCTAATCATCATCTACAAGGTATGATTCATCACTCTCACTCTCTATTCTATTCTTTTCAATTCCTTTTCTTGCTGTTGCAAACTTGGAGTTGATGCTGCAACCTTGCAACCATCACTCCAAGTGTTCACTCTTGCTTAACTTATGATCCTCTCCCATTTCCATTGATACTATGCTCCCATTTCTAGCCTTGCATATGCATTCCTTTGATTCTCTTCTTAACTTCATACATTCCTGTTCTAAACGGAGGTATATAGTGTGCTATGTTTATGTTTATTGCTAGCATATGATTCTAACCCAATTCCTATTAGTTCCCCTAGCTAATTCATACATTTCTAATTCAAATGCATTTGATTTTAAGCCATGCTTTGATTCTTGTCTATAGAACTTAGTAGTACAATTTGGGGCTTTCTAATTAGACCTTTAATTGTGTTAATTTCTTGATTTATAGTGTTCTACTGCTATTAATCATCCCTCTAAGTTCCGGATCGATCTGAGCCCCGGAAGACCGATTTCGGACCAAAATCCCCAAAATCCTATATGCAACCCGAGACTGTCTTGGTCGATCCCATCGACCAAACATGCTGTTGAACTGTATCCTCCATCATTTTGACACGTTCGACCTCCGATTTTTTCAATTTCTTTTCTAATCTTTCATTTATGTTTGTCTAGGGTCTTAATACCATTATTGGATCATTCTTTTGTAACCTTTGGATAATCATCAACACAACTTAAGGTAAGACAGTTATCGCCATAAAAACATGTGCTATGTGATTATGTCTTGATGTTCATAACTTAGTGAACATAGTTTCTTTATTACTTTTGGACATCATAGGACTGTTGTACATGCTTTAGAACAGTAATATTGTGTTTATATATATATATATATATATATATATATATATATATATATATATATATATATATATATTCTTGTTATAATGATTAATCATTCTTGTTACTTATATATATGATGAATTATTGTGATGTTATGACTTAACTTCTATTATGATGATGTATCATCTGTATATGGTATGATGGACTTGAGCATGTGATTGTTTAGGTATAATTTGGGATTGAGCAGTGTCCTATTGACGCTTCTGTCCTTGGGCATTGGAGGGAATAGTATGGGATGTTCTCCGAAGGTGCCCATCGACACTTTTCCGGATTATTGGATGACATATATAGGGCTTGTCTAGTGGTGTTTGGCTTGGATGTCCCTCCCGTATCAGACCCGAATCGGAAGGACATTGAGATCGAACGACCAGTGGTAGGGTAAGGTTTGATGGGCACTCAAGACCGGTAACCAACCCGTGAGAGGACATAAACTAGATTACGGATACCTGAAAGGGGCCATTTATTGGTAGGGTTGCAAATAGCTAGACTTTGGCTCATAGGCACTCGAAGATCGGTGGGTCATATCAGTGAGAGGACGTGAGAGCTTTCCGTCTACTATTTGTGGATGACCAATAGGGTTGGTGAGTCCGGTGGGTAATATCCGTGACTCTAGTGTGAAGAATACCAGAAAGGATCCCGGGATGGGAGGAATGGACGTATCTGGATCTGATATGATATGACTGAGTAGATGACTTGCATTGGGCTAGGCTTTACCTTGACATGCGCCAATACTTAGACCAAATGGTGACGTGAGAGAGCGGTGACCGAAACCCCAGCGATGGATTGTCTGAGAGGGATGCAAGACCAAATTCCCCCCGGTGTTGAGTGACTGAGACTTACCTAAAGAAGTATGGTGCTATGACTTAAAGCATGTCTACCTTAGAGACTAGCATTCATAGAGTTAGAATCATACTTGCATCATGTGTTTCATATCATATTGCATCATGTTATGGTTTGTATCATATGGTTTATGTTTTATGGAATAACTGCCTTGCTGAATTCTTTTGAACTCACTACTTTGTGCAACATCTTTTGTTAGACTCTATAGCAGGTACTACTACTGTTGACTATGACAGTCAACACTCTGAAGACCAGGTTTGTGAAACCCATCCCTAACCTTGACCCAGAAACCCTGTTGTTTGTAGGTCCGACAACCCGAAGTAAAGCAAGAAGTCAGTTATGGGTCATCCCAATGGAAGACTTGGTAGCTGGCTTAGAATCCATAAGTGTTGATGTCAGTGTTCCATTTATGGAAACTGCACCCTGATGAGGATGGAATTAGTTGATAGACTTGGAGTACTCTCTGGCTTGGTTCGAAGGCATTTCTACCTACTAGGTAAGTCACTTATTGTGTGTGCAAAACCCCTTTATGTTTGGATTTGATCTGAGCCTTCGTTTCCCTGTTTTGGACTTGTTGTTTTGATTGGTCGACTCATTGGTCGACTGGCCCAGTCGACCAATCCAATCAACCAATGAGATCTGATTTTGCTAATTAGGTCTTTGCTTGCCCTATTTAAGTCCAATCTCGAGTCTACTTCGTATTTTCTGCCTCCAAACTCTTTGGAACGTACCAGAGCCCTTTGCAAGTCATCTCCCTTTCATCCTTGGCGAATTTCTTGACGGATCTTTGTCAAAACTCGTGCTTTTACACAAAAAGGTATGTGACCATCATCTTCTATGTTTCATCTTTGATTCTTCATTACTTTTCTTTCCTTTTCTGATTGAGGACAGTAGAAGTGATGTTGTATCTCTGTTGCAACCATCACTATACTCTTTCCTTTTCTCCATATACTCTATAGCCTTGTAAATTCTCCACATGATGATTTCGAAGTGAAATCAAGTGTGATCTTCATGATTTGTTACTCCTTCTAATTGTTTCAAGACTTCAAGCTTTGCATCTCCTGTTCTTCAATCAAAGGTTAGTAATCTCTCTTATGTTGTATTGATATACTCTTACTATGTTTTATTCTTTGTGATTGAGACTATGAAGAAGATGTTGCATCCTTGCAACCATCTCTTCTACAATCTCCTTTCATTTTTAAGGTTTTATGATCTTCATATTGATCTTTGCCGTGATCCTTGTGAGTCTTCATGAAGCCGTGATCATACTCTCGATTTGATTTCAAAGCATGTTAGATTTATTCCTTGTTTTCTTACAAAAGACTTATTGTTATTTGTTTCTGTATATTTTGGGAGAATAAATGTCAAGGTAAAAGCAATGTATCTCCATCTCTTTCGAAAGCCTAGTACTCTCCCAATTTCGAGGAAAAAATTATTTTAAGGGGGGGGAGAATGTGAAATCCAGCCCAAACCTAGCCTGGGGCACCCTATTTGTTTTGGGTGAAGAAAGACTTGTTTGATGTTTGACCCTGAAGTTGGACCTTGATTTCAGTGTTATTACCTTAAGAGCCTTAGGAAATCATGTCCGATCTTTCCCTTAGTGTAGATCCATGTCCCGAATTGATGGAAGTTGTCCTTGTGGGATCTCTTTATGGAAGACATGGTGTTTGACCCGAAACCCATGGATATGGTTGATGGTGCTCCATACTTGGATGCATTGTCAGTGTTAATTTTGAATCTGCAGCCTGAATAAGGTGAGCTTAGTTGGAAAACCTAATGAACTCCCATGTACAATCCGAAGATACTTATGAAAACTATACTTCTTGATTGACTTGTAGGAGAAAACTTCACTCGATTTGACCCCGTATAGCCCTCCGAATCGTTGTTCGAAGTTGCTAAACTATGTCTGGCCAATCCTGTCTGCGTATCGAAGAAGATTGAATTAGTGGAAGTACCTAATTAACTCCCGTGCTCAATCCAAAATCATTTCTGGAAACTAGAATTTTTTATTGCCTTGTAGGAGAAAACCCCACTCAATTTGACCCAGTATAGCCCTCCGAATCCCTGTCCGAAGTTGTTGTTCATGTCTTGGTCGACTGGCCAGTCAACAAGCCAGTCGACCAGCAGTAATGGAATTCGAAAATCACAAAATTCTTTACCATTTTGACCCTACCTTTTTGGAACTCGTGAATGAGGGTCTACCCTGATCATTGGCACTCCAGAGAACGAAAAGTGACACTCTCTTGGGCTCCCCTTGGTGTTTGTGAAGATCCTTGACTCCAATCATTAATTTTACACCTCAATCATCAACTCAAGGTATGATTCCTCTTATTCTTCTTCTAATCTACTCAATCTCCTATTAATTTCTACTCTTGGGACCATGGCTCAAGTGCTGCAACCTTGCAAACACTTGGCCATGAGTTTCCCCTTTCATTTCCATTAATCTAACTACGTTCTTGCTATGATATATTCCCTTTATGATTGCTTACATTGCATTTCTATGATTTCTTTCATTTCAACCTATCCTTGATTCAAAACTGATGTGTAGATGTATGCTAGGTCTGATTTACTATGGATTCATGATTCTAATTCAATTCTTAACATTCACTTGATTGATTCCCATCATTCTTTACAATTTCAATCAACTCCAATTCGATTCTTGATATTTATCGTATAGAACATAGGGCTTCGATTTGGGGGTTTTCAATTGGACCGTTGGATCGTCGTGAAATTTGGTGTATAGTGTCCTCATATTGTTATAATCACGCCCTCCAAATTTCGTGTCGATCGGAGCATCGGAAGGTCAGTTTCGGGCCAAATCTTCAATTCTGCCCATTGTTAACAAGTCTTGGACGACTGCCTTGGTCAACTGACAGTCGACCAAGCCAGTCAACCAAGAGATGTTAACATCCCTGTACTTGGCCGAATTGCTTCGTTTGACCTCCGATTCGATTGTTTTCTTCTCTGATGTTACTTGTATGTTGTCTAGGGTACCAACACTGAGTTTTGGGACTATTCTTGGTGATCTTTGGGATTTGTTTTCGACTTGATTAAGGTAAGGATGGTTATCTCCATAAACACATAGGCTATGAACTTATGTTTTGGTGTTTATACTTAGTGAACATAGTCTCTTAATTGCTTTTGAATATTATAGGACAGCTACACATGTTTTAGAACTGTAGTAATGTGATTTCATACTCTCTTGTTATAATGAATTATCATTCTTGTACTTGTACATATGATGGATCAGTTTGATGTTATGATTTAACTTTTATCATGATGATGTATCAACTGTATGAGATATGATGGATTGGGGTATATGATTGCCTAGGTATAACTTGGGATTGGGGAGTGTCCTATTGACGCTTTTGTCATTGGGCATCGGAGGGAATAGTATGGGATGTTCTCCGAAGGTGCCCATCGACACTTTCCCGGGTTATTGGATGACATACATAGGATTGTCTAGTTGTATGGCTAGGATTATCCTTGTTGTATCAGACCCGAATCGGAAGGTCATTGAGACCGAACGACCCGTGGTAGGGTATGGATTGATGGGCGCTCAAGACCGGTAACCATCCCGTGAGAAGACATAAACATACTGCGGATACCTGAAAGGGGCCATTTATTGGTAGGTTTCCAAATAGCTAGACTTGGGCTCACGGGCACTCAAGACCGGTAACCAACCAGTGAGAGGACATGAGAGCTTCCCGTTTACTATTTGTGGATGACCAATAGGGTTGATGAGTCCGTAATCCGGGATTACGCTGACTCTAGTGTTAAGGATACCGGAAAGGATCGCCGGGGGCGAGGAATGGACGTATCTGGATCTGACATGATATGACTGAGTAGATGACTTGCATTGGGCTAGGCTTTACCTTGACATGCGCCAATACTTAGACCAAATGGTGATGTGAGAGAGCGGTGACCGAAACCCAAGCCAAGGTTGTCCATGAGGTTTTAGGAGCCAATTCCCACCGGCTTGAGTGATTGAGACCTACCCAAAGAAGTATGGTGCTATGACTTAAAGCATGTCTACCCTAGAGACCAGCATTCATAGAGTTAGAACCATACTTGCATCATGTGTTTCATATCATATTGCATCATGTTATGGTTTGTATCATATGGCTTATGTTTTATGGAATGACTACCTTGCTGAGTTCTTTCGAACTCACTCCTTTTTGCAACATATTTTGTTAGACTTTTCTGCAGGTACTACTACAGTTGACTGTGACGGTCAACACTCTAAAGACCAAGTTGGTGACTCGTACCACGCTGGTTGCGGTGAACACGTTGATAAAGACTAGCAATCCGAGACTGATATTTGTCAGGAGCAGATGCGGCCTGGCTTAGTTTCTTATAATTTTGTTAGTTAGGAAACATTGTATAAGTTAGAAGAAACTGTAATTTAGTTGTTTACCTTTCCTTTCCCTTCTTTTAAGAACTGGTTGTAACCTGCACCTTATCTCGATCTACTTTCCATCATTATTGTAGAATGGGTTTCCGCCTCATTTCACATTTTGATTAATTATTTTATTAGTGTTTTTCTGGCACTCGATGCTCTTTGTGATTCTTCTGAGATTCTTCCTTGACTTTTATTATTTAGTTATTTGAAAATTTTGATTTGTTCTTGCTTTTAAATTATTGTGCTAAATGGATATGATCGTTCCTAAACTTGATCTTTTGGGCTATGGATCACTCCACCGGGTAACCCAGATAGGGTACCCTTAGGGTGGATGTGACAGTGAGGGGACATGAGAGCTTCCCGTTTACCATATGTGGATAACCAATAGGGTTGATGAGTCCGTAGTCAAGGACTATGAGGACTCTAGTGTGAAGGATACTGGAAAGGATCGCCAAGGGTGAGGAATGGACGTATCTGGATCTGACTTGATGTAACTAAGTAGGAGACTTGCATTTGGCTAGGCTTTGTCCTTGACATGCGCCAGTACTTAGACCAATGGTGATGTGAGAGAATGGTGACTTAACCCCCAACCATGGAATGTCCTGAGGGATGCCGGACCCACTACGAAAAGGCGTTGTGTGATGAGAGCTTCCTAAAGAAGTACGATGCTTTGACTTAAAGCATGTCTGCTAATAGAGACCAGCATACATAGTGTTAGAATCATATTGCATCATGTATTTCATATCATATAGCATTTTGCTTTGCTATGAAATCCTGCCATTTATATTGTTATGGATTAATTGCCTTACTGGGTTTCTTTGAAAATCATTCCTTTTGTGCAATGTATTGTGCAATGTATTGTTAGATTACTCTATAGGTACTGATGACTATGAAGGTCAATATGAGGAAGCGCAAACTTAAGAGGCGTACTTCACACAAGGTACTGGCAACCATGAAGATTACATTGAGGATTCCTCAAGTGGTCTTACTTGTTACCAGGATTAGCCCTACTGTGGAGTGGGTACATCTGAGCGACATTGATAAAGTCTATGTTTATGAAGACGTTCTCTATAAAGTAGAATAGACTTTAGTTTAGTTTGTTATATCTTTCTTTCTTATCTTAGAACCAGATGTAATCTTTCTTTTGACTTGCGATCTACTTTCCGCTGTTTGTGGAGTGAGATTCTGCCTCACTTTACTTTATGATTTAGACATTCTGTTTGTCTTTCGTACTCTCATGATATGTGATTTATTCTTTCCTTATTTGGATCTTTTATTTATCATTTGCACATTGATTATTTATGTTCATGATTATGTTATTGTCTATGTGGGAGGTTGATTACCTCGATACTTGATATTCGGGGCTGTGGATCACACACTCGAGTATGCTAGGTAGGGTACCGGCTGGGTGGATGTGACAGAGTGGTATCAGAGCCCAAAGTTCAAGGAAATCCTAACCACAGGAAACAATAACGGAACATTCCTGAGTCATAGATCTGAAATGACTCATCTACTCTTAGAAGTGAATAATAGAACACTTGGATTAGAAACTTAACCAATGAAGCATAACTGAAGCTGTTTGCTTTCTCTGTAAGCAAGCTGGTCATTTTGCTCGTGCCTGTCCGAAGCGGCCTGCCCAGCAGCCTGCTCCTGTAATGAAGAATGCTCCTGCTCCTCCCTCTGGTAGAGTGTTCAGTATTTCTAGTACTGAACAGGATGCAAGCCATGATGTGATTACAGGTACATTGTTAGTCGCTTCTATTCCTGCATTTGTCTTATTTGATATAGGTGCATCTCATTCGTTCATGTCATTTGCATTCATCAAGAAGACTAACCTAATGCCTGAGGATTTATCTAGTTGTTTATTGATCAGTACACCTACTGGTCCTGTTGTGAAACTAGATAAAGGGTTAGTTAAATGTCCAGTTTTGATTGGTAAGAAGAACTTGGAAGCCAATTTGGTACTCCTCGATATGAAGGACTTTGATGTCATTTTGAGAATTGATTGGTTGACAGCCCACAAAGCTGTGTTTCTTTGTTCCTCAAGGAAAATTTAGTTTCATAGTTGTGGAAGTCCGGTCTTTGAATTTCAAGGTGAGAAAAGAAGGGTTTATAAGAAGATACTGTTTGCACTGATGCAAGTCTATGCCCTGGTGGATGATGCTTCATCTGAAGGCAAGAGTAAAGTGGAGAAAAGAGTTGACGAAGTCAAAATTTTCTGCGACTTTGTTGATGTCTTCTCTGATGATCTATCGGGAGTGCCTCCAGATAGGGATGTTGAGTTTTCTATTGATCTCATCCCTGGTGCCGCTCTGGTATCTAAGGCTCCGTATAGGATGGCTCCTACTGAACTGAAGGAGTTGCAAAACCAGTTGATTGAGCTCATTGATTGAGGTACAACCTAGTGTGTCACCTTGGGGAACTCCGGTTTTGTTTGTCAAGAAGAAGGATGGTAGTATGCGTTTGTGCATCGACTACCGTGAGTTGAACAAGCTGACCATCAAGAATAGATACTTGCTGCCCAGAATTGATGATCTCTTCGATCAATTGAAGGGTGAAATAGTGTTCTCGAAGATTGACTTGAGATCTGGATATCACCAGTTGAAAGTGAAGCCAAGTGATATCTTTAAGACAGCCTTCCGAACAAGGTATGGTCATTATGAGTTCAATGTCATGCCTTTCGGTTTGACTAATGCTCCTGTAGTGTTCATGGACCTCATGAACCGAGTATTTCATGATGTGCTTGATAAGTTTGTGATTGTTTTCATCGATGACATCTTGATCTATTCGAAGAATGAAGAAGAGCATGTGAGCCATCTAAGTTTAACTTTGCAAAGACTGCGAGAAAAGAAGCTGTACGCTAAGTTTAGCAAGTGTGATTTCTGGCTCAAGAGAGTAGTATTCCTCGGCCATGTGGTTTCAGCTGAAGGTATTCGTGTCGATCCTGAAAAAGTCCAAGTGGTGGCTGATTGGGAAAGACCGAAGACGGTTACGGAAATAAGAAGTTTCCTTGGATTGGCGGGTTACTACAGAAGATTTATTGAGAACTTTTCTCAGTTGGCTGCTCCTATGACTAAGTTGACAAGGAAAGAAGAGAAGTTTTTTTGGTCTGACGCTTGTGAGAAGAATTTCCAAGAGTTAAAGAATAGATTGACAAGTGCCCCGGTTTTGACTAAACCTGATAGTTCCGGCGGTATGACAGTCTATACTGATGCGTCAAAGATTAGTTTGGGTTGTGTACTGATGCAACATGGTAAGGTCGTAGCTTATGCTTCTCGGCAATTGAAGGATTATGAGCGGAACTACCCCACTCACGATCTAGAACTTGCCGCTGTTGTCTTCGCTTTGAAGATTTGGAGACATTACTTCTACGGTGAGAAGATTGCCATTTTCATGGATCATAAGAGTTTGAAGTACTTCTTTACCCAAAAGGAGTTGAACATGAGGGAAAGAAGATGGTTGGAATTAGTCTCTGATTATGATTGTGATATTCAGTATCACCCTGGTAAGACAAACGTTGTTGTTGATGCTCTTAGTAGGAAGAATCAGAAGAAGACTTTGGATTTGAATACTTTGAGTGTACCCTTGTTGTCTTCTATTGAGAGTTTTGATTTGGAAGTTGTCCCTGAGAATTCTGATTTCGTTCTTCCTGCCATGATGGCAAGATCTAGCCTCAGAGATAGGATTGTTGCCTTGCAGAGTTCTGATCAAGAATTTAAGGACAAAGTTGAGAAGATTTCTTCGAATCTTGAGTCGAACCCCGACTTCGGTATATCCATGGATGGTGCTTTATTGTTTAGAGGTAGACTCTATGTGCCAGCAAATGAAGAAATTAAGAAAGAGATATTGAAGGAAGCACACCAGTCAGTCTTTACAGTACACCCTGAAAGCACCAAGATGTACAAGGACTTGAAGGAACATTTTTGGTGGATTGGTTTGAAGGATGATGTTGATAATTTTGTTGCCAAGTGTGAGACTTGCCAACGTGTGAATGCCATTCATCAACCCCCATCTGGATTACTTCAACCCCTTCCTATTCCTAGTTGGAAGTGGGAGGATATCTCTATGGACTTCGTGACTAGCTTGCTTCGGACAAGTAAAGGCAATGACACTATGTGGGAGATTGTTGATAGGTTGACCAAATCAGCCCACTTCATTCCTATGAAAATCACTCATACCCTGGATAAGCTAGCTAGGCTGTATGTGGACAATGTGGTTCATTTGCACGGAGTACCAATGAGTATTGTTTCTGATCGTGATCCTAGGTTTACCTCAAGGTTTTGGAACAATTTGCAGAAGGCCTTGGGAACCCAATTGAATTTGAGTACAGCTCATCACCCACAGTCGGATGGACAATCTAAGCGAACAATTCAAACCTTGGAAGACATGCTCAAATTCTGTGTTGTGGATATGGGTGGTAATTGGGATGACACTTAGCTTTGGTTGAGTTTGCCTATTACAACAGTTATCAAGCAACAATAGGCATGGCTCCATTCAAGGCTTTGTATGGTAATACTTGTAGGACACCATTGTACTGGACTAAGACAGGTGAAAGAAAGGTCTTAGGTCCTGAAATGATTGAAGCTACAAGTGCGATGGTTGATATGATCAGATAAAGGATTAAGTCTTCCCAGTCAAGACAGAAATCTTATGCCGACAAGAGAAGGAATGATTTAGAATTTCAAATGGGAGAGAAAGTTTTCTTGAAGGTTTCACCAATGAAGGGTGTGATGAGATTCAATGTTAAGGGTAAGCTTAGCCCTCGTTTCATTGGACCTTTTGAGATTTTGGAGAAGGTTGGACCTATTTCTTATCGATTGGCACTACCTCCGCCTCTTGCTAGAGTTCATAATGTGTTTCATATTTCAATGCTTTGGAAATACATAGAGAACCCGGAACACATTTTACAGCAAGCACCTGAAGGACTTAGTGCTGATCTTACCTATGATGAAGAACCGGCCGAAATCTTGGATAAGAAGGACAAACAACTATGGAATCGCACCATTCCTTTGGTGAAGATTTTTTTGAAGAACCATACCCTTGAAGAAAATTCTTGGGAGAAGGAAGAAGACATGAAGGAGAAGTTTCCTCACCTCTTTGGAAGCTCAGGTATGCTTTCAATTTCGAGGATGAAATTTCTTTAAGGGGGGAAGAATGTGAAACCCAGCCCTAACCTTGATTGGGAAACCCTGTTGTTTGTAGGTCCGACAACCCGAAGTAAAGCAAGAAGTCAGTTATGGGCCATCCCAATGGAAGACTTGGTGGCTGGCTTAGAATCCATGAATGTTGATGTCAATGTTCCATTTATGGAAATTGCACCCTGATGAAGATGGAATTAGTTGATAAACTTTGAATACTCTCTGGCTTGGTACAATGGCATTTCTACCTACTAGGTAAGTCACTTATTGTGTGTGCAAAACCCCTTTATGTTTGGATTTGATCTGAGCCTTCGTTTCCCTGTTTTGGACTTGTTGTTCTGATTGGTCGACTCATTGGTCGACTGGGCCAGTCGACCAATCCAATCGACCAATGAGATCTGATTTTGCTAATTAGGTCTTTGCTTGCCCTATTTAAGTCCAATCTCGAGTCTACATCGTATTTTCTGCCTCCAAACTCTTTGGAACGTACTAGAGCCCTCTGCAAGTCATCTCCCTTGCATCCTTGGCGATTTTCTTGACGGATCTTCGTCAAAACTCGTGCTTTTACACAAAAAGGTATGTGATCATCCTCTTCTATGTTTCATCTTTGATTCTTCATTACTTTTCTTTCCTTTTCTGATTGAGGATAGTAAAAGTGATGTTGTATCTCTATTGCAACCATCACTATACTCTTTCCCTCTCTTTTCCTAAGGATCTAAAGCTTGGTGGATGATCTTCATCAAGATCATCACTCGCTTTTGAAGGAAAACATGTATTGATTAACTTTCCTTATTTAGATTGATGTTCTTCAGTCTTAGATCTATTTTTTCTTGAAGATCTATGCATGCTTTTCATGATTTCTTTACCACAAACAGTGAACCATCATCCTATTGTTCTTGTCCATGATTTTTACTATGAATTCTTGAAGAACCATGATTGATCTAATTATGGTAACTTTTTTTCCTAATTTGTGACTTGAAGACTTGATATGATTAGTGTTTTGGAGTCCTCTATATACTAGTATACTGCCATTGTAGTTTCCCCCTTGTTTAGTACCCTTTTGAACCACCAAATTCGGTTTCATATTCTAAAATTCTGATTTTTGAAGGCCACTGTCTCTGTTGGTCGACTCATTGGTTGACTGAGGCAGTAGACCAATCCAATCGACCAACGAGTTCAACAACCTCATATTTGGTATGTTTAGGATGTTTTGATATCTTTCCTTTTAAGTATCTTTCCTAATATGTTATATACACTTGTTTAGGACTTTCTTCCCAAGTTTAGTCAAAGTCTTACTTGATTCCCTAAGATCCTTTGCGATTTATATAAGGTAAGGATGGTTATTTCCTTAACTACATAGATTGCATGTTCTAGTTTCTATATTTAAATCTGTTTGATTTATTTCCTTAATTGGATTCTTACAAGGATATACTATTGATGCAATTACCTTGATTACAGTAGGATTGCTTGTATATACAAAATTGATTCATGTATGACTTACTTACCAAATATATGCAAGTTGGATGTTATTATTGATTTCTTTCCATATAAGAAGTTACCATATATGTGATGTTATGGATTTATTTTTGTGAATGATTAAGTATGGTTTGGAAAGGAGAGGTGTCCTTTTGACACTTCAATCCTTGGCCAACTACGGGAATATTATGGGATGTTTCCAGAGATGCCCTTTGGACACCTTCCTAAACTGTTGGATGACATACTTAGGGCTGTCTAGTAGTGTTTGGCTAGGATGTCCTGTTATGCCAGACCCTAATCGAAGGGGTATTGAGACCGAACGACCCGTGGTAGCAATGGGGATTCATGGGCGCTCAAGACCGGTAACCAACCCGTTAGAGGACAAGAATCACATTGTGGGGGCCATTTGTTGGTAGGATTGCATATGGATAGACTTGGGCTCACGGGCACTCAAGACCGGTAACCAACCCGTGAGGGGACTTGAGAGCTTCCCGTTTACCATATGTGGATAACCACTAGGGTTGATGAGTCCGTAGTCAAGGACTATGAGGACTCTAGTGTGAAGGATACCGGAAAGGATCGCTAGGGGTGACGAATGGACGTATCTGGATCTGACTTGACCCTGACATGCGCCAGTACTTAGACCAATGGTGATGTGAGAGAGTGGTGACTTAACCCCCAACCATGGAATGTCCCGAGGGATGCCGGACCCACTACCAAAAGGCGTTGTGTGATGAGACCTTCCTAAAGAAGTACGGTGCTATGCCTTAAAGCATGTCTACCAATAGAAACAAGCATACATAGAGTTAGAATCATATTGCATCATGTGTTTCATATCATATAGCATTTTACTTTTCTTTGAAATCTTGCCATTTATGTTGTTATGGATTAACTGCCTTACTGGGTTTCTTTGAAACTCATTCCTTTTGTGCAATGTATTGTTAGATTACTCTATAGGTACTGATGACTATGAAGGTCAATATGAGGAAGCGCAAACTTAAGAGGCGTACTTCACGCATGGTGCTGGCAACCATGAAGATTACATTGAGGATTCCTCAAGCGGTCTTACTTGTTACCAGCATTGGCCCTACTGTGGAGTGGAAACGTCTGAGCGTCATTGATGAAGTCTATGTTTATGATGATGTTCTCTATAAAGTAGAACAGACTTTAGTTTAGTTTGTTATATCTTTCTTTCTTATCTTTGAACCAGATGTAATCTTTCTTTTGACTTGCGATCTACTTTCCGCTGTTTGTGGAGTGAGATTCTGCCTCACTTTACTTTATGATTTAGACATTCTGTTTGTCTTTCGTACTCTGATGATATATGATTTATTCTTTCCTTATTTGGATCTTTTGTTTATCTTTTGCACATTGATTATTTATGTTCATGATTATGTTATTGTCTATGTGGGAGGTTGATTACCTCGATACTTGATCTTCGGGGCTGTGGATCACACACTCGGGTGTGCCAGGTAGGGTACCGGCTGGGTGGATGTGACAAAGTTGGTGACTCGTACCACACTGGTTACGGTGAACAAGTTGATAAATACTAGTAGTCCGAGATTGGGACTTATCTGGAGCAGTTCGGTTTTGCACTTGGGTGCTAGGGATGGGATATCGTCTCATTCTCTTTTTAACATTTTATTTGATTCATTGAGACCGTAGTTTAGTTTGTTCCCTTGTCACTCTGGGAACCGGTTGTAACCCTTATTTGTAGTCGATCTACCTTCCGCTATTATTATAGGATGGGTTTCCCCCTCCTTTTCACACTTTGACTATTTATCCTATTTGTATCATTTCCACACTCTGATGTTCTTTGTGATCCTTCTGAGATCCTTTATTGACTTTTATTATTAAAGTAATTGAATAAAAAGATTTGTTCTTGCTTTTAATTATATTATTGTGCTAAGTTCCTATGATCATTCCTAAACTTGATCAGCGGGACCGTGAATCACTTCCCTGGGTAATCCAGATCAGGTACCCCTTGGGTGGATGTGACAATTAGTCAAACCAAAAGGCATGACTCTAAACTCAAAGTGACCATATCTTGTTCTAAAAGCGGTCTTGAAAATATCACTTGACTTCATTTTATGTTGGTGATATCCAGATCTCAAGTCAATCTTCAAGAACACAGCTGCACCTTTCAACTAATCAAAGAGGTCATCAATCCGGGGCAGCTGATATCTGTTCTTAATGGTCAACTTTTTCATCTCTTGGTAATCAATGCATAGACGCATGCTACCATCCTTCTTCTTAACAAACAAAACCGAAGCTCCCCAAGATGATACACTAGGCTGTATAAAACCTCTAACTAAGAGCTCATTCAGCTAGTTTTGTAGTTCCCTCAATTCGGTAGGTGCCATTTTGTACGGGGTTTTAGATACCGAAGTAGCTCTTGGGATTAAATCAATCAAGAACTCAACATCTCTATCAGGGAGCAGCCTGACAGATCATCCGGAAAAACATCCATGAAGTCACAGACAACCTTGACTTCTCCAATCTTCTTCTCTTCCTAACCTTGCTTCCAACCTTCACTAATGCACAGACTTGCATCAATGCAATCAAGGTCTTCTTACCAATTCTTCCTTTCTCGCCTTGAAATTCAAAAACTAAATTTCCATCAATTTGAAATTGAATCTTCTTCGAAGAACAAAGGATTACAGCTTTATGGGCTGTCAACCAATCAATTCCCAAAATGACATCAAAGTCCTTCATATCAAGAAGTACTAAATTGGCTTCCAAATTCTTCTCACAAACAAAAATAGGACATTCTTCTAACGCTTTATCTAGTTTCACAACAGATCCAGTAGGAGTACTAATCATCAAACAACTAAATAGATTCTTGGGTGTTAGGTCAGCCTTCTTAATGAATGCAAATGAAATGAATGAATGAGATGCACCCATATCAAATAAAACAAATGCAAGTATAGAAGCGACTAACAATGTATCTGTCACTACATCATGATTTGCATCTTGTTCAGTACCAGAAGTACTGAACACTCTTCCAAAAGGAGGGGCATGAACGTTCTTCTCTGCATGGGCTAACGGTTGAACCGGCTTCTTAGGGCAAGTACGAGCGAAGCATCTGGTTTGCTTACAGAAAAAGAAAACAGGGTCCCTTGGTCCAACTGGAGTCACTGCAACATGGGGCTTCTGAACCATGGGTCTAGGATTAGCATTCACAGGCCTAGCATTAGGAATATTCACTGCTTATCTATTCCTACCATACTGACAAATCTATGACTCTGACCTACACTCCTAGGCTGAAAAGTAGGAGTAGGGTATGGTGTAGGTCTAACAAATCGCTGCTCAATACGGTCAACTAAATCAGGATTCCTTGGTTGCCACGGCCGTTGCACACGAGCATTCTCTTTTTCAGTCTCTTCCAACTTCTTCGCATTCTGAACAATTTGGGTATAACTCTCAAAAGGGAAAACAATGAGGTATGCTTTGATTGAAGGCTACAAACCTTTGAAGAATTTCTTTTCCTTTGCACGATCAGGTCTCATGGAATCAAGGCCAAAGAAGAAAAGTTATTCAAACTTTTGTTGGTAATCCAGCACAAACAGAGAACCTTGCACAAGAACCATAAACTCGGCTTCCTTGGCATCCCCCACAGCTTTAGGGAAATAATTCTTGCAGAAAGCTTCTTTAAAAATTTCCCAAGTCACAACACCAGCATGCAATTCTTCAAGAATAGGCCGGGTGGAGGTCCACCAAGCATCAGCTTCATGTTGGAGCTTCTGCTCAGCAAACAAAATCTTATGAGCTTTAGAACACTGCAGATGACGAAAAGCCTTCTCTAGTTCTTGCAGCCACTTGTTCAGAAACAAGGTATCTTTAATCACACCAGTGAAGGTAGGCACTTGCAATTTCAGAAAACTCTCCATCAGACGAGTAGGGGGAGTTCCAACAAATCTTTCCGCATTCGGAACAACAGCATGAAGATTTCCATTTGCACCAGTACGGGTTTCATTATGGAGGTTCATGAAACCAATCATCATTTGATTGTACTAATTTGCTTGTTGTTTAATGATATTGCTCATTATGTTGGCAATATCACGGTTACTTCCAACCGGCGGAGCACCAGGGATGTCATTAGTAGTATGACCATTCATATGAGTCTGGTTGGTCGAACCACCATCAGGAATGCTCCCATTAGGTATTCCTTCATTCCCATTGCTACTTGAACCAACATGATGATTTCTCAAGACAACCATTCTGCAAAGCTGAAAAGATCTAAAACACCGAAAATCAAAGATTCAACATAAATCACCTGTCCAAATGATTGGCAATCTTAAATTAGGTTATAAACATCCATATAGTCATCAAACAATCAATTATAGGACAAAAATCACATTTTTCCAAAATTCAACAGAAATTGGAGCTACTGTGACTGTTGGTCGACTGCTGGTCGATTGGCACAGTCGACCAACCAATCTACCAAGCCTGGCAGCACGTGAAATTTAGGCTTTTTAGTCACAAATCCACATTTCAAACCTTGCAAACTTGAGAGAGAGCTCTGGAGAAAAGGTCCTAAGGTCTTCCAAAGTGATTCCAAGTTGGTTTGGTGTTTCAACATCTCTACAGCACTCTTAGTTCATCACACAAGGTAAACTCCCTTTTTCTCTCTGAAATGCTTCCTTTCATGCTTGGATTTACCAATAATCATGTTATGCTTGTGTCTATCGTTAGGAATCATACCTAGGAACACCTAGACAACAAGTACTAACAAAATCAAGCTCTCTTTCACCGTTAATGCAACTGAAAATCCCAAATTTTAGGAAAACTTTGATTACTTACAAACCGCTAGGAGTTTTAACACCAAATCATATGCTACATGCTTGAAATGATATGGTAGATGTGTGCATGAAGTTTGATTTAACCAATTTCACAATTTCAAAAATCCAATTTTGACCTAATTTACAAAAGTCCCAAATTTTCTTCTTGCTGAATTTTTGACTTTAGACCATGATTTTGATGGATTTTCTTCAAATAAAACATCTTAGCATGTTATTCCAAGTATTATGCACATGCTAGTATGTTCAAATTGCATTTTCCCCAAAATCAAAATTTTCCAAAAAATTACGAATATGCCCTTCTTGCTGAATTTTTCGTAAAAACACTGACAATCAAGTTCCTTTGTCTTTTCCACAGACATTCACACTATGCAGGGATAGGATCAAGGACGAGGTCGTCTAGTGGGTGACAGGAGAGGTTGGGGTCGAGTTCTAGCTCAGCCACGAGTGGAGGTTATACGACTAGATCGATTAGACACGCTGCAGGCAGAGTTCTTGTACGAGGCATACTTCGAGTATTGCCACATAGAGTTCAGTTGGCTCCTCCAGCTACTGCAGCTCAAGGTATTCAGGATCAGGCAGATATTTGACACCCTGCGGTGGACTCATCTCTTCACGGTAGACTTGCCCATATATCCGGAGCTAGTGAGGTTGTTCTTCAGCAACTAATCATTGATAGGTTGACCAAATCACCCCATTTTATTCCTATGAAGATCACTCACACTATGGATAAGCTAGCAAGGATTTATGTGGACAATGTGGTTCATCTGGCACGAGTGCCTGTGTGAAATCCAGCCCTTAACCTAGCCTGGACACCCTCTTTGTTTTGGATGAAATAGGGCTTGTGTGATGTTTGACCTTGAAGTTGGACCTTTAGTATAGTGTTGATATGTTTAGAAGGTCCTAGGAAGTCAAATCAAACCTCTCCCTTAGTATTGATCCGAAGACCCGAAGTGGAGGAAAAATACTTGGTGTGCCATCTTAGTTGAAGACATGGTGTTTGACCTGAAACCCATGAAAATTGAAGATGGAGTCCCCTTTTGGAAACTTATATGAATTGGAGATGAACTGCACCTTGATGATTAAGAGCTTAGTTGATGGACCTAAAACCCATTTGGACATGGTTTGAAGGTGCCCCTATGTACTAGGTAAGCCATATGTTGAGTTGGGAGAAGCCCAATGGATTTTGATGAAGTTTGGGCCTTGAAGTCCCTGACTAAGCCTTACTTTCAAGCTTGGTCGATTGGGCCAGTCGACCAACCAATCGACCAAAAGGACAGCAAGATTTGGTAAGATCTTCTTTTAGGGTTTTTAATGCTCTATATAATTAGACTTCGTGTTTCTTAGCCTCCTTTGTTTCTAAAACCCCTAGAGAACGTGGGAAGCTCCTCTCAAAGCCTCTCTTGGTGTTGTGGAAGATCCTCAAGCATTCCTCCTAGTTTCTAATTTGGTTCATCTTCAACAAGGTTGGTATTCTACCTCTTTCTTCTCTAATCTCTTCTCTCTACTGTTTTAGTTTATTGTTTTGATTGTGGAGAAGGTATTACTGTGACATCCAGCCCAAACCTAACCAGGACACCCTATTTGTTTTGGGTGAAGAAAGACTTGTTTGATATTAGACCTTAAAGTTGGACCTTGATTTCAGTGTTATTATCTTTGAAAGCCTTAAGAAGTCATGCCAAACCTTTCCTTTAGGGTAGACCTATAATATTTGGCCTTATCCTAACCTTGACCCGGTCAGGAATCTGTTATGTTTGTAGGTCCAAAGACCCAAATTGCGGGTAAAAGAGACTTGTGGACCCTTTTTGTTGATGATTTAGTGTCGGAGCCCAATCCCATAGACATTGACGATGATGCCCCTCACTTGAGAGCATTGTCAGTGTTAGTTTTGAATCTGCGGACCGAAGAGGGGTGAATTAGTTGAAATACCAAATGAACTCCTGTGCTCAATCTGATTATATTTCCCGAAACTAGACTTCTTGATGGACTTGTAGGATAAAACCCCACTCAATTTGACCACATATAGCTCTCCAAATCCCTGTTCGAAGTTGCTGAACTATGTCTGGAAAATCCTGGTTGCGCATCAAAGAAGGTAATCTTAGTTGGTGGACCTAATGAACTCCCATGCTTGATCCAAATGTATTTCTGGAAACTAGACTTCTTGATTGACTTGTAGGAGAAAACCTCACTCAATTTGACCCCGTATAGCCCTCTGAATCCCTGTTCGAAGTTGCTGAACTATTTCTGGATTTTCTGCTGAAACCTATTACCTGTTTTGGTCGATGCACTTTGGTCGATGCCATCAACCAAGGACCATCTATTACATCCACCCATCTGGTACCCTATCTGGCATACCCGAGTGTGTGATCCACAGTCCACAAGATCCAGTAGTTAGTAAAATCAACCTCCCACATTCACAACAATATAATCAATAACAAGACTAAATCAATGTTAACAATATTATTCAAATGAATCATAGTTAAGTAACGAGATAATCATCAGAGTGTGGAAATGATACCAATAGATATATAAATCAAAAGTAGAGTGAGGCGAATCTCACTCCACGAGTACAACGGAATGTACTTCGAAAATCAAAGGGATTACAACTGATTCTAAAGACAAGAAATAAAGATATAATCTAACTAAACTAGAATCTTTTCTACTTTATAAAGGATGTCCTCATAAACATAGACTTCATCGATTACGCTCAGGTGCTCCCACTCCATAGTAGGGCTAATCCTGGTAACAAGAGAGACCACTCGAGGGATCCTCAAAGTAATCTTCATAGTCGCCAACACTTTGCGTATGGAACGCTTCTTCATCTTGCGCTTCCTCATATTGCGCTTCATAGCCATCAAAACCTGTAGAATAGTCTAACAAAAGATATTGTACAAAAGGAGTGAGTTTTAAAAGAAACTTAGCAAGGCAAGTTATTACATAATAGCATAAATAACATAGTAACACAAACAAACATAAGATGATATGATATGAGACAAACAATGTATGTATGAGTCTAACTCTATGTATGCTGGTCTCTATAGGCAGACATGCTTTAAGTCATAGCACCATACTTCTTTGGGAAGGTCATTCACTCTCCCTCAGCCATCTAGGCATCTTGGGCTCTGCCTGTGGTAGTTGGTTAAGTCCCTCAGGACATTCCATGGCTGGGGCTTAGGTCACCACTCTCTCACATCACCATTGGTCTAAGTATTGGCGAATGTCAAGGTAAAGCCTAGCCCAATGCAAGTCTTCTACTTAGTCATATCAACTCAGATCTAGATACGTCCATTCCTCGCCCCTGGCGATCCTTTCCGGTATCCTTCACACTAGAGTCAGCATAGTCCCAGACTACGGACTCATCAACCCTATAGGTCATCCACATATAGTAAATGGGAAGCTCTCATGTCTTCTCACGGGTTGGTTACTAGTCTTGAACGCCCATGAGCCCAAGTCTATCCATATGCAACTTTACCCATAAATGGCCCCCACAATGCGATTCATGTCCCCTCACGGGTTGGTTACCGGTCATGAGCGCCCATAAATCCCCATTGCTACCACGGGTCGTTCGGTCTCAATACCCTTCCGAATCGGGTCTAATATAACAGGGGTATAACCTAGCCAAACACTGCTAGACCAGTCCTAGGTATGACAACAAATAATCCGGGAAAGCGTCAAAGGGCAACATTGGAAATATCCCATACTACTCTTAATGAGGTCCAAGGACATAAATGTCAAAAGGACATTCCCCAATCCCAAATCATACCTAAACAATCACAATCATAATTTCGTCATAACATCCATGACAGATATCTCATCATATGAAAGAGTATAATAAGACAAGATTAAATACATAAGAACATACATGAGTAAGTATTCATACATAATCAAGTACATAAAGTAAATAAGGAAATAAGATCCTAATGTACTTGCAGCATTCATATCATAATAGAAACTAACTTAACAATAGCAAATCTAAGTAGTTTCCCAAATTAGAAACTAAATCTATGCAATCTATGTTAATATGGTAACAACTTTCCTTACCTTAAATAGATTCGAATGTATTCCAGACGGACAAGAGGATGAATCCAATGTTAGCAAATAAACCCTAGAATAGCATCACACAATCATTAGGAAGTAGTCCTAAAAGAATAAGCATGAATCGAATTGAATCGAATCGGACGAAGAAAACAGATTCTGTTCTTGCGAGTTGATTGGCTGGGTTGAGTGCTCCAGTTGACCCAGGCAATCTGCCCAAGAGAAAATCCGAAAATAAAAAGAGAATCTTGATCCGAAACCTATGCTACACAAACCGGAATGCGACGAAACTTGGAGAGAATGTCTAACACAGTAGTTTAAGACTAAAAAGCATAATTTAGACATCAAACCACCATTAAAACCATTACTTACTGATTTAGAATCATAATTTCTATTTTGGTAAAAATCATAGTTTTCATTGGAAACATGCTATGAATGAAAGAGATGAACTAGAGATGATTAGATCTCATTCTAGTACAAGAACACAGTAGATTAGAGGTATGAATAATCATAGAGAAGTATCTATAATGCTAGAATAAATCAAAATAAGAATATAATCATAGTTTAAGAAGAAATCATAAGAATCATGCCAAGAATGAATGAGATGATCATAGCACAAGAGAATGAAAAGAGATTGTAAAGATATGACTACAAGGTTGCAACATCTTCATCACAATCTCAGTTCAAAGATGAGAGTGATCATAGAAAGAATAAATCAATAACACAAAAGATAGAATACTAACCTTTAATTGAAGAACAAGAGAGAGAATTTGCAAGATTGCAAGATTAGGTCTTCTTCTTCACTCTTGGAGGCTTGGAGATGGTTTCCCTTCGTTCTCTAAGTGTTATTGTCACATCCCGCCCTAAATCCACCAAGGGGGTACCCTATCTGGATTACCCGGGGAGTGAATCATGGTCCTGCCGATCAAGTTAAGGAACGATCATAGTCACTTAGCACAATAATATAATTAAAAGCAAGAACAATTCTTTGTATTCAAATCATTTAATAATAAAGTCAAGAAAGGATCTCAAAAGGATCACAAAAGACATCAGAGTGCGGAAATGATACCAATAAAATAAATGATCAACATGCAGAAATGAGGTGGAAATTCCCTCTACAACATTAGCAGAAGGTAGATCGAATAAAATTAAGGGTTACAACCGGTTCCCAAAATGACAAGGGAAAGAACTAAACTACGATCTCAACTAATCAAATAAAAAGGTTAAAAAGAAAATGGGACGATATCCTAACACTAGCACACAAGTGCAAAGGCCGAACTGCTCCAGAAAAGTCTCAATCTTGGACTACTAGTCTTTATCAATTTGTACACCGTGACCAGTGGGATACGGCTCATCAACTTAGTCTTCATAGTGTTAACCATCATAGTCAATAGTAGTAGTACCTGCAGTAGAGTCTAACAAAAATGTTGCAAAAAGGAGTGAGTTCAAAAGAACTCAGCAAGGCAGATTATTCCACAATAACATAGATACATGATACAAAACATTGCATGATGCAATATGATATGAAACACATGATGCAATTATGATTCTAACTCTATGTATGCTAGTCTCTATGGTAGACATGCTTTAAGTCATAGCACCGTACTTCTTTGGGTTGTCAGTCACTCCCCCTCAATCATACAAGATATATTGGGTCTGCCAGGGATGTTCGGTAAAGTCATCTCAAAAAAACCATGGTAGGGGAATTGGTCACCGCTCTCTCACATCACCGTTTGGTATAAGTACTAGCGCATATCACAGAAAAGCCTAGCCCAATGCAAGTCATCTACTCAGTCGTATCAAGTCAGATCCAGATACATCCATTCCTCGCCCCCGGCGATCCTTTCCGGTATACTTCACACTAGAGTCAATGTAATCCCAGATTACGGACTCATCAACCCTATTGGTCATCCACAAATAGTAAACGGGAAGCTCTCACGTCCTCTCACGGATTGGTTACTGGTCTTGAGCGCCCGTGAGCCCAAGTCTAGCCATTTGCAACCCTACCAATAAATGGCCCCTTTCGGGTATCCGTAGCATGGTTTATGTCCCCTACCGGATGGTTACCAGCCTAGAGTGCCCATCAAACCATACACTACCACGGGTCGTTCGGTCTCAATGCCCTTCCAATTCGGGTCTGATACGACGGGGACATCCTAGCCATACATCTAGACAAGTCCTATGTATGTCATCCAATGATTCAGGAAAGCGTCGATGGGCATCTTCGGAGAACATCCCATACTATTCCCTCCGATGTCCAAGGACAAAAGTACCAGTAGGGCACTCCCCAATCCCAAATCATACCTATTCAATCACATTCTCAATTCCATCATATCATACATAAATGATATTTCATCATATAGAAATATACATACCATAACATGATCAATTACATATGAATTTATTAAGAATACATAATCATGATAACAAAAGAATATGTAAACATGGCACTACTATACTTGAAGTACTTATAACAGTTTACCAAAAAAAAAAAAGAAGTACTTATAACAGTCATATACTATAGGAAATACGATAAAGAAGGTAAATCTACTAAGTCTCTAACATAGAAGCAAGAATCACATAATCTATGTAGTTATGGTAACAACCGTCCTTACCTTAAGTTGCGATGATGATAATCCAACAAGCTCAAAAGAATGATCCAAGGATGGTAATAAGACCCTAGCCAAACATAAATGAAAGGTTAAAAAAGAAATAGGGAAAATCGGAGGTCGAACGGGTCAAAACGGAGCAAGGTTGCTGTCAGCAACAACTTTGGTCGATGGTCCTTGGTCGATGGTATCGACCAAAATTCTCTTCGGGACAGAATAGTGGATTTTGGGGATTTTGGTCCAAAATGGGTCTTCCAGGGCTCGGATCGATCTAAAACTTGGAGGGATGATTCATAACTATGTAAGCACACTACCTAGCAAGTATTATCACAATCCAATGGTCCAAATGAAAAGCCCCAAATTGAGGTCCTATGTTCTAAAGACAATAATCCTACCATTCATGAGAAATTGATGTAATTGAAAGGGAAGCTAGAGAATTAGTTGGGGAATAGGTTAGGAACATGATTACAATCATTTGCAAGGTAGAGATTAGACTAATCATACTCCACATCTCAGTTTAGTACAAGAAATCAAGTTGTTAAGCAAGGAATCATGGTAATGTATATGTAAGGATCAAGATGCAAGTGAGGCATAGCAAGAATGAAGGAAAAACAAGTATAAATGGGAAGAGACATTCATGGCAAGGTGTTTGCAAGGTTGCAGCACCTTGGCCATGGTCTCATCAGTAAAAAGAAGAAGAGAAGTGGGTAGGATAGAGAGAAAGAGAGAGAATCATACCTTGGAAGATGATAGTTGAAGAAGAGAGACAATGATTCTTGTAGAAGATCATCACCCAAGCTAAGGAGGAGCCTAAGAGGAGCTTTCCCACGTTCTCAGGTGTTGAAATGAGTAAAATATCGTTCTAGGTTCGAGGTTTCACTTAAATAGAGGAAGGAATATCCAAAAAGCATCTTTTTCTCGATTCTGGGCAACTTTGGTCGATGGTCTTGGTTGATGGCATCGACCAAAAGGATCGACCAAAATAGGTAACAGGTTTCAGCAGAAAAACTAGAAATAGTTCAGCAACTTCGAACAGGGATTCGGATGGCTATACGGGGTCAAATTCAGTGAGGTTTTCTCCTACAAGTCAATAAAGAAGTCTAATTTCCAGAAATACCTTTGGATCAAGCATGGGAGTTCATTAGGTCTACCAAATAAGCTCACCTTCTTCGATGCGCAAGCAGGATTTGCCAGACATAGTTCAGCAACTTTGGACAGGGATTTGGAGAGTTATATGGGGTCAAATTGAATGGGGTTTTCTCCTACAAGTCCATCAAGAAGTATAGTTTCAGGAAATATATTCGGATTAATAACAGGATTTCATTTGGTATTTCAACTAATTCACCTCTCTTCGGTGCGCAGATTCAAAACTAACACTAACAATGCTCTCAAGTGAGGGGCATCATCGTCAATGTCTAAGGGCTTGGGCTTCGACACAAAATAAACAACCAAAAGGGTCCACAAGTATCTTTTCCCCCACTTTGGGTCTTCGGACCCACAAACATAACAGATTTCGGGCCGGGTCAAGGTTAGGATAAGGCCAGATATTACAGGTCTACCCTAAGGGAAAGGTCTGGCATGACTTCTTAAGGCTTTCAAAGATAATAACACTGAAATCAAGGTCCAACTTTAAGGTCTAATATCAAAAAAGTCTTTCTTTATTCCAAAACAAATAGGGTGTCCTGGTTAGGTTTGGGCTGGATGTCACAGTTATGGAGGCTAGGGATACTAAAATCACGAAGTCATGGGGTATATATAGCAAGATACTCAAAACAGAAGATTCTGTTCGAGTTCAGCATCTCTGGGTCGAGTGGCTGGGTAGCATGGCCCAGTCGACCCAAGCAGTTGACCCAACGTGTCAGCAAAGCCAAAGACAGGGATTTGAGGGTCTTCCACTACTCAGAATCAAACGAAACTTTAAACACATTCTATAACATACCTAGCATGGAAAAATTGCTTTAAATCATATCCCACCAAGCTCTAAGGTCATCAACTAATCTTCTCTTCATCAAGGTGCAGTCTTTTCTCAATATCCAACATTGTCTTCAAGTATGGGGCATCATCTTCAATCTCCATAGGTTCGGAGTCGAACACTATATCTTCTACCAATATGGCCCATAGTTGACTTTCACTCCTACTCCGGGTGTTCGGACCTACAGACAAAAGAGTATCCGGGTTAAGGTTAGGGCCGGGTTTCACACCATCGACCAAAGTTACCAAGAATCGAGAAAAAAGATGCTTTTTGGATATTCCTTCCTCTATTTAGGTGAAACCTCGAACCTAGAACGATATTTTACTCATTTCAACACCTGAGAACGTGGGAAGGCTCCCCTTAGGCTCCTCTTTGGCTTGGGTGATGATCTTCTACAATAATCATTGTCTCTTTTCTCCAACTATCATCTTCCAAGGTATGATTCTCTCTCTAGCTCTCTATTCTACTCACTTCCCTTCTTCTTTTACTGATGAGACCATGGCCAAGGTGCTACAACCTTGCAAACACCTTTCCATGAACGTCTCTTCCCATTTATACTTGTTTTTCCTTCATTTTTGCTATGCCTCACTTGGATCTTGATCCTTACATATACAGTACCATGATTCCTTGCTTAACAACTTGATTTCTTATACTAAACTGAGATGTGGGGTATGATTAGTCTAATCTCTGGCTTGCAAATGATTCTAATCATGTTCCTAACCTATTCCCCAACTAATTCTCTATCTTCCCTTTCAATTACATCAATTTCTCATGAATGGTAGGATTATTGTCTTTAGAACATAGGACTTCAATTTGGGGGTTTTCATTTGGACCATTGGATTGTGATAATACTTGCTAGGTAGTGTTCTTACATTGTTATTAATCATCCCTCCAAGTTTCGGATCGATCCAAGCCCCGGAAGACCAATTTCGGACAAAAATCCCCAAAACCCACTATTTTGTCCTGAAGACATTTTGGTCGATCCTCTTTGGTCGATGCCATCGACCAAAGACCATCAACCAAACTTGTTGCTGACAGCAACCTTGCTCCGTTTTGATCCATTCAACCTCCGATTTTCCCGATTTCTTTTCTAACCTTTCATTTATGTTTGTCTAGGGTCTTATTACCATCTTTGGATCATTCTTTTGAGATTATTGGATTATCATCATCGTGACTTAAGGTAAGGACGGTTGTTACCATAACTACATAGATTATGTGATTCTTGCTTCTATGTTAGAGACTTAGTAGATTTACCTTCTTTATCGTATTTCCTACAGTATATGGCTGTTATAAGTACTTCAAGTATAGTACTGCCATGTTTACATATTCTTTTGTTATCATGATTATGTATTCTTAATAAATTCATATGTAATTGATCATGTTATGGTATGTACCTTTCTATATGATGAATGTCATTTATGTATGATATGATGGAATTGAGAATGTGATTGAAAAGGTATGATTTGGGATTGGGGAGTGCCCTACTAGTACTTCTGTCCTTGGACATCGAAGGGAATAGTATGGGATGTTCTCTGAAGATGCTCATCGACGCTTTCTTGGATCATTGGATGACATACATAGGACTTGTCTAGATGTATGGCTAGGATGTCCCTGTCGTATCAGACCCGAATCGGAAGGGCATTGAGACCGAACGACCCGTGGTAGTGTATGGTGTGATGGGCGCTCTAGGCATGTAACCAATCCGGTAGGGGACATAAACCATACTACGGATACCCGAAAGGGGCCATTTTTTGGTAGGGTTGCAAATGGCTAGACTTGGGCTCACGGGCGCTCAAGACATGTAACCAATCCGTGAGAACACGTGAGAGCTTCCCGTTTACTATTTGTGGATGACCAATAGGGTTGATGAGTCTGTAATCTAGGATTACGTTGACTCTAGTGTGAAGGATACCGGAAAGGATCGTCATGGGCGAGGAATGGACGTATCTGGATCTGACTTGATACGACTGAGTAGATGACTTGCATTGGGCTAGGCTTTACTGTGACATGCGCCAGTACTTATACCAAATGGTGATGTGAGAAAGCGGTGACCGATTCCCCTACCATGGGTTTTTAGATGACTTTACCTAACTTCCCTGGCAGACCCAAGATATCTTGTATGATTGAGGGGGAGTGACTGACAACCCAATGAAGTATGGTGCTATGACTTAAAGCATGTCTACCAATAGAGACTGGCATACATAGAGTTAGAATCATAATTGCATCATGTGTTTTATATCATATTGCATCATGCTATGTTTTGTAACCTGCCTTGCTGAGTTCTTTTGAACTCACTCCTTTTTGCAACATTTTCTTAGACTCTACTGCAGGTACTATTGTTGACTATGATGGTCAACACTATGAAGACTAAGTTGATGACTCTTAAACTACTGATTATGGTGACTACATTGGTGAAGACTAGTAGTCCGAGATTGGGACTTATCTGGAGCAGTTCAGCCTTTGCACTTGTGTGCTAGTGTTGGGATATCGTCCCATTTTCTTTTTAACTTTAAACTAGTAGTGTTTGGCTAGGAATACCCCTATTATATCAGACCTGATTCGGAAGGGTATTGAGACCGAACGACCCGTGGTAGCAATGGGGATTTGTGGGCGCTCAAGAGCGGTAACCAACCCGTGAGAGGACATGAATCAATTGTGGTTACTCGTGAGAGGCCATTTATTGGTAGGGTTGCAAATAGTAGACTTGGGCTCGTGGGCGTTCAAGACTGGTAACCAATCCGTGAGAGGACATGAGAGCTTCCGTCTATTATTTGTGGATGACCAATAAGGTTGATGAATCCGTAGTCCGGGACTATGCTGACCCTAGTGAGAAGGATACCGAAAAGGATCGCCCGGGGCAAGGAATGGACATATCTGGACCTGAGTTGATATAACTAAGTAGAAGACTTGCATTTGGAAAGGCTTTACCCTGACATGCGCCAATACTTAGACCAAATGGTGATGTGAGAGAGCGGTGACCTAAACCCCAGACATGGAATGTTCCGAGGGATGCCAGACCCATTACCAATCAATGATGAGTGATTGAGACCTTCCCAAAGAAGTATGGTGCTATGACTTAAAGCATGTCTGCCATTAGATACCAGCATACATACATGGAGTTAGAAGCATTTTTGCATTTATTGTTTCATATCGTTGCATATATGTTTGTTTGTGAATGCCTGTGAAGTTGCTTATTGTGTTTAGATTACTTGCTAAGTTCTTTTGATCTTACCCTTCAGGGGACTTGTTTTAGATGACATTGCAGGATTGAAAAAGAATTCGTGTTCCAGTACAGAGGACCTTTCCATACTTGGTACAGCTCCGGAAGTCCTTGGACAAGGTGTTGACTAGCGAGGCAGCCAACACACAGATTTGGACTGCATTGACGGCTCCCATTGACGGCAGCCGGCATCGTCTTATTCGCCAATGGGATTGTGCGCTAGATGCTGATCTGAAGCTTCAAGAGCATAACCCAAAGGTGAAGAAGCTGAAAACTGAAGAAGAAGAAGAGCCGGCTGAAGATGCTGATTAGACTTCTCTTGTTTCTTCTAGACTTTTACTTTACTTGTATTAGCTTAGAGCTTAACCTTAGATTTCGATCTACCTTCTCTGCTATACTCTACAGTTGTCTTTTGATTTGGTATCATGTTATTCCGCACTCTGATATTCTTTAGTGATCCTTCTGATATCCTTTCTTGACTTTTATTATTAATTCATTACAATACAATGATTTGTTCTTGCTTTTGATTATGTTATTGTGCTAAATGGATACGATTGTTCCTAAACTTGATCTTCGGGGCTGTGGATCACACACTCGGGTATTCCAGATAGGGTACCGGATGGGTGGATGTGACAGCCTGTGAGTATTGTTTCTGATAGAGATCCTAGGTTCACCTTGAGGTTTTGTAATAGTTTGCAGAAAGCCTTGCGAACCCAATTAAATTTGAGTACTGCTAATCATCCACAGACTGATGGACAATCTAAGCGGACAATTCAAATTTTGGAAGATATGCTTAGATCTTGCGTTGTGGATATGGGTGGCAACTAGGATGAACACTTAGCTTCGTTTGAGTTTGCCTACAACAACAATTATCAAGCAACAATAGGAATGGCTCCATTCAAGGCTTTGTATGGAAACACTTGTAGGACACCCTTGTATTGGACTGAGACTAGTGAAAGAAAAGTGTCAGGTCTAGAAATGATTGAAGCTACAAGTGCAATGGTGGACATGATTATAGAGAGAATCAAATCGGCCCAGTCAAGACAGAAATCTTATGAGGATAAGAGAAGGACCGATTCAAAATTTTAAGATGGGGAGAAAGCTTTTCTAAAAGTGTCATCTATGAAAGGTGTTATGAGATTCAATGTTAATGGAAAGCTTAGCCCTTAGTTCATTGGACCTTATGAGATTATGGAGAAGGTTGGACCTGTTGCGTACTATTTGGCCTTACCTCCGTCTCTTGTTGGAGTTCATGATGATTTTCATATATCAATTCTTCGGAAATATATAGAGAATCCGAAACATCTACTACAACGAAAACCTAGAGGACTTAGTGCTGATCTTTCATATAATGAAGAACCAGCCGAAATCCTAGACAAAAAGGACAAACAGTTATTGAATCAGATCATCCCCTTCGTAAAGATTCGGTGGAAGAATCACACCCCTAAAGAATCTTCTTGGGAGAAGAAAGAAGAGATGAAAGAGAAGTTTCCCCATCATTTTGGATACCCAGGTATGCTTTCAATTTTGAGGATGAAATTTCTTTTAAGGGGGGAGAATGTGAAATCCATCCAAACCCTAGCCCCGAAATCCATTTGTTTGTAGGTTCGAAGATTAGAAGTGAAGGTAGAAGGAAATTGTGGGCCATCTTAGTGGAAGACATGGTGTTTGACCCAAAACCCATGGAGATTGATGATGGAGTTCCCTATTTGGAAACCTCACTTGATTTGGAGAAGAAATTACATCTTGAGGATGAAGAATGTGAAATCCAGCCCAAAACCTAACCCGGAAACCCATGGAGATTGATGATGTAGTTCCCTACTGGGAAACCTTGTCTGATTTGGAGAAGAAACTACATCTTGGTGTTGAAGAGCTTGGTTGATGGACTTGAGGCCTAGTTGGACATGTTTTGGAAGGTCCCTCAACGGAAGGTAAGTCACTTGTTGAGTTGGGAGAAGCCCCATTGAAAATTTTGAGGTTTGGAGTATGCTTTCCTATTTTGGGCTTGCTGTCAGCCTAGGTCGATCAGGCTGACCGACCCAACTAAGCTACCCACAGTGACAGGGGGTTAAGTGTAAATTCCTGATTTTTAGGTTTTTTATGCTCTATTTAATAGAACTTCGTGGTAATCAGCCCCACATTGTTCTAAAGCCTATGGAGAACGTGGGAAGCCTCTCTCAAGCATTCACATTGGAGTTTTGGAGGATCCTCATTGAATCCTCAAAGCTTTTCGGCGATTCTTCTTCTTTAAGGTTGGTATTCACTACTACCCACACTTCATCTTCTATTTTCTTTTGGTTTCTTCTATTCTTTTGATTAGGAGGATGATCATATGTCATTCCCATGACAGATCCTCCAATCACTGATGTTCTAGAGTGGATCTCCATACACTCTATAACCTTATGAATCTCCACATGATGATTTAGAAGGGAAATCAAAGTGTGATCTTCATGATTGATTATCCCTTCTATATTTTTTATTTCTAAAGCATGCTAGAATCATTCCCATGATTATTTTCTATCTAAGATGTGAAATCTAGCCCAAACCCTAAATTAGACACCCTATTTGTTTTGGATGAAGAAGAACTTGTTTGATGTTTGACCTTGAAGTTGGACCTTGAGTATAGTGTTGATATGTTTAGAAGGTCCTAGGAAGTCAAGTCAAACCTCTCCCTTAGTGTAGATCCAAGGACCTGAAGTGAAGGAAGAAGGCTTGTGGGCCGTCTCAATTGAAGACATGGTGTTTGAACCCAAACCCATAGAAAATTGATAATGGAACTCCCTATTTGAAAACCTTGTCTGATTTGGAGATGAAATGCACCTTGATGTGTAAGAGCTTGGTTGATGGATTTGAGGCCTAGTTGGACATGTTTTGGAAGATCCCTCAATGCTAGGTAAGTTGCTTGTTGAGTTGGGAGAATCCCCATAAAAAATATTGAGGTTTGGAGCTTGAAATCCCTATTTTTGGGCTTGCTGTGTCACTGGGTTGATTGGCTGGGTAGACTGGGCCAATCAACCCAGCCAGGCTGCCCAGTGAGGGGCTTATGTGTAAAACTCTGTTTTTTTAGGTTTTTGGTGCTCTATATATTGGAATTTCGTGGTAATCAGCCCCATTATGTTCCTAAGCCTTTGGAGAACGTGGGTAGCACCCTAGAGCCTCCTCCTCAAGCCAAGGAAGATCCCCAAGCTTTACCTCCAAGTTTCTATTTTGATTCTTCTTAAACAAGGTTAGTATTCTACCTCTTTCTTCTCTAATATCTTCTCGTACGATCGGTACATCTAAGATGCGAGCCAGTGTCCTCGTAGTGAAACTAATCTCTCTACCTCCGACCATGGAATCCACGACAATCCTAGAACCATCCCTCGGATCATCCTCTATACGGTAGGTCAGATTACTATAGAAGTATCTGATAAGATCTGGGTAGACTGGCTGTGCCGTAGTGTATAAGTGAAGCCAATCCATAGCCTCTAATCTCTCTCGGATGCGAAATACCTCTAATCATCCACATCCACCAACCGTCCGTGCTCGATCGGTATATCATGGAAATAATGTTCGTATAGAAACTCCGCCATAGGAGTAGTGAAATGCTCCTCGTCTATGACCTCAGCCCAGGGAACAAGTCCTCTACCCCTATCCACTCGTCTCCCTCCTCTAGGCATGGTGTGTCTGTTGAAACAAAGAAAGAAACTCATTTGGATTAGTCTCAGTGTATGATTGTTAGATGAAGGGCATTTTCGTAAATTTTCAGAAAATTCGATTTTTGGTGAAATTTTTATTTGATCATTCTAACATATGCATAAGACATATACAAGCATGCTAGAATACTTTATTTGGTAAAAATCCATCTTTTTGGCATATTTAAAGTGAAAATTCAGCAAGTAAGAGAGAGAAAAATCCCTCTTTTGGCTTGCATTTGTGATTTTTGAAAAATTAGAATTTGACCGAATGGAGAGTGGGAACACTTTTCCCCTAGTAGATCAGTGTTGTAGAAATTTGTTTCATGTCAAAATTCCTTTTGGGTTGAAAATGAGACAAGTGCTTGTAAAGTTGAGTTTTTGTGAAATGAATAGTGTTTTGGTAACCAAAACAGATGCAATCTTGTGTTTAGAACTTAATCTTACTTGAAAAGTTATGAAAACATGTTTCTAATCATTTATATGTATGATTTTAACCATTAGCTACAAGTATTACTCAGTTTTATTGAAGAACACAACAAAGGTGAATGAAGTTTACAAGAAAAGAGAAAAAGAAAGAGAACTTACTTGTGTAGATGATCAAGTGAGATTATCAAGAATGATTGAAGCTTTGAATCAAGTCCTAGCACTTTTGAAAACCCTAGAAAACCGCTTTCTCCAGAGCTAAACTCGAAATGGTTGAGTGAGAAATGAAAATGAAATGAGAAGTGGGCCCTTTAAATCTGATTTTCGCGCAGAATTTATTTTGGTCGATCATTTTGGTCAATACCATCGACCAAGAAGCATCGACCAAAATTCTCCATTTTTCTGCATTGGGTTATTTTGGGAATCTTTGATTCTTTGACTCATTTCCTCTGGATTTTGATCAATGCTGATTTATTTTACTGTTATATTGATAATTCTAACCATGATTTGGCTATCCTATTCGTTGGCCAAGTTGTCTTTGTCAAATTTGAAATTTTGGTATCCTTATCTTTGATCCTTGCAGAATGGTCTTACTTAGAAATCGTTTCGTCGGATCCGGAAGCAACAGAAACGAAGAAACCCCTGCTGGGGGCTCTGATCAGCAGACACAGGACGATAGCCACACCATGAATGGCATTCCTGGTGCCCCCGATATCGGAAGCTTTAGAGATATCGCCAGCGTCATGACCAACATGATGCAACAGTAGGTTGCCCAATTTAATCAAATGATGACTGGTTTTGCTACCCTTCGCAATGAGAACCGTGCCGGAATTGGAACTTCTGGAGTCGCAGCCCCTCTTATGGAAAGATTCACCGGGACACCCCACACCCATTTGATGGAAAGTTTCCTAAAGTTACAAGTACCTTCCTTTACTGGTGTAACAAAGGACACCCTCTTTCCGAACAAGTGGCTTCGTGAGTTGGAGAAGGCCTTCAGACATTTGCAATGTTCGATGCTCGAGAAAGTGTTGTTTGCTTGAGAGCGAAGCTTTAGCAAGAAGTCGATGCATGGTGGGCTTCCACTAGGCCTATCCTTGAGACCTTGAATGGTGGTGTTGTTACACGGGAGAAGTTTAAGGAAGCTTTTTGCAAGAACTACTTTCCAGAAGCTGTAAAGGACGCAAAGGAGGCTGAGTTCATGGCCTTAGTACAAGGTACTTCGTCTGTGCTTGAGTATCAGCAGAAATTTGAAGAACTTTTCTTCTTCGCCCTCAAGTCTATTAAGTCTGAAGAAGCCAAGGCGAAAAAGTTTTTCAAGGGTTTGCGACCTTCTATTAAGGCATACCTCACTGTCTTGCTCTTGAAGGATATGCTCAGGTGGTTCAAAACTCGAAGAAGCTTAAAGAAAATGAAAAGGAAAATGCTCGAGTTCAGAAACCCTGGCAACCTAGACCTTCTGGATTTGTGGACCGCACTGATCGGCGTTTTGCTAGACCTACTCCATATCCTGCACCCGCCTTTCAGCCGAGAAATGCTGGTCAGAATCCTAATTCTCTTCCTGTGAGCTATTATGGTCAGTCCAGTGGAGCCAGACCTCAGGGACCTACTTATCCTCCTAGGCCTGGGATGGTGAATCCTAGACTAGCTTATCAGAGACCTCCCCCTGCTGCAGCTCCTATTGGACTGAAAGATACTACTTGCTTCCTCTGCAAGCAAGCAGGCCATTATGCTCGTTCTCGCCCCAAGAAGTCCAGTGCAACCTCGGGCTCCTGTAGTGAAGAATACTCCTGCTGCTACTTCCGCCCTCCCCTCCGGCGAGTGTTTAGCATATCTGGTACCGAGCAAGACCCTTTCCACGATGTTGTAACAGATACTCTGTTAGTAGCTTCTCTTCCCGCATTTGTATTAGTTGATACGGGTACATCACATTCATTCATATCATCTACTTTTTCCTTGAGAACTAACTTGACACCTCGATGATTATCTAGTCATTTATCTATTTGTACCCCTGTTGGGTCTGCTGTTAAACTAGATGAAGTGTTAGAAGATTGTTCTATTTTGATTTGTGGAAGAAATCTGAAGGCAAACCTTGTATTGTTTGACATGAGAGATTTTGATGTAATCTTGGGAATCGACTGGTTGACTTCCTACAATGCCGTGATCTTATGCTCCTCAAAGAAGATTCAGTTCCGTGTAGAAGAGAATTCAGTTTTCGAATTTCAAGGAGAGAAGGGAAGATTTTAGCAAGAAGACCTTGTCCACTCTAATGCAAGTCCATGCCTTTTTGGGAGATGCTTCGTCTGGAAGCAAGGTCAGAGAGAAGAAGAGACTTGAAGAAGTCAGAGTTGTTAGTGAATTCCCTGATGTTTTTCCGGATGACTTGTCAGGTTTGCCTCCTGATAGGGAAGTTGAACAAGCTGACAATCAAGAACAGATACCCTTTGCCTCAGATTGATGACCTTTTTGATCAGTTGAAGGGTGCTGCTGTCTTTTCAAAGATTGATTCGAGATCGGGATATCACCAGCTGAAGGTGAAGTCAAGTGACATCCTTAAGACAGCGTTCAGAACAAGGTACGGACATTATGAATTTAAAGTGATGCCTTTCGGCTTGACTAATGCCCCTGCCATGTTCATGGACCTCATGAACCGAGTATTTCACGATGTATTCGATAAATTTGTAATCGTTTTCATTGATGACATCTTGATTTACTCAAAGAATGAGGAAGAGCATGCGGAGCACCTGAACTGCACGTTGTAAAGGTTGAGAGAAAAGAAACTCTATGCTAAATTTAGCAAGTGTGACTTTTGGCTCTCAAGTGTAGTATTTCTTGGCCATGTTGTTTCAGCCGAGGGTATTCGTGTTGACCCATAGAAAGTCCAAACTGTTACTGATTGGGAAAGACCAAAGACCGTGACTGAGATAAGAAGTTTTCTTGGATTAACAGGATACTACCAGAGATTCATTGAAAACTTTTCTAGGTTGGCTGCCCCTATGACTAAGCTAACTAGAAAAGAAGAGAAGTTTGTCTGGACCGATTCTTGTGAGAAGAACTTCGAAGAGCTGAAAGTTAGATTGACAAGCGCCCCGGTTCTGACTATACCTGATAGTTCCGGTGGATTGACGGTCTACACTGATGCTTCTAAAATCGGTTTGGGCTACGTGTTGATGCAACACGAAAAGGTAGTGGCTTATGCCTCTCGACAACTAAAGGATTATGAGCGGAACTACCCCACTCATGACTTAGAGCTTGCAGCTGTCATATTTGCTTTGAAAATTTGGAGACACTATCTATACGGTGAGAAGATCGCCATCTTCACGGATCATAAAAGTTTGAAATACTTCTTCACCCAGAAGGAGCTGAATATGAGATAGAGAAGATGGTTGGAGTTGGTCTCTGACTATGATTGTGACATCCAGTACCACCCGGGTAAAGCAAATGTAGTGGCGGATGCTCTTAGTAGAAAGAGTCAAAGAAAAGAGTTGGATTTAAATGCTTTGAGTCGGCCTTTGTTGTCCTCGATGGAAAGATTTGGTTTGGAAGTGGTCCCTAAGGGTTCGGATTGTATTCTCTATGCCATGACTGCAAGATCCTCCCTTAGAGATAGAATTGTTGCCTTGCAAAGTTCTGATCAAGAGTTGAAAGAGAAGATTGATAAAATTGCCTCGAATTCAGAAATGGACCCTGCTTTTTTGTACATCTATGGATGGTACCTTATTGTTTAGAGGTAGACTCTGTGTGCCCGCTGTTGATGAAATCAAGAAAGAAATATTGAAAGAAGCACACCAGTCCATCTTTACAGTACACCCTGGAAGTACCAAAATGTACAAGGATTTAAGGGAACATTTTTGGTGGAATGGTTTGAAAGCAGACGTTGAAGATTTTGTTGCCAGGTGTGAAACTTGCCAACGTGTGAAAGCTGTTTGCCAACCCCCATCTGGATTACTTCAGCCCCTTCCTATTCCTAGTTGGAAGTGGGAAGATATCTCAATGGACTTTGTGACTAGCTTGCCGCGGACGAGTAAGGGAAATGACACTGTGTGGGTGATTGTTGATAGGTTGACTAAATCAGCCCATTTCATTCCTATGAAGATCACCTACTCTTTGGATAAGCTAGCTAGACTTTATGTGGACAATGTAGTTCGTCTACACGGAGTGCCAGTGAGTATCGTTTCGGACCGTGATCCTAGGTTCACCTCAAGGTTTTGGAATGGACTGCAGAAAGCCTTGGGAACCCAATTGAATCTGAGTACAGCTCATCACCCACAGTCTAATGGACAATCTGAGCAGACAATTCATATTCTTGAAGACATGCTTAGGTCTTGTGTGGTTGACATGGGTGGAAATTGGGATGAACACCTAGCCTTAGTCGAGTTTGCCTATAACAACAGTTATCAAGCAACAATAGGCATGGCTCCGTTTAAGGCTTTGTATGGTAACACTTGTAGAACGCCCTTGTATTGGACTGAGACTGGTGAAAGAAAAGTCTTAGGTCCAGAGATGATTGAAGCTACCAGTGATATGGTTGACATGATTCGAGAAAGGATCAAGTCTGCTCAATCTAGACAGAAGTCGTATGCCGACAAGAGAAGAACCGACTTAGAATTTCCAATTAGAGAGAAAGTCTTCCTTGAAGTATCACCTATGAAAGGGGTGACGAGATTCAATGTGAAAGGAAAGCTTAGTCCCCGCTTCATTGGACCTTTTGAGATTTTGGAAAGGGTTGGACCTGTAGCATACCGCTTGGCCTTGCCTCCGTCACTTGCTGGAGTTCACAATGTATTCCATGTTTCAATGCTTCGGAAATACCTAGAAAACCCGGAGCACATACTACAGCAAGCACCCGAAGGACTTAATGCCGATCTTTCTTACGATGAAGGACCAGCCGAGATCCTAGATAGAAAGGACAAGCAGTTGCGGAATCGCACCATCTCTCTGGTGAAGATTCGATGGAAAAACCATACCCTTGAAGAAGCTTCATGGGAGAAAGATGAAGACATGAAGGAGAAGTTTCCTCATCTTTTTGGAAGCACAGGTACGCTTTCAATTTCGAGGACGAAATTCTTTTAACGGGGGGAGAATGTAATATCCAGCCCTATTCTAACCTTGACCCTGACCCGGATCCACTGTTGTATTCAGGTCCGAGAACCCAAAGTGGTGGAAGAAGAGATTTATGGACCATTCTGATTGATGATCATGATTCTGTCACATCATCCCAGCCGGTACCCTAACTGGCATACCCGAGAGTGTGATCCACAGCCCGAAGATCAGGTATCGAGTAATCAACCTCCCACATAAACAATAACATAATCATGAACAATAATAATCGATGTGCGAAAGATAAACCATAGATCCAAATAAGGAAAGAATGAATCATATATAAATCAGAGTACTAAATATAATCAGAGTGTCAAAATCAAATAAGTAAAGTGAGGCGAAATCCCACTCTACAACCAGCGGAAATGTAGTTCTAAAAGAGAAGAAACAGAATAGAATCTAATCCCAATAGCAGGTACAATAGGTAACCAAATTGTTCTCAATCTCATAGACAATATCCCTATAAGTATAAATCTCATAAATGGCACAAGGGCGCTTCCACTCTATGGTCGGACTAAGCATCGTACGGAGCATAACCACTCGCGGAATCTTCAGTGTAATTGTCGTAACCGCAATCACTTTCCTGGAGATATGCCTCTTCTCCTTGCGCTTCTTCATACGAGCAGTCATGATACTCAAAACCTGTAGAGTAGTCTAACAAACATTGTACAAAAGGAATGAGTTTCAAAGAAACTCGAGAAAGATTAAATCCATAATAACATAAATGGCAGAATTACAAAACAAACATAAATGCAATATGGTATGAGACAAACAATGAATGTATGAATCTAACTCTATGTATGCTGGTCTCTAATGGCAGACATGCTTTAAGTCATAGCACCGTACTTCTTTAGGAAAGTCTCATTCACTCATCATCAGTTGGTAATGGGTCCTTCATCCCTCAGGATATTCCATGGCTGGGGTATAGGTCACCATTCTCTCACATCACCATTGGTCTAAGTACCAGCGCATGTCAGGGTTAAAGCCTAGCCAAATGCAAGTCTTCTACTCAGCTACATCAAGTCAGATCCAGATACGTCCATTCCTCGCCCCTGGTGATCCTTTCCGGTATCCTTCACACTAGAGTCCTCATAGTCCTTGACTACGGACTCATCAACCCTATTGGTCATCCACATATGGTAAACGGGAAGCTCTCACGTCCTCTCACGGGTTGGTTACCGGTCTTGAGCGCCCGTGAGCCCAAGTCTAACCATATGCAACCCTACCGATAAATGGTCCCCACAATGTGATTCCTGTCCTCTCACGGGTTGGTTACCGGTCTTGAGCGCCCATGAATCCCCATTGCTACCACGGGTCGTTCGGTCTCAATACCCCTCCGATTAGGGTCTGACATAATGGGACATCCTAGCCAAACACTACTAAACAGTCCTAAATATGTCATCCAACAGTTTAGGAAGGTGTCCAAAGGGCATCTCCGGAAGCATCCCATAATATTACCGTAGTAGTCCTAGGACAGAAGTGTCAAAAGGAACACCTCTCCTTTCCAAACCATACTTAAGCATACACAAGCATCAATTCATAACATCACATATATGGTAACTTCATATATGGAAAGAAATCAATAATTACAATCAACTTGTGTATAACTGGTAAGTAAATCATACATGAGTCAATTTAATATAAACAAGTAATGTTACTGATATCAAGATGTACCAAAGTAGTATAACATTATAAGAATCTAATTAAAGAAATAAGTTAACAAGATTCAAATATAGAAACTAAGATATGCAATTTATGTTGTTAAGGAAGTAACCATCCTTACCTTTTATAACTTGCAAAGGAATCTTAAGAAATCAAGTAAGATCTTGACAAACTTGAGAAGAAGGTCCTAAACAAGTGTATACAATATATTAGGAAAGATCCCTAACAGAAAAGATATCAAAACATCCAAAACAGACCAAATCTGGAGTTGATGTACTCATTGGTCGATTGGATTGGTCTACTGTCCCAGTCGACCAATGGAGATAGTGGCCTACAAAATCAGAGTTTTAAGAATAAAGAACCGAATTTGGTGGTTCAAAAGGGTACTAAACAAGGGGTAAACTACATTGGTAGTATCCTAACATATAGAGGACCTCAAAACACTAATCGAATCAAGTTTTCAAGTTACAAATTAGGAAACAAAAAGTTACCATAATTAGATCAATCATGGTTCTTGAAGAATTCAAGATACAAATCATAGACTAGAACAATAGGAGAATGAATCATTGATTTTGATAAAGATATCATGGAAGGCATACTTAGATCTTCAAGAAAATAGATCTAAGAACATAAATCTAAATAAGGAAACAAAACTTACCATAGATGTATCTGACATGATTCTTGAAGAAAGCATGGTATGATAGAGGAGAAACAACTAGAGATTGATAGATCACAACTCTTGTAAAGAAAACACAGCGATTGACTACTAATATGATCAATAAAACAGATCTAAGAAGATCAGAATTTGAATCAAAAGATGAACAAAGACAATATCATGATTCCTTCAAAAGCTTGCAATGATCATGGTTAAGATCATCGCATTAGCCATTAATCCTTAGGAAGATCATGAGAGATAAGTTCAGAGATGTTTGCAACAGAGAATGCAGCATCTCCTCTACTGTCTCAACTCAAAAAGGAAAGAAAACAAGGATGAAGAAGAAGAAGAGAGTGTAAACATACCTTTTTGTGTAAGAACACGATTTTTGACGAAGATCCGTCAAGATAAACACCAAGGACGCAAGGGAGATGACTTGCAGAGGTCTTTGGTTCGTTCCAAAGAGTTTGGAGGCAGAAAATACGAAGTAGACTCGAGATTGGACTTAAATAGAGCAAGCAAGACCTAATTACCAAAGACAGAACCCATTGGTCGATTGGATTGGTCGACTGGTCCATTCGACCAATCAGTTCAGCAACTTCAAAACAGGGAATTGAAGGCCCAGATCAAATCCAAACCTAAAGGGGTTTTGCACACATATCAAGTGACTTACCTAATAGGTAGAAATGCCTTCAAACCATGATAGAGAGCACTCCAAGTCCATCAACTAATCCGATCTTCATCAAGATTCAGTTTCCATAAATAGAACCTCATCATCACTACTAATGGATTCAAAGCCAGACACCAAGTCCTCCACTAGGATGGCCCAAAGCTGACTTCTTGCTTTACTTCGGATCACTGGACCTACAAATAAAAAAGGTTCCGGGTCAAGGTTAGGGTTGGGTTTCACAGATTCGGAGACCGAGCCCATGGACATTGACAATGATACCCCTTGCTTAAATGCATTGTCAGTGTTTAAGGAAAGTCTGCGCATCGGAGAAGATTAATATGGTTGATGTACCAAATGACCTCCTGTGCACAATCCGAAGGTATTCCCCGAAACTAAACTTCTTGATTGAATTGTGGAAGAAAACCTCACTCAATTTGACCTTGTATAGCCTTTCAAATCCCTACTTGAAGTTGCTGTTCTAAACCTGAGTTTTCTCTTGAAAATATTTTGGTCTATCATTTTGGTCGATACCATCGACCAGGACCATCGACCAAAATATCCCAGTCTGCCAAGTTAATGATTCCATGGAATATTCCTTTTCTATTTAATATGACCTCGAGCCTTGAGCCTTTTGCAATCATTTTTCTCACCTGGGAACGTGGGGAGAGCTTCCCAAAGCAGCTCCTTGGTTAGTGTGAAGGGTATCTCATCAAAGACACTTAGTTTATTATTGATTCTTGTCTTCATCTTCCACACTAAGGTATGACTCCTCCTTCCACTCTCTACCCTACCCTTTTCTACTCTTTTCTATTGTCATCTTGCTGATGGGACATTTGGAATGGTGCTGCAACCTTGCAACCACCGCTCCAAGTGCCTACTCATGCTCAATCCATGATTCCCTTAGCCATTCATTGATGCTAATGCTTATATCTCATGCCTAGCATATGTATTCCATGATTTACCTATTAACATCATACCATTTGATATCAAACTAAGCTATAGAGTGTATTATGTTCATGTTTAACATTGCCATATGATTCCAATCGAATTTCTATTAGTTCCTCTAGCTATTGCATGCTATTCCTCATCAATGCAATCAATTCCAACTCATGCCATGATGTTTATCACTTGAACTTGATAGCTCAAATTGGGGCTTTTTAATTAGACCATTGGATTGGGTTAATTCCTTGATTTATAGTGTTCTACTACTGTTGTTAAGTATGCCTCCAAGTTTCAGATTGATCCGAACACCGGAAGACTCATTTCGGACCAAAATCCCCAAAATCCACTATTCTGCCCCGAGGACAATTTTGGTCGATACTTTTGGTCGATACCATCGACCAAGACCATCGACCAAAGTTGTTGCTGACAGCAACCTTGGTAAGTTTTGACCCAAATGACATCCGATCTTCCCAACTTCTTTTCTAACTTATTATTGATGTTTGTTTAGGGCCTTAACAATTCTATTGGACCACTCTTGGTATTCTCAATTCATCATCAACTCATCCAAGGTAAGGATGGTTATATCCATAAACATATAAATCATCAAATATTGAACTGTGCTTTATTTAAAGAATGAAATCCCTAAATTTCGTTTCAATATCATGATTTGATTACTATTGTGAATATGCATTGGATGCATGAGAAATGATGAGATTTGATGTGTGATTGCTTACGTATGACTTGGGATTTGGGGAGTGTCCTACTGACACTTCTGTCTTTGGGCATCGGAGGGAATAGTATGGGATGTTCTCCGATGGTGCCTATCGACACTCTCCCGAGTTATTGGATGACATACATAGGATTGTCTAGTTGTGTGGCTAGGTTCATCCTTGTCGTGTCAGACCCGAATCGGAAGGGCATTGAGACCGAACAACCCGTGGTAGTGTATGGTTGGATGGGCGCTCTAGGCCGGAAACAATCCGGTAGGGGACATAAACCATGCTACGGATACCTGAAATGGGCCATTTATTGGTAGAGTTGCATATGGATAGACTTGGGCTCACGGGCGCTCAAGACCGTTAACCAATCCGTGAGAGGACGTGAGAGCTTCCCGTTTACTATATGTGGATGACCAATAGGGTTGATGAGTCCGAAATCCGGGATTTCACTGACTCTAGTGTGAAGGATATCGGAAAGGATCGCCGTGGGCGAGGAATGGACGTATCTGAATCTGACTTGAACGACTGAGTAGATGACTTGCATTGGGCTAGGCTTTACTGTGACATGCGCCAGTACTTGACCAAATGGTGATGTGAGAGACTGGTGACCGATCCCCTTACCACGGCTTTTTGATGACTTTACCGATCTTCCCTGGGCATTCCCAAGATATGGAAATGGGAGAGTGACTGACGACCCAGAGAAGTACGGTGCTATGACTTAAAGCATGTCTACCCTAAAGACCAGCATTCATAGAGTTAGGCTCATATCTGCATCATATGTTCCATATCACATTGCATTATTATATGTTCTGAATGTGTATGATTTCTAATTATGGAATAACTTCCTTGCTGAGTTCTTCGAACTCATTCCTTTTTGTGCAAATGTTTTAGATTACGTTCCAGGTACCGAAGATTACTATGGCACCTCCTATGAGGCGGACAATGATTCCACATACTACCCTCCGGGTAGTGGCGTCGGTGAGGATCCGTATATTGGAGCCGAGGAGGATTACTATCCGCACCAGGGTTAGCCCCACAGTTGTGCGGGAGCGGCAGCGCTGGGTTTACTTCATCCATACTGTTGAGGAGACTACCATTAGTATAGAAGAAACCCTAGCATAGTGCCCCATTCCCCTAGTGTATTTGTGGAACCTTGGATATTGTAATTAACTTGTCTTTGAATTATTCCGGTGACACTTGGATATGTAACTAACTTGATTTACTTCTTTTCCACTGCTCTGAGAGGGTGGCTACCACACCTTCTCACCCTTTATGATTTTGATCACACTTTATTATTATCTATATTCCGCACTCTGATTTAGTTAATCTTATCTTATTCATGATACTTAGTACTAGCTGTTTTTACCATTGATTATTACTGTTCATGATTGTGTTACCGCGTATGTGGGAGGCATGGACCTCAGATCATTGATCCTTGGACTGTGGATCACATCCCGAGTATTCCAAATGGGGTACCGGCCATCAGATCTGTAGAGGAATCGTTCAAATCACCAGAGAGAGTTTCGGAGAGGTCTTCTCACATTCAAAAAGTGTTTAGGAGGCAACCGTAACTAAGAAACACGAAGTAGGGTTTAAATATAAGTGAAAAACCCTAAAATTGCATTTTCTCGGATTTAGAAAACCTTTGGTCGAGTGCTTGGTCGATTGGCCTAGTCGACCAAGCAGAACAGCAAGGCCAAAATAGGGAAATGGAGGATCAAATGGGCTCTAAACCTCAAGGGCTTTTGCACACATATCAAGTGACATACCTAGGGTATAGAAATACCTTCAAACCAAGTCAGATAACACTCCAAGTCCTTCAACTAATCTCATCTTCAGACAGGTGCAGCTTTCTTTCCAAATCTACACAGACTTCCAAGTATGGAACTCCATCATCAACATCCATGGGTTCAAAGTCAAACACCATGTCTTCTACTGAGATGGCACATAGTTGGCTTCTTCCTTTACTCTGGGTCTTCGGACCTACAAACAACCGGGTTTCCAGGTCAAGGTCAGGGTTAGGTTAGGGTTGGGTTTCACATTCTCCCCCCCTTAAAAGAAATTTCATCCTCGAAATTGAAAGCATACCTGAAATTCCAAAAAGTTGAGGAAACTTCTCCTTCATATCTTCTTCCTTCTCCCAAGAAGCTTCTTCAGGGGTATGGTTCTTCCAACGAATCTTTACCAAAGGGATGGTGCGATTCCGCAATTGCTTATCCTTCTTATCCAAAATTTTAGTTGGCTCTTCATCATAGGTAAGATCAGCACTAAGTCCTTCAGGTGCTTGCTGTAATATGTGTTCCGGATTCTCTATGTATTTTCGAAGCATCGAAACATGAAACACATTGTGCACAGCAGCAATAGGTCCAACCTTCTCCAGAATCTCGAAAGGTCCAATGTACCATGGGCTAAGTTTTCCTTTAACATTGAATCTCATCACACCCTTCAAAGGTGAAACCTTCAAGAAAACCTTCTCTCCAATTTGAAATTCCAAATCGGTCCTTCTCTTATCAGCATAGGATTTCTGTCTTGACTGGGCAGACTTAATCCTTTCTCTAATCATATCAACCATTGAGCTAGTAGCTTCGATCATCTCCGGGCCTAAGACTTTTCTCTCACCGGTCTCAGTCCAGTACAAAGGTGTCCTACAAGTGTTACCATACAAAGCCTTGAGCAGAGCCATGCCTATAGTTGCTTGATAACTGTTGTTATAGGCAAACTCAACCAAAGCTAAGTGTTCATCCCAATTTCCACCCATATCCACTACAAAAGATCTAAGCATATCTTCCAAAATTTGAATTGTTTGCTCAGATTGTCCATCAGACTGTGGATGATGAGCAGTACTCAAATTCAATTGGGTTCCCAAGACTTTTTGCAAACTGTTCCAAAACCTTGAAGTGAACCTAGGATCACGATCAGACACAATACTTAGACGCACATCGTGCAAACGAACTACATTATCCACATATAGCCGAGCTAGCTTATCCAAAGTATGAGTGATCTTCATAGGAATGGAATGGGCTGATTTGGTCAACCTATCAACGATTACCCATACAGTGTCATTACCTTTAACTGTCCGAGGTAAGCTAGTCATGAAGTCTATAGAGATATCTTCCCATTTCCAACTAGGAAATAGGAAGAGGCTAAAGTAATCCAGATGGGGGTTGACAAACAACTTTCACACGTTGGCAAGTCTCACACTTGGCAACAAAATCTTCAACATCGGCCTTCAAACCAATCCACCAAAAATGTTCTCTTAAGTCTTTATACATCTTGGTTCTTCCAGGGTGTATTGTAAAGATCGACTGGTGTGCTTCCTTCAAAATCTCTTTCTTGATTCCTCCATCAGCTGGCACACAAAGTCTACCTCTAAACTATAAGGCACCATCCATAGATATACCAAAGTCAGGATCCGAATCAGGATTCAAAGAAATCTTCTCAATCTTCTCTTTAAATTTCAGATCAGAACCGTGCAGAGCAACAATTCTGTCTCTAAGGGTGGATCTCACCGTCATAGCAGACAAAACAACTTCCGAACCTTCAGGGACAACTTCCAAACCAAAATCTGAAATCGAAGACAACAGAGGTTGACTCAGAGCATTGAAGTCCAGTGCTTTCTTCTGACTTTTCTTGCTAAGAGCGTCAGCAACCACATTCGCCTTACTAGGGTGATACTGAATATCAAAGTCATAATCAGAGACCAATTCCAACGATCTTCTTTGTCTCATATTTAACTCCTTTTGGGTAAAGAAGTACTTCAAACTTTTATGATCCATGAAAATAGCGATTTTCTCACCATAGAGGTAATGTCTCCAAATCTTAAATGCGAAGACAACAACGGCAAGTTCCAAATCGTGAGTGGGGTAATTCCGCTCATAATCCTTCAATTGCCGAGAGGCATAGGCTACGACCTTACCATGTTGCATCAACACGTAACCTAAACCAATCTTCGATGCATCGGTGTAGACTGTCAAACCGCCGGAATTATTAGGTATAGTTAAAACTGGGGCACTTGTCAATCTAACCTTCAATTCTTGAAAATTCTTCTCACATGCGTCAAACCAAACAAACTTCTCTTCCTTTCTAGTTAGCTTAGTCATAGGAGCAGCCAACCTAGAAAAGTTCTCGATAAACCTTCTATAGTAGCCTGCCAAACCAAGAAAACTTCTTATTTCCGTTACAGTCTTCGGTCTTTCCCAATCAACAACTGCTTGTACCTTTTCGGGATCAACACGAATACCTTCAGCAGAAACCACATGGCCGAGGAATACTACACTCTTGAGCCAGAAATCACACTTGCTAAACTTAGCATAAAGCTTCTTTTCTCTTAGTCTTTGCAAGGTGAAATCTAGATCCCTTGCATGCTCTTCTTCGTTCTTTGAGTAAATCAAAATGTCATCGATGAAAACTATCACAAATTTATCAAGTACATCATGAAATACTCGGTTCATGAGGTCCATGAACATAGCAGGAGCATTAGTTAAACCGAAAGGCATGACTCGAAATTCAAAATGACCATACCTTGTTCTAAAAGCCGTCTTGAAAATATCACTTGACTTCACTTTCAAATGGTGATATCTAGACCTTAAATCAATCTTCGAGAACACTGCTGCACCTTTAAACTGATCAAAAAGATCATCAATTCGGGGCAGTGGGTATCTATTCTTAATGGTCAGCTTGTTCAAATCACGATAATCAATGCACAAATGCATACTACCATCTTTCTTCTTAACAAACAATACAGGAGCTCCCCAAGGCGAAACACTAGGTCAAATGAAACTTCTATCCAAGAGTTCTTTCAACTGCTTTTGCAACTCAACCAACTCAATAGGAGTCATTCTATATGGAGCCTTAGATACTGGGGCAGCACCAGGAATTAGATCAATTGAAAATTCCACTTCTTTATCAGGTGGCACACCGACAGGATCATCAAGAAAGACATCAACGAAGTCACATACAACCTTAACTTCATTAATTCTCTTCTCTTCCCTAACCTTTCCTTCAGATGAAGTATCATTCACCAACAAACAGACTTGCATCAATGCAGACAATGTCTTCTTACCAATTCTTCCTTTCTCACCTTGGAATTCAAAATTTGAACTTCCACGATTCCAGAATTGAATCCTCTTCGAAGAACAAAGAATTACAGCATTGTGGGCAGTCAACCAATCAATACCCAAAATGAATATCAAAATCCTTCATATCCAAAAGTACCAAATTGGCTTCCAAATTCTTCTCACCAATCAAAACCGGACATTTAACTATCCCTTTATCTAGTTTCACAACAGGTTCAATTGGAGTACTAATCGATAAACAACTAGATAAAATCTCAGGTTCCAAATCAATCTTCTTGATAAATGCAGATGATATGAATGAATGAGAAGCACCCATTTCAAATAACACAAATGCAGGAATAAAAGCAACGATTAAAGTACCTGTAACCACTTCATGATTCGCATCCTGTTCAGTACCAGAAATGTTGAACACTCTTCCAGAAGGAGGGATAGGAGCATTCTTCACTAAAGGAGCAGGCTGTTGAACAGGCTTCTTAGGACAGTCACGAGCAAAGTGACCAGTCTGCTTACAGTAGAAGCAAACAGGGTTACTAAATCCAACAGGAACACGTACAACTGGAGGCATTTGATCCAAAGGCCTAGGAATAGCATTCACGGGCCTAGCATTCACATTCATCGGTCTAGCATTCACATTCATTAGCGGCCGATTCCCACCAAACTGACCAAACTGGCCTGGTTGCCGAAATCCAAGGCTCTGACCTACACTCCTAGGCTGAAAAGTAGGAGTAGGGTATGGCGTAGGTCTCACAAAGCGTCGATCAGTTCGATCCACAAATCCAGGATTCCTTGGCTGCCAAGGTCTTTGCACTCTAGCATTCTCTTTCTCAGTTTCTTTCAATTTCTTGGCATTATGCACCACCTGTGCATAGCTTTCAATAGGTTGAATGGTGAGATATGCCTTGATTGCAGGTCGCAATCCCTTGAAGAATTTCTTTGCTTTGGCAATCTCAATCTTCAAAGAGTCAGGAGCAAAGAAGTGAAGCTCTTCAAACTTCTGTTGGTATTCCAACACAAACAAAGATCCTTGAGTAAGAGCCATAAATTTAGCTTCCTTCGCATCCTTCACTACTTTCGAAAAATAGTTCTTGCAAAAGGCTTCCTTGAACAAATCCCACGACACAACTCCAGCATGCAAACCTTCCAGAACAGGCCTGGTGGAAGTCCACCAAGCGTCAGCTTCATGTTGCAACTTCTGCTCGGCAAACAAAATCTTCTGGGCTTCCATACATTGCAGATGACGAAAAGCTTTTTCCAACTCACGTAGCCACTTGTTAGGAAACAAGATATCCTTGGATACTCCGGTGAAGTTGGGAACTTGAAGCTTCAGAAAACTCTCCATCAAACGAGTATGAGGAGTTCCGGCCAATCCACCTGCATTCAGAACTGTAGCATGAGGATTTCCATTGACACTGGCATGAGTCTCATTATGCAGGGTCATGAAACCGGTCAGCATCTGATTGAATTGAGCTACTTGCTGCTGCATCATGTTGCCCATAATATTGGCAATATCACGAAAGCTTCCGACGTTCGGGGCACCAGGCACATCAGGAGTACCTTGGTCACCAGTGTTGGTCTACTGATCATAACCACCGATTGGTATCTCGTCACTTCCGTAACTACTGGATTCACCACGCCCACTTCTTAACGTAACCATTCTGCAAAAACCGAAATGTCAAAAACATCGAATTTTGAAGTTTCGACACAATCCAAAAGTCCAAATGATTAAAAATCTTAAATCATGCTTAAACACATCCATTTAGTCATCAAACAATCAATCATTGGACAAAAATCACTTTTTTCCAAAATCCAACAGCACTTGGGGCTACTAGGTCCTTTGTCTTTTCCAACAGACTTTCTACCATGCAGAGAGGTGGACGAGGTCGAGGCAGGATAGTAGGAGCTAGGCGAGGCAGAGGTAGAGTTCCAGCTCAGCCTAGAGCAGAGGTCATACAACTCGATCGCTTTGACATACCACAGGCAAAGTTCTTGTACGAGGCATACTTCGAGTACTGCCGCATGGAGTATGGCCGACTTCTTCACTTGCGAGAGCTTCGGGTTTTCAGAATCCGACAGCCATTCGACACTCAGGCATGGACTCATTTCTTCACAACGGACTTACCAGTTTATCCTAAGCTTGTGAGGCTGTTCTTCAGCAACCTCACATCTGTCGAGGAGGCCAGAGGATAGGGCCGTCCTTTTAGACTCATCATTGAGAACAGGGTCAGAGAGACAGAGATCCGCTTCTCTACTAGGGATCTGGCACAGATTCTTCATGTACCACACCATCCACGACAGTGCCTATGGATAACTACAGTGGATGAGGTAGATCGCTTCTTACTACCATACAAGCTTCATGAGATATGTGCCACTCTCTGGGATGATTCAGAGTGCTACCTTCGCGAGGCAGCGGATAGATGACAGATTCGGCTAGGATCATTGGTCGCATTGTCGGCCGAAACATCATGCCGAAGGCCGGACATCACAACCGGGTTTCTGTGATGGAGGCCGTAGTTATCTACCGCATCTACACAGGCTTCCAAATAGACTTGTCCTACATCATCCAGCAGGTCATGATAGATCTGGTGGCACGTCCTGGTATGAGGAACCTTTGCTTCGGGAGGCTACTGACATTGATCTTCCGACACTTCAGGGTTAGTTTGGAGGACACTGAGGAGCTTACTGGTTCATTGGGATATGCTATTGGGACTAGGACTATCAGACAAATGAGGCTCACTCAGACTGTGAGGTCTCCAAGTCCAAATGGTGAGGAGGATACAGATGGGGATGAGGATGGGGATGAGGCTCCAGCAGATGAGGGTAATGCTGGTCCAGATTCTGATGATCAGGCAGAGGATACAGAGATGCATGAGGCTGATCCTGAGTATCCTGAGATTCCAAAATCACCACACTTTGAGACCGGAGGCCCTTCACATTATGTCCCAGAGACTTATGATTTAGGTGCACAGATGAGATCGATGGCTTCCATGCTAAAGAGTATGGAGGTCAGACAGGAGCAAATGTATGAGAGGATGGAGTCATGGCAGGATAGGATAGAATCACAGATTACTCTGATGGCCGAGGACTTCAGAGCATTCAGAGATCAGAGGAGATCACCTAGATAGATTGTACTTAGGATTTCCATTTATGCTTTTTAGATGTAAACTTTTCTTAAAGTTAATGAAGTTCTTTTTGTTTCACTTTATTATTGTGTGTTATGCACTTTTCTTTATTGCATTACATGACATTTGTTCAAATATAATTATTATATATTATTCAGAAATATTCAGTTATGCTTCATTAAACAAGTTTCTAATCCAAGTGTTCTATTATTCACTTCTAAGAATAGATGAGTCACTTCTGAATCTATGACTCAGGAATGTTCTGTTACAGTTTTTTGTGGCTAGGATTTCCTTTAACTTTGGGCTCTGATACCACTTTGTCACATCCCCCCATCCGGTACCCTAACTAGCATACCCGGGAGTGTGATCCGCAGCCCCGAAGATCAAGTATCAAGGAAATCATCCTCCCACATATACAATAACATAATCATAAACAGGAAAAAAATCAAGGTTTTAATATTATATAAAAAAAAGATTCAATTTAGGAAATGAATAATCAATATATTCAGAGTGCAGAATATGATACCAGATGTAATCACATCAAAAGAAGTAGAGTGATGTGGAAACTCACTCCACAGCTACAGTGGAAAAGTAGTGCAAAAGCCTAAAAAGAATTACAATGATTCTAAAGAAAAGAAAGGAAAGACAAACTAAACTTAAAGAGTTTTTCTATCCTATAGATTACATCTTCAAAAATAGTGGACTTCGTCAATCCAACATAGATGTTCAAGTTCTACATTACGTCTAATCGTAGTACGCAACTTGATCGCTCGAGGGATCATCACGGTAATCTTGATTGTTGCCAACACCTTGCGTGTAGTACGCTTCATCGGTTTTCACTTCATCGTACTGTCCTTCATAGTAGTCAATACCTGTAGAAAAATCTAACAAAAGATTGTACAAAAAGGAATGAGTTTCGAAAGAAACTCAGCAAGGCAAGTTATCTCATAACAACATAAATACATATATCAGAACATAACAAGATGCAATGCAGTATGAAACAAATAATGTACATATGCATCTAAACTCTATGTATGTTGGTCTCTATTGGCAGACATGCTTTAAGTCATAGCACCGTACTTCTTTGGGTAGGTCAAACACACAACGCCTTTTGGTAGTGGGTCCGCAATCCCTCTCGGACAATCCATGGCTGGGGGTTAAGTCACCGCTCTCTCACATCACCATTGGTCTAAGTACTGGCACATGTCATGGTTAAGCCTAGCCCAATGCAAGTCATCTACTTAGTTACATCAACTCAGCTCCAGATACGTCCATTCCTCCCCTCTCGGGATCCTTTCTGGTATCCTTCACACTAGAGTCAGCGTATTCCCTCTCGAACTACGAACTCATCAACCCTATTAGTTATCAACATATGGTAAACGTGAAGCTCTCATGTCCTCTCATGGATATAACTCACCAGTCTTGAGTGCCCATGAGCCCAACTCTAATCATATGCAACCCTCCAATAAATGGCCCCCACAATATGATTCCTGTCCTCTCACGGATATAACTCACCAGTCTTGAGCGCCCGTGAATCACATTGCTACCACGGGTCATTCGGTCTCAATACCCTTCCGATTCGAGTCTAATATAACGGGGACATCCTAGCCAAACACTGCTAGACAGTCCTAGGTATGACAATCAATGATTTGAGAAAGCGTCAATGGGCAACCCCGGAAACATCCCATACTATTTCCGGTAATGTCCAAGGACAGAAGTGTCAAAAGGACACCTCTCAATCCCAAACCATACCTTGTAAACACATTCTCAGATCAGTCATGTCATACACAATCAACCATTCATCATATAAAAGAGAATATAAAGTCATGATATAATCATTAAACAATATAGTAATAAGCAATTCATATAAGCTTGAATAATGAAAAAGAAAACATAAGTGAAGTGCTACTGTACTTACAGTAGTACATCAGAAGTATAAAGTACAAGAACAGTACATAAACTCAGAGTTTCATAAAGTAGAAACCAGAGAGTAACGATCTATGTAATTATGAAATAACTTTCCTTACCTTGATTATCGCCGAAGATAATCCAAAGATCAAAGAGAGTAACTTCAAACTTAGCAAATAAACCCCTAACAAGCATAGATACAACATTAGGAAAGATACCTAAAAGATCAGAGAGCAAACGAATCGAATCGGGCGAAAAATGAAGATATTGCCTCCTTTGGTCTAGTGCTTGGTCTATTGACCCAGTTGACCAAGAAGTCGACCAACCGAGTCAGTACGGAATTACAGAAACTGATTTGGTCATAACTCTTCGTTTGAAGTCGAATTGATCCGAAATTCGAAGGGGAATTTCCTAGAATGTATTAGAATCATTTAGGTAGATAAAAACATCAAGCCATGGTCAAAAGACGGGTTCTTGATTTCACCCAAGAAGCTAGGGTTTCAACCTTTATGGCTCTCATGAAAAGGCTATGATCACAGATGAAAGGGAATGATTGCTATCAAGAAAATAACAAGAAAATCAAGTTTAGATTATCATAAATATTACCCATGAGGTTTCCCTCACATGGGAGATTACCAAAGGTTTCCAGAAAGATCATACAAGGTCAAGGTTTCAAGAAAAGTTCCGGTTTAGAGTTAAGATCTTGACGATGATCATAGATCTCAAGGAGTAGAATGAGATCACAAAGGGATGGTTGCAAGGATGCAGCATCTTCTTCCTAATCCCAATCAAGAATTGGATTAAAGAAAAGAAAATCGTAATGTCAAAGTGATTACTAACCTTGAATTGGCAGATCAGAGATGAGAAGCTTCAGATCTGCAGAAGAATCGTTCGAATCACTTGAGAGAGTTTCGGAGAGGTCTTCTCACGTTCAAAAAGTGTTTAGGAGGTAGCCGTAACTAAGAAACACAAAGTAGGGTTTAAATATAAGTGAAAAACCCTAAAATTGCATTTTCTCGAATTTAGCAAACCTTTGGTCTAATGCTTGGTCGACTAGCCCAGTTGACCAAGGAGTCGATCAAGCAGAACAGCAAGGCCAAAATAGGGAAATGGAGGATCAAATGGGCTCTAAACCTCAAGGGCTTTTACACACATATCAAGTGACATACCTAGGGAATAGAAATACCTTCAAACCAAGTTAGATAACACTCCAAGTCCTTCAACTAATCTCATCTTCAGATAGGTGCATCTTTCTTTCCAAATCTTCACAGACTTCCAAGTATGGAACTCCATCATCAACATCCATGGGTTTAGAATCAAACACCATGTCTTCTACTGAGATGTCCCATAGTTGGCTTCTTCCTTTACTCCGGGTCTTCAGACCTATAAACAACGGGTTTCGGGTCAAGGTCAGGGGTTAGGTTAGGGCTGGGTTTCACAATGGGCGCTCAAGATCAGTGAGTCATAACCGTGAGAGGACATAAATCACATTGTGGATACTCATGAGAGGCCATTCATTTGTAGGGTCGCATTTAGTAGACTTGGGCTCATGGGCGTTTAAGACCGGTAGCCAACCAGTGAGAGGACATGAGAGCTTCATGTCTATTACTTGTGGATGACCAATAGGATTAATGAGTCAGTAGTCCGAGTTGGTTGAAGCCATAGGATACGCTGACTCTAGTGTGAAGGATACCGGAAAGGATTTCCCAGGGCGAGGAATGGACGTATCTGGATCTGAGTTGATATAACTAAGTAGATGACTTGCATTTGGCTATGCTTTACCCTGACATGCATCAATACTTAGACCAAACGGTGATGTGAGAGAGCGGTGACCTAAACCCCAGCCATGGAATGTCCCGAGGGATGCCCGACCCATTACCAACCGATGATGAGTGATTTGAGACCTTCCCAAAGTAGATGGTGCTATGACTTAAAGCATGTCTGCCAATAGAGACCAGCATTGTAAAATCCGGCCTTATCCTAACCCTGACCCGGCCTGGATTTTATACTGTTGCAGGTCCGAAGATCCGAAGTGGTGGTAGAAGAGACCTGTGGGCCCTCTTAGTGGATGATTTGATGCTTGATGTTGAGCCTATGGATATTGACAATGATGCCCCTTACTTGAGCACATTGTCAGTATTGAGTGAAAATCTGCGCATCAATGAAGATTGAATTAGTTGAAGCACTTCTTGGAACCCTGTGATCAATCCGAAGGTATTTTTTGAAACTAGACTTGTTGATTGACTTGTAGGAGAAAACCCCACTCGATTTGACCCTGTATAGCCTCCCGAATCCACTCCTGAAGTTGCTGTCATGGCTTGGTCGACTACTTGGTCGACTGACAGTCGACCAGCCAGTCGACCAAGAGTAATGGAATTCAAAAATACACTAAATCTCTTCCCATTATGCCCCTACCTTTTTGGAACTCGTGAATGAGGACCTAAACTAATCATTGGCACTCCAGAGCTCGAGGTTGGACACTCTCTTGGGCTATTCCTTGATGTTTGGGAAGATCTTTGACTCCAATCATTAGTGTATACATTAATCATCAACTCAAGGTATGATTTCTTCTATTCTTCTTCTAATCTATTCATTTTTCTATCAATTGATGATCTTGAAACCATGGCTGAAGTGCTGCAACCTTGCAAACACTTAACCATGAGTTTCCCCCTTTCAATTCCTTAATCCTTCCCCACTCATGCTATTTTATGATTCAAATGAGATTAATTGCACTCCATCACTTTGATTCCTATCAATTTAACCTATTTTGATTCAAATCTGATATATAAATGCATGTTAAGCTTAGACTATAATGAAATTAAGATTCTAACTTGATTCTTAACACCCATTTGATTGATTCCTATCATCCTTTACAATTTCTATCAATTCCAATTTAATTCTTGTTAAGTATCATATAGAACCTAAGATTTTGATTTGGGCATTTTTGATTGAACCGTTGGATCATCATGAAAATTGGTGTGTAGTATCCTCTTACTGTTATAAACATGCCCTCCAAATTTCGTGACAATCGGAGCACCGGAAGAGCAGTTTCAGATCAAGTTTCCATTGCTGTCCTGTAGTTAACAAGTCTTGGTCGACTGACAGTCGACCAAGCCAGTCAACCAAGAGCTGTTAAGGCCCCTATACTCAGCCGAATTGATCCATTTGAACTCCGATTCGATTGCTTTCTTCTCTGACATTACTTGTATGTTATCTAGGGTATCAACACTGATTTTGGGACCATACTTGGTGATCATTAAATCTATTTACAACTTGATTAAGGTAAGGACAGTCGTTAACTCAAGTATGTTAATTATACCAACATGCTTACATTATGGGAACTTAAGGGTTATGTTCATATGAGTATTCCTTTACTATACATGATTGTTATATGTTTTCTTATCAGTAATAGAATGTATATATCATTTAGAATATCATGTTCAATTTTACTTTATGATTTTATATATGATCAATCATGTTATGATATGTATTGCTGATATGATGAATCATGGATTTACTATGATATGATGAGATTGAGTTTGTGATTGACTACGTATGACGTGGGATTGGGAAGTGTCCTTCCGACACTTCTGTCCTTGGACATCGGAGGGAGTAGTATGGGATATTCCCCGAAGTTGTCCATCGACACTTTCCCGGGTTGTTGGATGACATGTATAGGATTGTCTAGGTGTATAGTTAGGATATTTCCCTTGTTGTATCAGACCCGAATCAGAAGGGTATTGAGACCGAACGACCCGTGGTAGAGTATGGTTGAAGGGCGCTCAAGACCAGTATCCACTCCGTGAGAGGACTTGAACTATACTGCGGATACCCGAAAGGGGCCATTTATTGGTAGGGTTGCAAATGGATAGACCTGGGCTCACGGGCGCTCAGGACCGGTAACCAACCCGTGAGAGGACGTGAGAGCTTCCCGTTTACCATTTGTGAATAACCAATAGGGTTGATGAGTCCGTAGTCCGAGTTGGTCGGTGCCATAGGATACTCTGACTCTAGTGTGAAGGATACGGAACCGAGTTGGTCGGTGCCATAGGGAAAGTATCCGGATCTGACATGATACGACTAAGTAGATGACTTGCATTGGGCTAGGCTTCGCCGTGACATGCGCCAATACTTATACCAATGGTGATGTGAGAGAGTGGTGACTAAATCCCCAACCATGGCTTGATGAGGACCTTACCCAATTACCACGGCAAACCCAAGATATCTTATGATTAAGGGGGAGTGACTGACGACCCGAAGAAGTATGGTGCTATGGCTTAAAGCATGTCTACCTTAGAGACTAGCATACTTAAGATTAGAATCATATTTCATCATTGTCTCATATCATATTGCATCACATTGTGACTTGTATCGAATGAACTGCAATTATGAAACGACTTGCCTTGCTGAGTTCTTTTGAACTCATTCCTTTTATGCAATTTGCTAGATTTTACCGCAGGTACAGAAGACCTCGATGGCACGTCCTATGACCCGAGCTATGATCCCGTATACTACCCTTCGGGTGATGGCTACGCGGAGAGTCAGTATTGCTCATTAGGATAGAAGTAACCTATGTGTAGGCCCCATTTCCTTGGATGACTGTAATCATTTGGATATTTTCACTCTAGTTCTTATGGATTTGCTCTTGACACAGATTGTAATTTAACTTAATTAACCACTTTTCCGCTATTGTTGAAGGAGTGACTTCTGATCACTTCTTCTCTTTGAGATTACCTCTATGTGAAGTTGATACTTAATATTTTCCGCACTCTGATTTACTATCTTCTCTTATTCAATTGATCTATTTATTGCTTGTTTTATACATTGATTTTATTGTTCATGATTATGTTATCGCGTATGTGGGAGGCATGGCCGCTCGATCTGCATCTTCGGGCTGTGGATCACATCCCGGGTATGCCAGATAGGATACCGGCTAGGTGGATGTGACAAGCATACATACATAGAGCTAGAAGAATATTTGCATATATTGTTTCATATCATTGCATATATGTTTGTTTATGAATACATGTGAAGATGCTTATTGTGTTCGGATTACTTGTTAAGTTCTTTTGAGCTTAACCTTCGGGGGACTTGTTTTTAGATGACATTGCAGGATCGGAAGAGAACTCGTGCCACAGCACGGAGGACCCTTCCATATATGGTACGGCTCTGGATGTCCTTGGAAAAGGTAATGAATAGCGAGGCAGCCAACACTTAGATTTGGACTGCATTGATGGCTCCTATTGACGGCAGCCACCATCGTCTTATTTGCCGATGGGATTGTGCGCTAGATGCTGATCTGAAGCTTCAAGAGAATAACCCAAAAGTGAAGAAGAAGAAGAGCCGACTGAAGATGTTGATTAGACTTCTCTTGTTTCTTCTAGACTTTTATTTTACTTGTCTTAGCTTAGGGCTTTGCTTTAGATTTAGATCTACCTTCCGCATATGTTTGTGGGGTATATTTCCGCTATACTCTACAGTTGTATTTGATTGGTATCTTGTTGTTCCGCACTCTGATATTCTTTTGTGATCATTCAGAGATCCTTTCTTAATTTTTATTAGTAAAATACTTGAATACATTGATTTGTTCTTGCTTTTTATTATGTTATTGTGCTAAATGGATATGATCGTTCCTAAACTTGATCTTCAGGGCTGTGGATCACACACTCGGGTATTCTAGATAGGGTACCGACAGTGTTGATGTGACATAAGATCTATTGTTCTTTTCTTTCTAGAGTGAATTCTCATTCTCTCTAGCCTCTCCGTAGAATTCACGGATTGATTTCAGTAAAACCTAGATTTTGATTAATTTAGAATTCACCTAACCTTGACCCGGAAACCTTGATGTTTGTAGGTCCAAAGACCCAAAGTGGAGGAAGAAGCCAACTATGGCCCTCTCAGTAGAAGACATGGTGTTTGACTCCGAACCCATGGACATTGATGATGGTGCTCCATACTTGGAAGCATTGTCAATGTTTGATAAGAAACTGCACCTTGAAGAAGGGGAGTTTAGTTGATGGACCTAATTCACTCCCGGACTTGATTTGAAGGTAATTCTCTGACCTAGACTAGTCAATTGAGATGTAAGAAGAAGCCTAGTTGATTTTGAGTTGATCATGGCCTCCATTTCCCTATTCTAAGTTGCTAGTCGACTGCCTGGTCGATTGGCGAGTTGACCAAGCAGCCAGCCAGCTGATTATTAAATACGAGAAAATCTGATTTTTGGGTTATTTTGTGCTCTACTTAAGTGGAATTTGTAGTTATAACCCTATTCTATTGCTAGAACCTCCTAAGAACGTGGGAAGACTCCTCTTAGGCCTCCCCTTGGTATTGGTGAAGAACTCCTACAAGATTCTTAGTTTCTCTTCTCTAATTTCATCTACAAGGTATGTAATCTCTCATTCTCTCTCTAATCTACTCTTGTCTCATCTTATTCTTGCCGTTGGGACTATGAAGAAGGTGCTGCAACCTTGCCACCACCTCTTCTATTGTCTCTTTTGATTTGTATAAACCCCCTTCCTATTCTATCAATGCTATACATTTCATATTGGATCTTAACCTTGCATTCCTGGTTTACCAAAAAAAAAAAAAAAAAAAAAAAACCTTGCATTCCTATGATTTTCTTCATAACAACATGATTTCATCTCCTAAACTGACTTCTCTAGCATACTAGGTCTGAGTACATGTTAGTAATTGTCTCTAATCTATTGCTCATCATTTTATTGATTGAATCCCTAATTTCCCTTTGCATTGTAATTGATTTCATTGAAGAACATGATTTTAGCAATTAGAAAGTTAGGGTTTCAAATTGGGAAGTCTTGATTTGATCCTTGTTGTATGTCTAATCTTCATTAGATAGTCTTCATTTACTGTTCCTAACATTACTTTCAAATCTCGGAGTGATCTGAGTCCCGAAAGCTAGGTTTCGAATCAAAAATCCATTTTCAGCCCCGTTACTGTTCATCTGGTCGACTAGGTCAGTCAACCAAGCAGTCAGCCAGCTGAATATCAACTTTGATGCTTTTGTCCGATTTGATCCGTTTGACCTCCGATCTTTTGGATTTTTCTTCTAATATTGTATCTATGCTTGTCTAGGGTATAAGTACTAACTTTGGGACCATTCTATTTGATCTCCGGACTATCTTCAATTCGAATTAAGGTAAGGACAGTTGTTACCATAATTACATAGAATGCGTGAATCTTGTTTCTATTTTGGGAACTCCTTAGATTCACTTTCATTATAGTATTTCTTAATGTTGTATCACTACTGTAAGTACTTCAAGTATAGTAGTACCATGTTTATGTATTCTTTGTCATTATGAATATTTATTCTTGTCATTACATATGCGATTGATCATATTATTTGTATCTTTCTATATGATGAAATATCGGTTGTGTATGATATGATTGAATTGGAAATGTGATTGATTAAGTATGATTTGGGATTGGAGAATGTCCTTTTGACATTTCTGTCCTTGGACATCAGTGGAAATAGAATGGTATATTTCCGATGGTGCCCTTGGCCGCTTTCCCGGATTATTGGATGTCATACATAGGGCTTGTCTAGCGGTGTTTGGCTAGGATGTCCTTGTTGTATCAAACTCGATTCGGAAGGGTATTGAGACCGAATGACCCGTGGTGGCAATGAGGATTTGTGGGTACTCGAGACCGGCATGTTATATCCGTGAGAGGTCATAGATCACATTTTGGTTACTCGTGAGAGGCCATTTATTGGTAGGGTTGCAAATAGTAGACTTGGGCTCACGGGCACTCGAGATTGGTGAGTTATATCCGTGAGAGGACGTGAGAGCTTCCCGTCTATTATTTATGGATGACCAATAGGGTTGATGAGTCCGTATTCCGAGTTGGTTGTAGCCGTAGGATACGCTGACTCTAGTGTGAAGGATACTGAACCAAGTTGGTTGGTGCCATAGGGGAAGTATCTAGAGCTGAGTTGATATGACTAAGTAGATGACTTGCATTGGGCTAGGCTTTACCTTGACATGCACCAATACTTAAAGCAAATGGTGATGTGAGAGAGCGGTGACCCAAACCCCAACCATGGATTTGTCCAAGAGGGATGCAGGACCCATTACCAACCGATGATGAGTGATTTGAGACTTTTCCCAAAGAAGTATGGTGCTATGACTTAAAGCATGTCTGCCTATAGACTAGCATACATAGAGTTAGATTCATACATGCATTGTCTGTTTCATATCATATTGCATCATGTTGTGTTTTGTATCATGTTATTTATGTTATTGTGGGATAACTTGCCTTGCTGAGTTCTTTCAAACTCACTCCTTTTTGTTCAAATAACTTTGTTAGGTTATCCTGTAGGAACGGAAGAACATGATGGCCCCTACTACGAGATGCCTGTTGATGAAGCATACTACCATCAAGGTACTTGCGATCACGAAGATTACTTTGAAGATCCCTAGATGGATTATGCTGCATACCAGGATTAGTCCCACCCTGGAGTGAAGGCGACCATGTCTTGTTTCTTTTGTTTATGTTTATGAGGATATACTGTATAAGACCGAAGAGACATTAACTTAGATGTTTATCCCTTTCTTTCCTTCTTTTGAGAACTGGATTGTAACCTTTAATTGTATTCGAATTACTTTTCTGCTGCGATTTGGGGAGTGATTTCTCCACATACTATCTACTTGTAATTTTTCATATACTGGTATCATTTAATTCCACACTCTGATATATTGTTGCTCTTCTTCTTATCTTTGATCTCATGGTTTATATGATATTACATTGATTACATATGTTCATGATTATGTTATTGTATATGTGGGAGGTTGGTTTTCTCGATACTTGCTCTTCAAGGCTATGGATCACATACCCGGGTATGCCATGTAGGGTACCGGTTGGGTGGATGTGACAAGCTAACTCATGCATTTGAATCATAACACATCAAGCATGTAATTATGCATATTGTGAGTGGAGTACTCACCTCGAATTTCGAATCTATAACCTTCAAGTGAGAGATTAGAGAACAAATCCAAATTCACCTAAACAAGCTTAAAAAACATTATAGACCATAAGAAACAAATCCAAAAGATTGGAGTCAAAACGGAGTCAAAACAGGGAAAATTGTTGTCACTGACTCTGTGGGCAGGTTGGCTGGGTGGCTTAGCCCAATCAACCTAAGCAATTGACCCCAGTGTACTATACAAACAGAAACTCCAAATTTTGATCTGAAACTCAACTTTCAGGATTTGAAACTGTCACATCCACCCAGCCAGTACCCCATCGGGCATACCCGGGTATGTGATCCACAACCCCAAGGATCAAGTATCGAGCAACCGTGCCTCCCACATACGCGATAACATTGTTAAATCCAGCCCTAAACCTAGCTTAGACACCCTATTTGTTTTGGATGGAGAAGAACTTGTTTGATGTTTGACCTGAAGATGGACCTTGAGTAAAGTGTTGATATGTTTAGAAGATCTTAGAAAGTCAAGTCGGACCACTCCCTTAGTGCAGATCCTAAGACCCAAAGTGAAGGAAGAAGGCTTGTGGGCCATCTCTGTCACATCCACCCAGCCAGTATCCTATCTGGCATACCCGAGAATGTGATCCACAGCCCGAGGATCAAGGATCGAGCGGCCATGCCTCCCACATACACGATAACATAATCATGAACAATAGGTTTTAAGCAAGTAATAATCAGATCAAGTGAATAAGAAAAGATAATCAATCAGAGTGCGGAAAATATCAAGTATCAAGTACATATCAAGAAGATCTCCAAAGAGAAAGAGAGTGATCAGAAGTCACTCCTTCTCTAAAAGCATCGGAAAAATGGTTAATCAATTCAGTTACAAATCCCAATATCAAAGAGTAAATCCAAAGAGTTATTACAACACAACCAGGTTCCAAAAATACATAAAGGCCTAGGCTAGAGTCTCCTCCATCTTGTATAGAGTATCCTCGTAAGTGTACACAAAGGAGACTAAGCATGGCCTCTCCCAAATCAAGGTTGGACTAACTCTAGTACGGAGGGTAATCACCCTCAGCACCTTCACCATAATCTTCGTAATAGCCATGTGCGCCGCCTCATAGTAGGAGCCATCAATGTCTTCAGTACCTGCAGATATGTCTAACAAAAACAATTGCAGAAAGAAAATGAGTTCAAAGAACTCAGCAAGGCGAATCGTTCCACAATACACGAATCATACGATACAAGTCACAATATGATGCAAGATGATATGAGACAATAATGAAATATGATTCTAACCCTAAGTATGCTAGTCTCTAAGGTATACATGCTTTAAGCCATAGCACCATACTTCTTTAGGTCGTCTGTCACTCCCCCTCAATCATACATGATATCTTGGGTCTGCCGGGGTAATTGGGTAAAGTCCTCATCAGAAACCATGGTTGGGGATTAAGTCACCACTCTCTCACATCACCATTGGTATAAGTATTGGTGCATGTCACGGCGAAGCCTAGCCCAATGCAAGTCATCTACTCAGTCGTATCATGTCAAATCCGGATACTTTCCCTATGGCACCGACTAACTCGGTTCAATATCCTTCACACTAGAGTCAGCGTAGCCTATAGCTACAACCAACTCGGACTACGGACTCATCAACCCTATTGGTCATCCACAAATGGTAAACGAGAAGCTCTCACGTCCTCTCACGGGTTGGCTACCGGTCTTGAGCGCCCGTGAGCCCAGGTCTATCCATTTGCAACCCTACCAATAAATGGCCCCTTTCAGGTATCCGCAGTATGGTTTATGTCCTCTCACGGGGTGGTTACCGGTCTTGAGCGCCCACCAACCATACTCTACCATGGGTCGTTCGGTCTCAATACCCTTTCGATTCGGGTCTGATACAACAAGGATTAGTCCTAGACAATCCTGTGTACGTCATCCAATAACCCAGGAAAGTGTCGATGGACACCTTCGAAGAACATCCCATACTATTCCCTCTGATATCCAAGGACAGAAGTGTTGGTAGGACACTTCCCAATCCCAAGTCATACGTAGTCATTCACAAGCTCAATCTCATCATATCATACATGATCAATAAATCAAAAAGCCCCAAATTTGGCTCTCTCAAATCGTCTGCGGGCGTCTCAGAGAGTCAAAATGCAAAATCTTTTGTAAAGATTCACACCAACAACTCTCATACTAGAGAGCAACCTCAAAAAAAGAAATCAAGAGCATTCAAGAAACCTAACATGCTTCCCTTTCAAGATCCCTCAAAAGAAGAGAAGAGAAATTCCCACAAAATATGTTTAAAGAGAAGGGTATAAGAATTCTCACATTTCTTATCGATCCCACAACGATCCGAGTCACAGAGTACCTTTGATTGGATGGGATCTACTCTTCTCCTTGGTTTCTCCTCTTCCCCAAGCGTTAGCCTTCTTCTAGCATTAAAAAATGCATTTCGGGGTGAGTTACAACCTAAAATAGGGTTCAAAAACCCAAAATCTCAATTCTGTCCCGTAGCTAAAAAAGGGGTGGGGGCTTGATCACCCAACCACCCACTCGACCGACCACTCAACCAGTCCATGTTTGGACCCCATATAAACTCTGATTTCGATGACTTTTGGTTTGATGGAAAGATCTTTGGATGAACTTCGTTTGGATACCTTAATTTGTCAATCGGACTCTCCATCGCCAGTCTACGGACGTTCCAAAATTTCTCTTTTTCAACACCATCGTAATTAATCTTCTCTCTTCTCTTAAACTCTAGGAGAGTTGTCGATTCATCATTAGGGCCATCCACCAACATTGGATCCACTTCCGAACCTTCAGGCTCGACTCGAATGGCCAACAGTTGTTGCCAACTCGAGGCCCGGGTTCTCGGTCTTGAAACCATGGGTTAAAGGGGTAGAAATCCGGGGGATTTCACACTAGGTATAACCCTGACACGTGCCAATACTCATACCAATGGTGGAGTGAGAGTGTGAAACCCAGCCCTATCCTAACCCTGACCCTGCCCCAGATTCATTGATGTTTGTAGGTCCGCAGACCCGAAGTCGTGGAAGAAGAGACTGGTGGGCCCTCATAGTTGAAGACTTGGTGTATGATTCGGAGCCTATGGGCATTGACAGTGATGCCCCTTACTTGGATGCATTGTTAGTGTTCAGTGAGAAACTACACCTTGAAGAGGGGAAGCTTAGTTGAAGTACTTGATGCGCTTCCAGTCTTGTTTCGAAGGTATTTCTCTAATCTAGACTTGTTAATTGACTTGTAGGAGAAAACCCAACTCAATTTGGATCAATCTAGCCCTTCATTTTTCTGGATCAAGCTTGTTGTACTAGCTTGATCGACTGATTGACTGGGCCAGTTGACCAAAGGATGCCCAAATTTGAAAAAAAGATGCTTTTTGGATATTCTCTTCTCTACTTAAGTGTTTCTCGAGTCTTGAACCCTATTCTACTCCTTTGCACTCCTGAGAACGTGGGGAGAGCTTCCCAAAGCATTTCCTTGGTAGTGGTGAAGGTTATTCAATTCAAATCATTGCCAATCATTGCTTCTTGTCTCCAATGGCATCTACAAGGTATGATTCCTCATTCTCACTCTCTATTCTACTCTTTTCTTTTCTTTTCTTGTTGTTGTAACCTTGGAGTTGATGCTACAACCTTGCAACCATTACTTCAAGTGTTCACTCTTGCTTAATCCATGATTGTGAAACCCAGCCCTAACCTTAACCCGGAAACCTTGTTATTTGTAGGTCCGATGACCCGAAGTAAAGTAAGAAGTCAGCTTTGGGCCATCCCAGTAGAGGACTTGGTGTCTGGCTTTGAATCCATGAAAGTTGATGATGAGGTTCTATTTATGGAAACTGAATCCTGATGAAGATCTAATTAGTTGATGGACTTGGAGTGCTCTCTATCTTGGTTTGAAGGCATTTCTACCTATTAGGTAAGTCACTTGACTTGTGTGCAAAACCCCTTTAGGATTGGATTTGATCTGGACCTTCAATTCCCTGTTTTGGCCTTGCTGTCAGCATTGGTCGACTGATTGGTCGATCGGGCCAGTCGACCAATCCACTCGACCAATGAGTGCTGTCTTTGGCAATTAGGTTGTTCTTGCTCTATTTAAGTCCAATCTCGAGTCCACTTCGTATTTGCTGCCTCCAAACCCTCTGGAACGAACCAAAGACCTCTGCAAGTCATCTCTCTTGCATCCTTGGTGTTTTCTTGACGGATCTTCGTCGAAACTCTTCTTTTTGCATAAAAAGGTATGTCTACTCTCTCTTCTTCTCCTCCATCTTTGTTTTTCTTTCCTTTTTGAGTTGAGACAGTAGAAGAGATGCTGCATCCTCTGTTGCAAACATCTCTGAACATGTTCTCATGATCATCCTAAGGATTTAAGGCTAGAACAATGATCTTAACCATGATCATTGCAAGCTTTTGAAGGATTCATGATCAAACCATGATTTAATCTCTGTTAAACTTCTAATCTGAATTCTGATCTCTTTGGATCTTCTTTTATTGATCATGTTAGTGGTTAATGGTTGTTTTTTCTTTCCATGATCCATAATCCATAGAATTCTAGTTGTTCTCTTCTACCATACTATGTGTTCTTCATGATGCATGATAGGTACATATATGGTAGGTTTTATTTCCTTATTTAGATTTATGCTTCTAAGCCTTATTCCATGAAGACCTATGTATGTTTTCATGTTTTCATTACCAAAAGCAATGATCCATCCTCCTATTGTTCTTGTCTTTGTTTTCTATTTCAAATTCATCAAGATCCATGTTTGAGTTAATTATGGTAACTTTTTGTTTCCTAATTTAGATCTTGATACCTTGATTTGATTAGTGTTTTGAGGTCCCCTATATGTTAGAATACTACTGATGTAGTCTACCCCTTGATTAGTACCCTTTTGAACCACCAAATTCGGATTTCGTATCTTAAAACTCTGATTTTATAGGCTACTGTCTGCATTGGTCGACTGATTGGTCGACTGGACCACTCGACCAATCCACTCGACCAATGAGTACAGCAACTCCAGATTTGGTCTGTTTCGGATGTTTTGATATCTTTGTTGTTAGGGATCTTTCCTAATATGTTGTATATACTTGTTTAGGACCTTCTTCTCAAGTTTGCCAAGATCTTACTTGATTTCTTAGGATTCCTTGCGAGTTATAAAAGGTAAGGATGGTTATTTCCTTAATTACATAGATAGCATGAATCTAGTTTCTATATTTGAATATCATTAATATGTTTCCTAAATTAGATTCTTACAATGATATACTACTGTTGCATAACTTTGATTACAGTAGCATTACTTATTCATATTGAATTGATTCATGTATGATTTACTTACCAATGTTATACAAGTGATTGTAATTACTGATTTCTTTCCATATATGAAGTTACCATATATGTGATGATATGTATTGATGCATGTGTATGCTTACGTATGGTTTGGAAAGGAGAGGTGTCCTTTCGACACTTCTGTCCTTGGACTACTACGGGAATATTATGGGATGTTTCCGGAGATGCCCTCTGGACACCTTCCTAAACTGTTGGATGACATATCTAGGATTGTCTAGTAGTGTTTGGCTAGGATGTCCTGTTATGTCGACCCTAATCGGAGGGGTATTGAGACCGAACGACCCGTGGTAGCAATGGGGATTCATGGGCGCTCAAGACCGGTAACCAACCCGTGAGAGGACAGGAATCACATTGTGGGGGCCATTTATTGGTAGGGTTGCATATGGTTAGACTTGGGCTCACGGGCGCTTAAGACCGGTAACCAACCCGTGAGAGGACGTGAGAGCTTCCCGTTTACCATATGTGGATAACCAATAGGGTTGATGAGTCCGTAGTCCGAGTTGGTCGGTGCCATAGGATACGCCGACTCTAGTGTGAAGGATACCGGAAAGGATCGTCGGGGACGAGGAATGGAAGTATCTGGATCCGACTTGATGTAACTAAGTAGAAGACTTGCATTTGGCTAGGTTTTACCCCGACATGCGCCAAGACTTATACCAAATGGTTGTGAGAGAGTGTGTTGACTTAACCCCCGCCAAGGTTTGTCCTGAGGGATGAAGGACCCATTACCAAACGGCTGCTCAAGACCGGTGAAATGATCCGTGAGAGAATCCAAGATATCTTAAATGGTTGAGGATGTGAGTGGACTTTCCTAAAGAAGTACGGTGCTATGGCTTAAAGCATGTCTGCCAATAGAGACCAGCATACATAGAGTTAGATTCATTCATTCATTGTTTGTCTCATATCATATTGCATTTATGTTTGTTCTGAATTCCGCCATTTATGTTATTATGGATTTTTAATCGCTTTACCGAGTTTCTTTGAAACTCATTCCTTTATTGTACAATGTTGTTAGACTATCCTGTAGGTACTGAGTACTATGACGGTCCCTATGAAGAAGTGCAAGGCGAAGAGACATATCTTCAGGAAGGTGATTGCGGTTACCACAATTACTCTGAAGATTCCGCGGGTGGTTATGCTCCGTACGATGCTTAGTCCGACCATTGAGTGGAAGCGTCCTTGTGCTATTTATGAGATTTACACTTACAAGGATGTTGTCTATAAAGTGGAGAACAATTTAGTTACCCAATGTACTTGTTACTGGGATTAGGTTTTGTCTAGTTTATTCTTTTAGAGCTACTTTTCCGCTGGATGTAAAGTGGGATTTTTGCTTCACTTTACTTATCTGTTTGATACTCTGATTATATCTATTATTCTGATTCAGTTATGATTCATTCTTTCTTTATTGAATCTATGATTTATCTTCCGCACTCATGTTATGGTTGTTCATGATTATGTTATTGTTTATGTGGGAGGTTGATCACTCGATACCTGATCTTCGGGCTGTGGATCACACTCTCGGGTATGCCAGATAGGGTACCGGCTGGGAGGGCGTGACAATGATCTTATTCCATTCCTACCTATGCTATGCTATCATTTTGATTCTTGCATATGCAATGCTATGATTCTCTTCTTAACTTCTTGCATTCTTGTCCTAAACTGAAGTATGAAGTGTGCTAAGTCTATTTCTATGCTAGCATATGATCCCAATCCATATCTTATCAATTCCCCTAGCTAATTCCTTCATTCCCATTGCAATTTCAATTGATCTCAATTCATGCTATGATTCTTGTATTTAGAACATAGGGTTTCAATTTGGGGATTCCTAATTAGGCCATTAGATTATGCTAATTACTTGTTGTATAGTGTTCTTATACTGTTACAATGAATCCCTTCAAGTTTCGGATCGATCTGAGCCCCGGAAGATCGATTTCGGGCCAAAAATCACTATTCAACCCCGACACTGTTCACTTGGTCGACCTACTCAGTCAACCAATCAGTTGTTGAATTGTGTACTTCACCGATTTGATCTGTTCGACCTCCGATTTTCTCAATTTCTTTTCTAATCTTTCATTTATGTTTGTCTAGGGTCTTAATACCATCTTTGGATCATTCTTTTGTGACCTTTGGATTATCATCATCGCGACTTAAGGTAAGGACGGTTATACCCATATGACATAGACTATGTGATTACATTGATGTTGGAAACTTAGTAGGCTTAGCTTATTGGTTGTATCTGGACATCATATGACTACTGTAGGTACTTTGTGACAGTAGTATCATGTTTATTTACTCTTGTTTATCATGTCTATTCATTCTTGTTAATGTTATGACGTATCTTTCAATATGATGATGTATCATGGATGTATGATATGATGAAACTGAGAATGTGATTGGATAGGTATGATTTGGGATTGGGGAATGTCCTTTTGACATTTCTGTCCTTGGACATCGGAGGGAATAGTATGCGATGTTCTCCAAAGATGCCCATCGACGCTTTCCTGGATTATTGAATGACATACATAAGATTTGTCTAGATGTGTTGGCTAAGACATCCCCTTTGTATCAGACCCAAATCGGAAGGGCATTGAGAACGAACGACTCGAGGTAGTAGTGTGGTTTGATGGGCGTAGAAGACCGGTAACCAACCCATGAGAGGACATAAATCACACTACGGATACCCAAAAGGGGCCATTCATTGGTAGGGTTGCAAATAGCTAGACTTGGGCTGACGAGCGCTCGAGACCGGTGAGTTATATCCGTGAGAGGACGTGTGTCACATCTACCCAGCCGGTACCCTATCTGGCATACCCGGGAATGTGATCCACAGTCCAAGGATCAAGCATCGAGGGACCATGCCTCCCACATATGCGATCACAATCATGAACAATGATAATCAAGGTAAAAGCAATAAATAACAGATATCATGAATAAGATAAGATCAAATAATCAGAGTGCGGAAATAAATGATACCAAGTGTATAAGTATAATCATAAAAATATGAAAATGAGTGAAAGTCACTCTCTCAATGGCAGCGGAAAAGTAGTAAAAATCAAGTTAAGTTACAATCCCATGTCTAAAGAATAACTCAAAGGAAGTTAATTACATATCCCAAATGTTCAACAAAAATCCAGGGAAATGGGGCACTAAGCAAGGGTTTCATCTATCTTAATGATTATCTCCTCAGAAGTGTGGACGAAGAAAGCCCAGCACGGCCGCTCCCTCACTACAGTGGGGCTAACCTTGGTACATAGAGTAATCCTCTTCGGCACCATAACTCTGATCTTCACCGTAGCTACCACCCGGAGGGTAGTATGAGGGATCAAAGTCCGTCTTGTAGAGTGTGCCATCGGAGTCTTAAGCACCTGCGGGAAAATCTAACAACATTTGCACAAAAGGAATGAGTTCAAAAGAACTCAGCAAGGCAGTTATTCCATAATTCATAACCATATAAGTACAAATCATAACATAATGCATTATGATATGAAACATGTGATGCAAGGATGATTCTAACTCTATGAATGCTAGTCTCTATGGTAGACATGCTTTAAGCCATAGCACCATACTTCTTTAGGTAAGTCTCAGTCACTCAATACCGGGGGGGATTGGGTCCTGCATCCCTCTCGGACAAATCCATGGCTGGGGTTTCAGTCACCGCTCTCTCACATCACCATTTGGTCTAAGTATTGGCGCATGTCAAGGTAAAGTCTAACCCAATGCAAGTCATCTACTCAGTCGTATCAAGTCAGATCCGGATACTTCCATTCCTCCCATCCCGAGATCCTTTCCGGTATCCTTCACACTAGAGTCACGGATATTACCCACCGGACTCATCAACCCTATTGGTCATCGACAAATAGCAGATGGGAAGCTCTCACATCCCCTCACGGATATGACTCACTGATCTTCGAGCGCCTGTGAGCCCAAGTCTAGCTATTTGCAACCCTACCAATAAATGGCCCCTTTCGGGTATCCATAGCATGGTTTATGTCCACCCCAGGGTTGGTTACCGGTCTTAAGCGCCCATCAAACCATACACTACCACGGGTCGTTAGGTTTCAATGCCCTTCCGATTCGGGTCTGACACGACAAGGACAATCCTAGCCACACAACTAGACAATCCTATGTATGTCATCCAATAACCCGAGAAAGTGTCAATAGGCACCTTCGGAGAACATCCCACACTATTCCCTCCGATGCCCAAGGACAGAAGCGTCAATAGGACACTCCCCAATCCCAAGTTATGCCTAGGCAATCACATACTCAAGTCCATATCTCATACATTTGATACATCATCATGATAAAAGTTAAATCATAATATCGAAGTGATCCATCATATATACAAGTAGCAAGAATAATAAATCATTATAACAAGAGAATATGAAATCATATTACTACTGTTCTAACACATGTATAGTAGTCCTATGATTTTCAAAAGCAATTAAGAGACTATGTTCACTAAGTTATGAGCATCAAAACATAAGTACATAGCCTATGTGTTTATGGCGATAACCATCCTTACCTTAAGTTGAGTTGATGACGAATCAAGAATTACCAAGGAATGATCCAAAAGTAGTGTTAAGACCCTAAACAAACATAATTAAGAGATTAAAGAAGAAATTAGGAAGATCGGATGTCGAACGGATCAAAAGTAGTTGATGTTGCTGTCAGCAACAAGTTTGGTCGATGGCATCGACCAAGGATGATCGACCAAAATTGTCTTCGAGGCTGCATAATGGGTTTTGGGGACTTTGGTCCAAAATTGGTCTTCCAGGGCTCGGATCGATTCGGAACTTGGAGGGATGCTTAAGAACAGTATGAGAACACTACAAATCAAGGACTTAACATAATCTAATGGTCTAAATAGAAAGCCCCAAATTGAGCTACTGAGTTCAAAAGACAAGCATCATAGCATGGATTGAAATTGATTGCATTTGTATTGGAAAGGCATGCATTAGCTAAGGGAACTTATAGGAATTTGATTAGGATCATATGCTAGTGGTAACATAGACATAACACACTTTATACCTCCGTTTTAGACAAGAAAGCATGAAGTTAAGAAGAAAATCAAGGAATGCATATGCAAGGCTTGAAATGAGAGCATAGCATCAATGGACAAGGGAGAGAATCATAGGTTAAGCAAGAGTGAACACTTGGAGTGAGGGTTGCAAGGTTGCAGCACCATCTCCAAGGTCTCAACAGCAAGAAGAGGGATAGAAAAGAATAGAAAAGAATAGAATAGAGAGTGAGAGTGATGAATCATACCTTGTAGTTGTTGATGGAGACAAGGAACAATGATTGACAATGATTTTGGTGGAATCTTCTTCACAAATGCCTAGGAGGTACTTTGGGAAGCTCTCCCCACGTTCTCAGGAGTGATAATGATTGGAATAGGGCTCAAAACACGAGGCTAGTATAAATAGAATAGGGAATATCCCAAAGAATCATTAACTTCCGAGTCTGGAGAACTTTGGTCGATGGTCTTGGTCGATGGCATCGACCAAAGAGGATCGACCAAAATAGATTTCAATAGAAAATCAGAATTAGTTCAGCAACTTCGGACAGGGATTTGGAGGGCTATACAGGGTCAAATTGAATGGGGTTTTCTTCTACAATTCAATTAAGAAGTCTAGTTTCGGGAAATACCTTCAGATTGTGCATGGGAGTCCATTAGGTACCTCAACTAATTCACTCTTCTCTGATGTGCAGATTCTCACTAAACACCGACAATGTACTCAAGTAAGGGGTATCATTGTCAATGTCTTCGGACTCCGACTCATAATTATCAATCAAAAGGGTTCACAAGTCTCTTCTACCACTGCTTTGGGTCTTCGGACCTATAAACAACAATGGATCCGGGTTAGGGTTAGGGTTAGGATAGGGCTGGATTTTACAATGTGAGAGCTTCCCGTCTACTATTTGTGGATGACTAATAGGGTTGGTGAGTCCGGTGAGTAATATCTGTGACTCTAGTGTGAAGGATACCGGAAAGGATCCCGGGATGGGAGGAATGGACGTATCTGGATCTGACAGGATATGACTGAGTAGATGACTTGCATTGGGCTAGGCTTTACCTTGGCATGAGCCACTACTTAGACCAATGGTGATGTGAGAGAGCGGTGACCGAAACTGTAATATCCAGCCCTATTCTAACCCTGACCCTAACCCGGATCCACTGTTGAATTTAGGCCCGAAGACCCAAAGCGGTGGTAGAAGATACTTATGGACCCTTTTGATTGATAATTATGATTCGGAGACCGAGCCATGGACATTGACGATGATACCCCTTGCTTGAGTACATTGTCGGTGTTTAATAAAAGTCTGCGCATCAGAGAAGATTGATTTAGTTGAAGTACCTAATGACCTCCTGTGCACAATCCGAAGGTATTCCCCAAAACTAGACTTCTTGATTGAATTGTAGAAGAAAACCTCACTCAATTTGACCTTGTATAGCCTTTCAAATCCCTACTTGAAGTTGTTGACCTATACCTATTTTTCTGCTGAGAAATATTTTGGTCGATCCTCTTTGGTCGATGCCATCGACCAAGGACCATCGACCAAAGTTTCTCAATCAGACAAGTTAATGATTCTACGGAATATTCCCTAATCCATTTATACTAGCCTCGTGTTTTGAGCCCTATTGCAATCATTTTCACTCCTGAGAACGTGGGGGGAGCTTCCCAAAGCAACTCCTAGGCATATGTGAAGGATACTCCACCAAAACTCATTGTTAATCATTGATTCTTGTCTCCATCTACAACTACAAGGTATGATTCATCATTCCACTCTCTATTCTACCTTTTTCTATTCTTTTCTGTTCCTCTCTTGCTGTTGAGACATTGGAAATGGTGTTGCAACCTTGCAATCATCACTCCAAGTGTCCACTCATGCTTAACCTATGATTTTCTTAGCCATCTATTGATGCTATGCCCCCACCTCAAGCCTAGCATATGTATTCTTTGATTTTCCTCTTAACATCATGACATTTTGTACAAAACTGAGTTGTATGAGATGTTATGTACATGTTTATCACTAGCATATGATTCCAATCGAATTTCTATAAGTTCCCCTAGCTAATGCATGTCTTTTCAATGCCAATTCATGCTATGATGCTTGTCTCTTGAACTTGATATCTCAATTTGGTGCTTTCTATTTAGACCATTAGATTATGTTAAATTCTTGATTTGTAGTGTCCTCATACTGTTCTTAAGCATTCCTCCAAGTTCCGGATTTATCCGAACCCCGGAAAACCAATTTCGGATCAAAACCCCCAAAATCCACTTTTCTGTCCCGAAGAAGTTTTGGTCAATCCTCTTTGGTCAATGCCATCGACCAAAGACCATCGACCAAAGTTGTTGCTGACAACACCCTTAGCCAGTTTTGACCCGTTTAGCATCCGATCTTCCCGACTTCTTCTCTAACTTATTATTGATGTTTGTTTTGGGTCTTAACATTTCTTTTGGACCACTTCTTGGTAATTCCCAATTCATCATCAACTCAATCTAAGGTAAGGATGGTTATCTCCATAAACTTATAGGCCATCAACTTATGAATTGTGCTCATGCTTAAGGAATAGAATCTCTTGATTGCTTTTAATTATTATAAGATTATTATACATGTGTTAGGACAGTAGTATCACAATTCATATACTCTTGTCATGTTAAATTATTATTCTTGATTATTTATGTCTATGATGATTCATTTCAATATCATGATTTAACTTTTATTATAAAAATGTATTGGATGCATGAGAAGTGATGAACTTGAATATGTGATTGCCTACGTATAACTTGGGATTGGGGAGTGTCCTATTGACACTTCTGTCCTTGGGCATCGAAGGGAATAGTATGGGATATTCTCCGAAGGTGCCTATCGACACTTTCTCAGGTTATTGGATGACATACTTAGGATTGTCTAAGTTGTGTGGCTAGGATTGTCCTTGTCGTGTCAGACCCGAATTGGAAGAGCATTGAGACCGAACGACCCGTGGTAGTGTATGGTTTGATGGGCGCTCTAGGCCGATAACCAATCCGGTAGGGGACATAAACCATGCTACGGATACCCGAAAGGGGCCATTTATTGATAGGGTTGCAAATAGCTAGACTTGGGCTCACGGGCGCTCAAGACCGGTAACCAACCCGTGAGAGGACGTGAGAGCTTCCCGTTTACTATTTGTGGATGACCAATAGGGTTGATGAGTCCGTAATCTGGGATTATGCTGACTATAGTGTGAAGGATACCAGAAAGGATCGCCAGGGGCGAGGAATGCACGTATCTGGATCTGACTTGATACGACTGAGTAAATGACTTGCATTGGGCTAGGTTTTCTGTGACATGCGCCAGTACTTATACCAAACGGTGATGTGAGAGAGCGGTGACCGATTCCCCTACCATGGTTTTGAGATGACTTTACCCAATTACCACGGCATTCCCAAGATATGGAACAGGTTGAGGGAGAGTGATTGACAATCCAAAGAAGTACGGTGCTATGACTTAAAGCATGTCTACCCTAGAGACTAGCATTCATAGAGTTAGAATCATATCTGCATCATATGTTTCATCTCACATTGCATTATGTTATGTTTTGTATATGTATGATTTTAATTATGGAATAACTACCTTGCTGAGTTCTTCGAACTCATTCCTTTTGTTCAAATGTTTTTAGATTATCCTACAGGTACCGAAGATTATGATGGCACCTCCTTCGAGACGGACTTTGATTCCGCATACTACCCTCCGGGTGGTATCTTTGGTGAAGATCAGAGTGTTGGTACAGAAGAGGATTACTATTCGCACCAGGGTTAGCCCCACGATAGTGCAGGAGCGGCAGAGCTGAGCTTTCTTCATCCATACCATTGAGGAGACGATCATTAGGATAGAAGAAACCCTAGTCTAGTGCCCCATTTCCCTGGTTTATTTACGGAACAATTGGACATGTAATTAACTTGCTTTGGATTATCTTTTGATACTTGGAGTTGATACTTCTTTTCCGCTGCTCTGAGAGAGTGTGATTATCACATATTCTCTCATCTTTATGATCACATTTATACTCTGACATTATCTGTTTTCCGTACTCTGATTTATTGAATCTTATCTTATTCATGATATTTAGTATTAGTTGCTTTTACTTGGATTATTATTGTTTATGATTATGTTATCGTGTATGTGGGAGGCATGGTCCCTCGATTCTTGATCCTTGGATTGTGGATCACATTCCCGGGTATGCTAGATAGGGTACCGGCTGGGTGGATGTGACAGAAACCCCAGCCATGGACTGTCTGAGAGGGATGCAATACTCAATTCCCACCGGTGCTGAGTGATTGAGACTTACTTAAAGAAGTATGGTGCTATGACTAAAAGCATGACTACTATAGAGACTAGCATATGTAGAGTTAGAGTCATACTTACATCATGTGTTTCATATCATTTTGTATCACGTTATGATTTGTATCATATGGCTTATGTATTATGGAATAACTGCATGCTAAGTTCTCTCGAACTCATTCCTTTTTGTGCAATTGTTTTGTTAGATTTCTCTGCAGGTATCGAAGAAGCTGATGGCTCCTACCTTGAGACGGACCAGGATCCCTCATACTACTCTGAAGGTCTTGGCCACTATGAAGGTTATGGTGAAGATAATGAGGGTGGTTACCCTCCGTACCAAGATTAGCCCGACCTTGGTGTGGGAAAGGCCATGTTTAGTCTCCTATGAGGATATCTTGTATAAAACTAAGGAGACCTTAGTCCAGCCCTATTCTAACCTTGACCCTGACCCGGATCCACTGTTGTATTCAGGTCCGAGGACCTGAAGCGGTGGAAGAAGAGATTTATGGACCATTATGATTGATGATCATGATTCAGAGACCGAGCCCATGGACATTGACAATGATACCCCTTGCTTAAATGCATTGTCAATGTTTAAGGAAAGTCTGCGCATCGGAGAAGATTAATATGGTTGATGTACCAAATGACCTCCTGTGCACAATCCAAACTAGACTTCTTGATTGAATTGTGGAAGAAAACCTCACTCAATTTGACCTTGTATAGCCTTTCAAATCCCTACTTGAAGTTGCTGTTCTAAACCTGAGTTTTCTGCTGAAAATATTTTGGTCAATCATTTTGGTCGATACCATCGACCAAGGACCATCGACCAAAATATCACAGTCTGCCAAGTTAATGATTCCATTGAATATTCCTTTTCTATTTAATATGACCTCGAGCCTTGAGCCTTTTGCAATCATTTTTCTCACCTGGGAACGTGGGGAGAGCTTCCCAAAGCAGCTCCTTGGTTAGTGTGAAGGGTATCTCATCAAAGACACTTAGTTTATCATTGATTCTTGTCTTCATCTTCCACACTAAGGTATGACTCCTCCTTCCACTCTCTACCCTACCCTTTTCTACTATTTTCTATTGTCATCTTGCTGATGGGACATTTGGAATGGTGCTGCAACCTTGCAACCACCACTCCAAGTGCCTACTCATGCTCAATCCATGATTCCCTTAACCATTCATTGATGCTAATGCTTATATCTCATGCCTAGCATATGTATTCCATGATTTACCTATTAACATCATACCATTTGATATCAAACTGAGCTATAGAGTGTATTATGTTCATGTTTAACATTGCCATATGATTCCAATCGAATTTCTATTAGTTCCTCTAGCTATTGCATGCTATTCCTCATCAATGCAATCAATTCCAACTCATGCCATGATGTTTATCACTTGAACTTGATAGCTCAAATTGGGGCTTTTTAATTAGACCATTGGATTGGGTTAATTCCTCGATTTATAGTGTCCTACTACTGTTGTTAAGTATGCCTCCAAGTTTCAGATTGATCCGAACACCGGAAGACTCATTTCGGACCAAAATCCCCAAGATCCACTATTCTGCCCTGAGGACAATTTTGGTCGATACTTTTGATCGATACCATCAACCAAGACCATCGACCAAAGTTGTTGCTGACAAGCAACCTTGGTCGGTTTCGACCCAAATGACATCCGATCTTCCCGACTTCTTTTCTAACTTATTATTGATGTTTGTTTAGGGCCTTAACAATTCTATTAGACTATTCTTGGTATTCTCAATTCATCATCAACTCATCCAAGGTAAGGATGGTTATATCCATAAACATATAAGTCATCAAATATTTAACTGTGCTTTATTTAAAGAATGAAATCCCTAAATTTCCTTTCAATCATTATGAGACTGTTACATATGTGTTAGAACAGTAGCATTGAAATCTTTATACTTTTGTTGTGTTACTTTATCATTTTGATTTGCTTATGATTATAATGATTCGTTTCAATATCATGATTTGATTACTATTGTGAATATGCATTGGATGCATGAGAAATGATGAGATTTGATGTGTGATTGCTTACGTATGACTTGGGATTTGGGGAGTATTCTACTGACACTTCTGTCTTTGGGCATCGGAGGGAATAGTATAGGATGTTCTCCGATGGTGCCTATCGACACTCTCTCGAGTTATTGGATGACATACATAGGATTATCTAGTTGTGTGGCTAGGTTCATCCTTGTCGTGTCAGACCCGAATTGGAAGGGCTTTGAGACTGAACAACCCGTGGTAGTGTATGGTTGGATGGGCGCTCTAGGCCGGTAACCAATCCGGTAGGGGACATAAACCATGCTACGGATACTTGAAAGGGGCCATTTATTGGTAGAGTTGCATATGGATAGACTTGGGCTCACGGGCGCTCAAGACCGGTAACCAATCCGTGAGAGGACGTGAGAGCTTCCCGTTTACTATATGTGGATGACCAATAGGGTTGATGAGTCTGAAATCCGGGATTTCGCTGACTCTAGTGTGAAGGATACCGGAAAGGATTGCCGGGGGCGAGGAATGGACGTATCTGAATTTGACTTGACCGACTGAGTAGATGACTTGCATTGGGCTAGGCTTTACTGTGACATGCACCAATACTTGACCAAATGGTGATGTGAGAGAGTGGTGACCGATCCCCTTACCACGGCTTTTTGATGACTTTACCGATCTTCCCCGGGCATTCCCAAGAGATGGAAATGGGAGAGTGACTGACGACCCAGAGAAGTACGGTGCTATGACTTAAAGCATGTCTACCCTAGAGACCAACATTCATAGAGTTAGGCTCATATCTGCATCATATGTTCCATATCACATTGCATTATTATATGTTCTGAATGTGTATGATTTCTAATTATGGAATAACTTCCTTGCTGAGTTCTTAAACTCATTCCTTTTTGTGCAAATGTTTTATATTACATTCCAGGTACCGAAGATTACGATGGCACCTCCTATGAGGCGGACTATGATTCCACATACTACCCTCCGGGTAGTGGCATCGGTGAGGATCCGTATATTGGAGCCGAGGAGGATTACTATCCTCACCAGGGTTAGCCCCACAGTTGTGCGGGAGCGGCAGCGCTGGGTTTACTTCATCCGTACTGTTGAGGAGACTACCATTAGTATAGAAGAAACCCTAGCATAGTGCCCCATTCCCCTGGTGTATTTGTGGAACCTTGGATATTGTAATTAACTTGTCTTTGAATTATTCCGGTGACACTTGGATATGTAACTAACTTGATTTACTTCTTTTCCGCTGCTCTGAGAGGGTGGCTACCACACCTTCTCACCCTTTATGATTTTGATCACACTTTATTATTATCTATATTCCGCACTCTGATTTAGTTAATCTTATCTTATTCATGATACTTAGTATTAGTTGTTTTTACCATTGATTATTACTGTTCATGATTGTGTTACCGTGTATGTGGGAGGCATGGACCTCAGATCATTGATCCTTGGACTGTGGATCACATCCCGGGTATTCCAAATGGGGTACCGGCTGGGTGGATGTGACATTAGGCCTTTATACTGTTATTTTTGGAACATGGATTTGTAATTATAACTTTCACTGATTTACTTTATGCTGCCACTGAGGGAGTAATTGCCGCTTACTCTCTCTCTTTTTGGATTATATGTATGCATTTGGTATCGTTTTATTCCGCACTCTGATTATCTGATCTTATCTTATTCTTGATGTCTTTTATTATACGCTTTTACCTTGATTATTATTGTTCATGATTGTGTTATTGCGTATGTGGGAGGCATGGTTGCTCGATACTTGATCCTTGGGACTATGAATCACATACCCAGGTATGCTTGGTAGGGTACCGAATGGGTGGATGTGACAGAGAAAGTGGTGACCTAAACCTCAACCATGGAATGTCCGAGAGGGATGCCTTGACTCAATTACCACGAAGAACCCTAAAGAAGTGCTTAAGAGCCGTGAGGGAAGAGTGACTGAGACTACCTAGTGGAGTATGGTGTTCTATCTTAATGTGTGTTTGCCACTAGAAACCAGCATATGTAGAGTTAGAAGCATACTTGTATTATTGTTTCATATCATTTGCATCATGCTTGTTTTGAACTGTTTGTGGTTGTTTATTGTGATTGAACTACTTGCTGAGTTCTATTAAGCTCACCCTTCGGGGGATATGTTTTCTTTAGATTCTATTGCAGGTAATTATGACTGCGAGAGCCAGGACTACGAGGCCACGGCAAGTTACTCGTCTTACCTGCAAGATTTTGGCTGTGACGAACATAACGGTGAAGATTTCCAGTGTGACAATTGAGCGTATTAGGATTAGCCCTATCTTGGAGCTAGTGTGCCTGTATTTGAATACGAAAGTCTTTGAGTTTAGACATACATTATTTGAGTTTACGAAGTTGTATGAATTGACTTAGTTTCTTTCTCTTTATTCAATTGTAATAACTTTAGAGTTATTTTAGAGTTTTGATCTACTCTTCTGCATTGATCTATAGAGTTATTTTTCGCTATACTCTATAGTTACTTTCTTTGATTGCTATCATTTTATTCTGCACTCTGATATACTTTGAGATTTATTATGAGATCTTTCTTTGATTAGTTTCTTAATATAATTGAACATTGATTATTCTTTGCTCTTTATTATATTATTGTGCAATGTGGGTATATAATCGCCCTAAACTTGACCATGGGACAATGGATCACACCTCCGAGTATTGCGGTTAGGGTATTGGCTGGGGGGATGTGACAATTTAAGTGAGTAGAAGTTGGCTTTAGCAAATTTTCCTCCATCTTTAGCTTCTGGTATGCTTTATAGGACAAAAGATCTGTTGATTGATCCTATGTCTACCAGCACCCTATGTACTTCCCGATGGCTTATCTCGACCTTGATCACGATTGCATCATTGTGTGGGCTACATATGCTCTCTTGTACACTTGGTCTTTTTCTCTTGGTTGCTTCTCCCAATCCCACGAACTTTGATTTTGCTTTCAATTTTATGAGGGATTTGGGCTCTGGGCCCCTATATATTGTGAGGATCAGGGATTGATTGGCCCCTACTATCTCCTTCCTCTTCTTGGATTGAGAAGCTTCAACATGATGGTCTCTGCTTCCCGAACACTCCCTTCTTTTCTCTCTTGTAATTCTCCTCTCTCGATGTCACATCCACCCAGTCGGTACCCTATCTGGCACACCCGAGTATGTGATCCACAGTCCACAAGATCCAGTATCTAGTAAATCAACCTCCCACATTCACAATAATATAATCAAGAACAAGACTAAATCAAGGTTAACAATATTATTCAAATGAATCAAAGTAAAGTAACGAGATAATCATCAGAGTACAGAAATGATACCAATAGACAGATATAATCAAAAATGTAGAGTGAGGCAAAATCTCACTCCACGAGTACAACGGAATGTAGATCGAAAGTCAAAGGAAATTACAACTGGTTCTAAAGACAAGAAAGAAAGATATAATCTAACTAAGCTAAAGTCTATTCTAATTGTAAAGAACGTCTTCATAAACATAGACTTCATCAATCATGCTCAGACGCTCCCACTCAACAGTAGGGCTAATCTTGGTAACAAGTAAGACCACTCGAGGAATCCTCAACGTAATCTTCATAGTTGCCAACACCTTACGTATTGCACGCTTCTTCATCTTGCGCTTCTTCATATTGGCCTTCATAGTCATCAATGCCTGTAGAATAGTCTAACAAAAGATGTTGTACAAAAGGAGTTGAAACTCAGCAATGCAAGTTATTCCATAATAGCATAAATAACATGATAACATAAACAAAGCATAATGTGATATGATATGAGACAAACAATGCATGTATGAGTCTAACTCTATGTATGTTGGTCTCTATAGGCAGACATGCTTTAAGTCATAGCACCATACTTCTTTGGGTAGGTCTCAAGTCACTCTCCCTCAGCCATCTTGGCATCTTGGGTTCTCCATTGGTAGTTGGGTCCGGCATCCCTCTTGGACATTCCTTGGTTAGGGGTTTAAGTCACCTCTCTCTCACATCACCATTGGTTTAAGTATTGGCGCATGTCAGGGTAAAGCCTAGCCCAATGCAAGTCTTCTACTTAGTCATATCAACTCAAATCTAGATACGTCCATTCCTCACCCCTGGCGATCCTTTCCGATATCCTTCACACTAGAGTCAGCATAGTCCTAGACTACAGACTCATCAACCCTATAGGTCATCCACATATAGTAAACGGGAAGCTCTCATGTCCTCTCACGGGTTGGTTACTGGTCTTGAATGCCCATGAGCCTAAGTCTATCCATATGCAACTCTACCCATAAGTGGCCCCCACAATGTGATTCATGTCCCCTCACGGGTTGGTTACCGGTCTTGAGCGCTCATAAATTCCCATTGCTACCACAGGTCGTTCGGTCTCAATACCCTTCCGAATCGGGTCTGATATAACAGGGAATATCCTAGCCAAACACTGCTAGACAAGTCCTAGGTATGAAAACCAATAATTCGGGAAAGTGTCAAAGGGCAACATTGAAAATATCCCATATTACTCCCAATGAGGTCCAAGGATAGAAATGTCAAAAAGACATTCCCCAATCCCAAATCATACCTAAACAATCACAATCATAATTCAGTCATATCATCCACGACAGACATCTCATCATATGAAAGAGTATAATAAGACAATATCAAAATAATGAGCAACATACATGAATAAGTATTCATACATGATCAAGTACATAAATTAAATAAGGAAATAAGATCTTACTATACTTACAACATTCATATCATAATAAAAACTAACATAACAATAGCAAATCTAAGTAGTTCCCAAATTAGAAACTAAATCTATGCAATCTATGTTAATATGGTAACAACTTTCCTTACCTTAAATAGATTCGAATATATTTCGGACGGACAAGAGGATGAATCCAAAGTTAGCAAATAAACCCTAGAATAACATCATACAGTCATTAGGAAGTAGTCCTAAAAGAATGAGCATCAATCGAATCGAAACGGACGAAGAAATCCAATTCTGTCATTGTGGGTTGATTGGCTGGGTCGATTGAGTCACTCAACCCAGGCAGTCTGCCAAGAGCAAATCCGAAATCAAAAAGAGAATCTTGATCCGAAACCTATGCTACACAATCTGGAATGCGACCAAACTTGGAGAGAATGTCTAACACAGTAGTCTAAGACTAAAAAGCATAATTTAGACATCAAACAACGATTAAAACCATTACTTACTAATTTGAAATCATAGTTTCTATTTTGGTAAAAATCATGGTTTTCATTGGAAACATGCTATGAATGAAAGAGATGAACTAGAGATGATAAGATCTCATTCTAGTACAAGAACACAGTAAATCAGAGGTATGATTAATCATGGAGAGGTATCTACAATGCTAGAATAAATCAAAATAAGAATATGATCATAGTTTAAGAAGAAATCATAAAAATCATATTAAGAATGAATAAGATGATCATGGCATAAGAGAATGAAAAGAGATTGTAAAGATATGACTACAAGGTTGTAGCATCTTCATCATAATCTCAGTTCAGAGATGAGAGAGATCATGGAAAGAATGAATCAAGAACACAAAAGATTGAATACTAACCTTTGATTGAAGAACAAGAGAGAGAACTAGCAAGTTTGCAAGATTAGGTCTTCTTCTATACTTTTGGAGGCTTGGAGATGAGTTCCCTTCGTTCTCTAAGTGCTTTGGAGGCTAGGGATACTAAAATCACGAAGTCATGGGGTATATATAGCAATATAACCTAAACAGAAGATTCTGCTCGAGTTCAGCATCTCTGGGTTGATTGGCTGAGTAGCCTGGCCCAATCGACCCAAGCAGTCGACCCAAGCAGACAACAAAGCCAAGATCAGGGAATTGAGGGCCTTCTACTACTCGGAATCAAACGAAACTTTAAACACATATTCTATAACATAACTAGCATGGAAAAATGGCTTTAAATCATATCCCACCAAGCTCTATGGTCATCAACCAATCTTCTCTTCATCAAGGCGTAGTCTCTTTTCTATATCCAACACTGTCTTCAAATATGGGGCATCATCTTCAATCTCCATAGGTTCGGAGTCGAACACTATATCTTCTACTGATATGGCCCATAGTTGACTTTCACTTCTACTTCGGGTCTTCGGACCTATAGGCAAAAGAGTATCTGGGTTAAAGTTAGGGCCGGGTTTCACACTCGATCATCATCTCAACGCTTTATGTAGTTGGAAAGATGCCCCTGGGATATTAATCTCTCAATATCTGCTTTCAAGTGCCTACATCGTTGGTGTAGTGCCCATAATCTTTATGGAAACGACAATATTTGTCCATATTTCCTTCTCCAGGCTAGATATCATCTTAGGTGGCCACCTCAAGATGTCTTTTGCCTCTCGTGAGTTATCCCAATTTTTGATTGATGTCAGCCAACTCCCGATTGATGTATACTGCCCGAGTGCCTGTCGCTTGGATGGTATCCCTGCCCGATCGCTGGGATGTTGTCATCTGCTTTCGCACTCCATATTTGACTCGGGTGAGAGTTCCAGTTCGACTCCCTTGTGCTCAATCACAAATGCCTTGTTCGTCTCTCCTTGGTAACTCTTTGTCCTCCTTATTTCCGACCGCTCCTCCTATGCTACTTGTGGACCTTGATTCCTTTCTTGAAGGAAATCTTGGCCCTAGGGCGGGTGTGTCTCTTGTAGGAGAACGCCCTTTAACTGGAGAATTTCTTTTCTTAGTCCTTCATGTTTGCCTTCTTGCTTCCTCACGCTCATGAAGATTTGGGTTTCTTGATTCATTTGTTCTTAAATGACTGGAACCATTCGGACCTCATTGTTAGGGTCGTTTAGGCGAACTCCTCTTGCTATTTCTTTTTCTTCATGGATTACTCCTTCACGAACACGATTTCCCTCAGGAGGGTTTTCTCCTGGAGGAGGTTGAAAAATCTGGTTTTGATGTCTTTGAATTGTAGATCTAGTGTCTACTATGGCTGTTTGATGCATTTCCCACAAATAGCGCCAAATTTGCATCAAAAAACTGTTTAACCTCCGGATCCCTGCAAAACAAATGTTAGATGTGGCCCGATTGCACAGTCGGGTAGCCACCTCCGAAGGTTAAGTTAGCAATAGACACCATAGAGCCTTGGTTAATTGTAGAGCTTAAATTAAATACATTAATGGAAGGAAACGATTCAGATCCCTTTCATGGGTGCAGACCTTAAGTTTATATAAATTTTACTAGTTATTCTCGACCATTAAATACATTCGTGTTCCTTTCTGGTGGTCGTCCGATCCTAGGGTTTTTACGCCTCTTTTGGAGTAAGTGGTAGTTATTTTTTGTGGCACGATTGTGGATCCCAAATTTCAAGGGATTACGTTTCTTTCCATGACCGTCTAGTTCCTTCATCTCCATGTTGCTTGATGGTTTAACCCTTGAACAACCCGGCCGGGATTATTGACCCGACCGTGGTGGAACCGGGCTCATTGTAAATTTTATCCTATATCATTTAGAATGTTATTTCGTTTCATAAAATAAATAAATTCGAAAAATAAAAACTATCTCTACTTTTTTATTTTTTTGAGGTAGAAGACAAAAGTAACCCTACTACAAATCCGGTTCACACAGCTGCTGTATGACTTACTACAGCTAAGTCCAGAGAAACATTGGTACTTCCATTTTCTCTTCTTAGATTAGATGGAGGAAGGAGGACGAGGCGTTGCGTGCGAAACGAAGAGCAAGTCGGACTGGGCCGAGTTGACTCTCGAATGCTTGACGAACATACTGTCGAGGTTGAGCTTCGAGGACCGATGGAGAGGAACCATGTTCGTCTGCAAGTCATGGCTTCACGCCTCCAAGGACCCTTGTTTGTTCTCCGTCTTCGACCTCGAATCCCGATTCCAATCTTCTACTACCGAATCTCCTCTCTGGTGGTCTCCCGAGTTCGAGAGGAAGATCGATGCCATGCTCCTCTCTGTTGTCAATTGGACCGCCGGAGCTCTCAAGGAAATTTTAGTCAGGCACTGTTCTGATTATGCTCTTTCTATTGTGGCCGAAAGGTGCGTGACGTTTTGTCCTCAGGGTTTTCCTTATGAAGTTCGCTTAAAAGGTCTATTTTCGACGAGTTTCTAGATTTAGATCTGAATCTGATAGGATTCCTGTGTAGATTAACTTATTATTTATTTATTTGCGTTTGAATTTCCATTGTTTGTAGATTGGGAAATTATCGAATCGGTTTTGATAAACTATTAGTTGAAATATATATTTTCCTTTTTTCTTTTTTATGAGAAAGAAAAAGCCTTACTTAGAAACAGTTACAGAAGAGAGATTGTGCTTCCAACCTTACAGTAGAACTATTAGCTGCATCCTTAGCTAAGCTAACATAAATCTCCTGGAGCATGGGGTATTCAAACATAGAGTACTTCATTTGTTTTGTTGCTTCAACCACTGCTACCAGATTATTAATATTACTAATTAGCGAAGGTTTAGCAGGTTTAGGCAAGAAGGTTAAAAGTTCAGAATTGTTGCTCCATATCTCCTTGATCTCAATATTCATCGCTTTAGCTTTCCCAAGCCTTCCTGGATTGCTACCAAACTCGCCCCCAATGCATCTGCGTTATCAATTTTTCCATACCTGCAATACTGTATGTGACTGCTACTATATACCCCATGCTCCAACCTTCGCTACCTATCCGTGTGTTAGATATCCCTGCACAAAGCAACATCGGATGATTAGTATCCTTCATACACAAAATGGGTCTAAGTTGATTACTGGTTGCAGGTGCATGAGGTTTTTGCTATAGATCTATAGGTTCACTGATCGGTGCTGAGATGTGTGAATCTAAAATCCATTTTGAGATTTGCCCTAAGACATTTATAGGATTGGGTTGAGTTTTTTTTTGGAAAGGGTAAGATTTCTTTCTTTCCATATAAAGTAACAAGTAATTGTAAATACAGAATGAAACCAAGTTTTTAATTGCTTATCCATTTAGTTGGTGGCATGAAATGCTTGGCAAAGATGTAGTTTGGATTGGTATATCCAATTCTCTGTCCTTAGTCCAAGTGGTCGTGCTGTATGAATCCTCTTTATCCAACTGCAAGAAATAAAGACATGCCATCCTGTTTCTTTTTCTTGGTTACATAGTAGGCAATTCCCTGGCTGCTGATTCCATCGAGATAAAGTATCTTGAAGTGGTAATCCTGCTTTCAAGAGTCTCCATTGAAAGACTTTAAACTTGGGATGAATTGAAAATTTTCATAGGTATATCCACCACTTTCAGAACTCATTCCTCATTCTTGGCAATTTTTGTATCACAAAGGCACGGGCTGCCAACTTTGTGGTGAAGCTACCTTTTGAAGAGAGTAGAGAAGACCAAGAGTCAGATTGGTTAGAGATTGATATGGTAATAGAAATGGGAGAAATAGATTTTTCAGAGGTATCCGATAACTCCTTGTTTAGTGCTTGAAGATCCCCTACCACGCATGCCACTGTCGTATTTCTTGGCCAAATGGAGAAGTCCTGCAGTTGAGATATGCTTCTTTGCAGAGAAATGTTCCATGGGTCAACCCAGAATGATGTCTTTTGTCCATTCCCTATTTTTTGAACCACCATATTACTTAGAGTAGGTAATATGCTGGCAATGTTGTTCCAAATCATTGAACCTCTTTTACACATGCCCTTTGGGTCAAAAGGAGATGTCCCATTGAAGTAACGAGCCTGCAGTACATTTACCCATAAAGCCTCTGGGTGCTTTAGCATTCTCCACCCTTTTCTTAATAGTAAGGTGGTGTTATGATCTTCCATCTTTTTAAACCCTAACCCTCCCAGCTTCGTTGGTGTACAAAATTTATCCCATAATATCAGAGTGATTGTTTTGGTCTTCTCTGTGCCACCATTCCAAAAAATATCCCACTTTTGTCGAAATTGATTTTCTATCCTGTCAGGTCCGAGAATAGTTCCAACACTACCTTGACTGCCAATATGTCCTCCATCAGCTCTGCAAAAAAGAAAGGTATCATCTGCAAAAAAGAGGTGAGAAATTTCTGAGGAGTCTTAGTCGAGTTTGATTCCCTAAAAGAGGTTAAGGGTCTTGTACTCATTTAAGAGTCTTGGTAAAACTTTCGTTACTAGCAGAAAAAGATAAGGGCTTAGTGGGCACCCTTGTCTTAATCCCCTGGATCCAATGAAGCCAATGAAATGAAGGATTGGATAAGATGGCACCAATGATTGTCAAACCCTAAAAACTTAAAGAGCTTAACAAAAATTCCTTATTCAATCTGATTATAGGCTTTAGACATGTCATGCTAAGTGCTAGGTAATCTTTCTTGCTCCATGTGTTTTTCGTAAAATAAAAAAATTTCATGAGCTATCATGATGTTGTTAGTGATTTGTCTATTAGCAACAAACGCTCCTTGAAAGGGGAAATGACAGTGGGCATGAAGGATTTAAGGTGCTTTGCCAAAATTTTAGCAATAATTTTGTAGCTAACATTGTAGAGACTTATTAGTCTAATGTCAAAGGCCGAGTAGGCATTATCTTTTTTGGGTATAAACACAAGAGAGTGATTTACCCCGTGTGATAATCTACCGGTACGAAAGAAAGAATTAACAAAGTTAACAACATCTTGGCCAACCATCTCCCAATGCTTCGAGTAGAAGAGGGCATTGAAGCCATCAAACCGAAGTGCTTTGTGAGGGCAATAGATAAGACTGCATTTTTAACCTCAATTAGGTCTGGGCAAGCAGACAATCCTTGTAGTGGGGTCCCCAAAGGTGGGAAGAGGCTCGCAATAAAATCCAGGTCTAATGGATTAGAGGAGCAATACAATTTTATCACCATTATGTTCAATGAATGTGATTTTTCTGCTATTGTGATGAATTTTAGTTTACGATTGATAAAATCTTGTGTTCCTATCCCCATCAGAAACATAGGAACACCTAGACTTGTGAAACTAGAAGGCCTCTTCAGCATCTAGATCCCAAGAAAGAGAGGTCTGTTTCTGAGAAATAAGAGTTCGATCAGGATTAGTGTCCTGATTTAGAGTCTCTATCTCACTGGCAGGTCTGTGAAACAAAGTGTCCACATTTCCAAAAATATTTTTGTTCCAATTTTGAAGAAACCTAGATAGATTTGCTAACTTACCTGGTAGGGAAGTCTCCTTGTCCGAACTCCATGCTTCGTTGACATCATTTGAAAATTTGGGATAAAGGCGCTAGGGATTTTGGAAGTGGAAGAGTTTCTTTCCTCCACGAGGGTGAGGGGAAGTCTGAAGTAGAATAGAATTGTGGTCCGAACCAATAACAGGTAGTTTTGACACCAAGGGGTTCGGGTATAGACTGATCCATGATGGTGAGCAAAGATTTTATCCAATTTTTCTTTAACAAGATTTGGAGGTTTCCGTTTATTAGTCCAAGTGAAGTAGGTTCTGGGGCCAAAGAGTTCAAAGAGGTTAGCATCCCTGATTAGAGATTGAAGGCAAGGTAGAGCTGGTAAATTGTGAGCCAAATTTATCACTTGCATGAATGAGTTCATTGAAATCACCCATAACAATGAAGGGTTCCGATATGGAGAGGATAAAGGAGGTTAATCGTTCCTAGAAAGGTTTCCGATCCGAGTAAGAAGGTGGAGCATAGATAAAGAATATGAGGGTTGATGCGATAGGTGAGGCCCAGTTGAGCAAGATTAAAGATTCTTCAGCCCGTATAAGCTCAATAACCAAGTAACCTAGTCCCAAAGCCCAAAGACCACCCTTTAATCCTTTAGTTCCTGAGCTGTCCACATGGCCAATCTATATTTTCCTTCAAATTCCGTCTTTGGGAGTGGGGGTGGGGTTTTGGATCTTTTAAATTCCTTTGTGATATGAGCAGGTTAGTGATTTTTGAAATTGAATTTTGGTTTAGTTTGAGAAGTTTCTGTTACTGGAACTTGGTTGACAATTTTCTTTCCAGAAAGGGGAGAAGGTTTTAATTTGCTTGCTTGATGGGATGCTTTCAGTCAATTGAATTGCTAAGTTTTTTCTTTAAAACACCATCAGTACACAAAATACAAAGTCTACTTGTTGATGAAATGTAATTCTGTATATTATAATCTCCAAGACAGAGAATACAATATCAAAATATCTGAGGGTAGTTACAATCGGTAATGTGAATAACGTTGAAGCACCCCCCCCCCCCAAAAAAAAAAGGGGGTCCGAAAACCTAGGCCAAACCCTGTAGCGGTATTTTGGCCATGTTCAGGTGTCTTAGGTTTGGGACCCATTGAGTCCAGTGTGTCGTTTGGACCCTATTTTTATTTTATTTTCTATTTATTATTTTGCAAGTTATTTTGAGAGTCCTTGTGTAGGGGAGATTCCTAGTTAGGTTGGGATCCCACAATTTGAGTCCACTTTAATATCCTAATTGTTAGACTCCATACTTACTCTTAGAATCTGGATTTGGGGTCCTGTATTAGTTATTGAGTTTTTTGGGGATCAAAATACTTGGCCAAAATTAGGGTTAAAAATGGAGTCCCAATTGGGATCTATTTTAAATTAAGTTTCCTTCTGGATAATTAGGGTCTTATCTTCCAAGATGGTTTCTTTTTATTTGTGATTGTTATTGAGTCGTGAAGGGATCCCTAGTCTATAAGGGATACCCTTGTTGAGTTAAATTAGGTTTCCTTATTAGAGTCCAAGCCTTTTCCTTCACTTAAGGCTATAAATAGCCCACCTGACTTCATTGGAAGAAAGGTTGAATTTGATGAATAAAATTATGAGTTATAGGCAAGTAAGGTCGTAGTCTCTTGGGAGCGGCACAGCGGGTTTGGGTGTTCTTCTTCGTCAAGTTTAACCATTCTTCTTCAATCTCAGCAATCAATCTTCAAGTCCAGTAACTGTCCAAGCCTAACAGCAGCCTACCTTCAAACTCCCAAGTAAGTATACAGCAACCCCAACCCCTTCCCTACCCTTAGCCACCCTCCCAAACCACCCTAAACCCATAACTCTAATGCCCTTATCACCCCTTTCTCTATTTTTCTGCAATTTTCGGACTTTTTCCTAGACCTAAAATTCAAGGTTAGATCTATGGCAATCTAACCATTAAATCTGTCCCAAACTTTACTAACGTCGTTCCCCTAACCCTAGTTACCTTCCCTCCCTTTTTAGGATCTGCATCCCCACCCTTCTTCCACACTCAATTCCAGTCCCAATCAAATCCAGAAATCCCAAACTCTTTAGTACTCTCCAAACACATCCTAATCCATCTAGGACTGACCTAAACTTATTAAACTTAACCTGAAATTATAAAAATTTAAACAACAGCCCCCTTCTAAGCCTAACCGAACCCTATAGCTGCATCTGCACCATCCCTTAAAGCCCTAACCTGGAATTTCATGCTGTAATTACAATAAAGCAATCACCGAAACCCTAAGACTCTTCAATTCAGCATTAGGACCCTGAAACCTAATCATATACTACTCTCAGGTCTGAAACTCAATTACAGCATAGTGTTAACTCCTAAAACCCGTATTCCTTAAATCCTCAAGCTGGCCGAAACCTCCAAGACACCCTAACCTTTGGCAACCTCAATTCCCCCAAGAGCCCTTCAATTACAAGCTTCTACTACCCTAGGAGATTGCTGGTTTACAGTTAGAGGATCCTGGAGTGACCCAATTTTAGGGTTTAGTTTCAAAATCTCAAACCCTAGACTTTGTGTTCACATCAATAAGTGTCATGTATAGCTATACTAGGGTGACTGGTGACTTAGTACTATCACTCCCCTGCAAGTGCACCGGGGGTGAACACACGGTGAGCTTGGTATGCAGAAGACCAAAACAGTGATAAGAGAGGCCTTAAAAAACAAGTAAACCAGATTATGAGTAGTACGAAGATAGTTCACACGAAGATGCTGAGAAGTAACCATTTCACGAACAAAATGGAATCGATTCCTAGATGCTTGGGCCGGGAATGGAACATTGGATTGTGGAGAGATACATGGTGCCAATATTAGCACATGGGATTATTGGAGTAGAAGCAACATAGACTCCTAACGCATGAAGAATAGAACGAACCTGGATCAACATGGCCGCAGTTGCTGCAACAGCTCTATACTCAGGTTTGGTGGTGCTTCTAGAGATTGGTGCATTGTTTCCTAGAAATCATGAGACAAGATTATAATCCCAGAAGACACCATAGACAGTGGTGGATCGATGGTCATCTGGGCAACCAGCCCAATCGTTATCAGCAAAAGCTGAGACAGAGAGATCAGAAGTAGCAGATTTACATACTATCATCTGGTGTGGCCTTCACTTATCATAAAACTCTCTTAGCAGCGGCCTAGTGCACATCAGTGAGCTGATGCATGAATTGAGAAAGTTTACTAACAGAAAAGCTTAAATCGGGCCTACAATGGTGAGTACTGAAGTGCACCTACTAACTTGCGATAATCAGTAGCATTAGGAAGAGACGTGCCACCAGAAGCAGTAACAGAAGTTGGAGCAAAGGGTGTGAAAACAGGTTTAGCACGGTCCATATGAAAACTTTGTAAAAGATCTGGTGTATATTTTTGTTGACATATGAAAAGTCCATCAGATGTTGGAGTGACATCAATATCCATGAAGTAACTTAAAGGACCCAAGTCCTTAATTGCAAATGTCTCTGTGATGGATCAGAAGTGGAGTCAGGTAATGGACCAGGTAAAGGAGTAGATGTAGATCTGAAGCACGACAAGGGGAAAGAATTGGTGGAGGCTGAAGATGCCAAACACTAGGAGGGAAAGAAGAAAGAGAAGACAGTGGCTGCCTAGAGGCATAGGGAAAATTGTTTCAAAAAATATGACATGCCGAGAGACATAAAGACGATTCATGGTAGGATCATAACAGTGATAACCTTTGTGGGTAGGAGAACACCCAAGAAAAATACAAGGCTGGGACCTAGTGGCCAGCTTATGGGTTGAGTATGGTTGTAACCGCAGGTGACAAAGACAATGAAATGTATGCAAAAAGCAGCCAGCTGACGGGTTGAGTATGGTTGTAACCACGGGTAACAAAGACAACCAAAGGTACGCAAAAAATGATAGTCAAGAGAAATGCCGAATAATGTAAAGGACTCATGTTACCAATAATAACAGTAGGCATCCGGTTTAGAAGGTACACTGCCGCAAGAAATGTGAAAGGCCAAAAAGAGGGGGTAAGCTAGCATGAAATAACATAGCCAAACCCGATTCAGTTACATGACGATATTTTTGTTCAACCAGCCCATTATGGGCCCGAGTATGAGGACAAGAAAGGTGATGAGGAATACCATTATTAGCTAAAAAAAATTTGATGTTTCTGAAATGCCCCCTATCACATCCCCCCAGCCGGTACCCTAACTGGCATACCTGGGAGTGTGATCCACAGCCCCGAAGATCAAGTATCAAGGAAATCATCCTCCCACATATACAATAACATAATCATAAACAGGAAATAATCAAGGTTTAATATTATAAACAAAAGATTCAATCCAGGAAATGAATAATCAATATAATCAGAGTGCGGAAATGATACCAGATGTAATCACATCAAAAAAAGTAGAGAGAGGCGGAAACTCACTCCACAGATACAACGGAACGTAGTACGTAAGTTTAAAAAGAATTACAACTGTTTCTAAAGAAAAACAAAAATAGAAAATCAAAGTGAACTACGAGTTTTCTATCCTATAGATGACATCTTCAAAATAGTGGACTTCATCAATCCAACAGAGATGTTCCAGCTCTACATTACATCTAATCGTAGTATGCAATGTGATCGCTCGAGGGATCATCAGGGTAATCTTCATTGTTGCCAGCACCTTGCGTGTAGTACGCTTCATCGGTTTGTGCTTCATCGTACTGTCCGTCATAGTAGTTAGTACCTGCAGAATAATCTAACAAAAGATTGTACAAAAAGGAGTGAGTTCGAATGAACTCAGCAAGGCAAGTTAACTCATAACAACATAAATAACATGCAACAGAACATAACAAGATGCAATGTAGTATGAAACAAATAATGTATGTATGCACCTAAACTCTATGTATGTTGGTCTTTATTGACAGACATGCTTTAAATCATAGCACCATACTTCTTTGGGTAGGTCTCAGATCACTCGGCTCCGGTTGGTAGTGAGTTCGTCATCCCTCTCGGACAATCCATGGCTGGGGGTCAAGTCATCGCTCTCTCACATCACCATTGGTCTAAGTACTGGCGCATGTCAGGGTTAAGCCTAGCCCAATGCTAGTCATCTAGTCAGTCATATCAACTCAGATCCAGATATGTCCATTCCCCCCCTCTCAGGATCCTTTCCGGTATCCTTCACACTAGAGTTAGCGTATTCCCTCTCGGACTATGGATTCATCAACCCTATTGGTTATCCACATATGGTAAACGGGAAGCTCTCATGTCCTCTCATGGGTTGGTTACCGGTCTTGAGCGCCCATGAGCCCAAATCTATCCATATGCAACCCTCCAATAAATGACCCCCACAATATGATTCCCGTCCTCTCACGGGTTGGTTACCGGTCTTGAGCGCCCGTGAATCACATTGCTGCCACAGGTCGTTCGGTACCCTTCCGATTCGGGTCTAATATAACAGGGACATCCTAGCCAAATACTGCTAGACAGTCCTAGGTATGAAAATCAATGATTTTGGAAAGCGTGAATGGGCAACCCCGGAAACATCCCATACTATTTCCGATAATGTCCAAGGACAAAAGTGTCAAAAGGACACCTCTCAATCCCAAATCATACCTAATCAAACACATTCTCAGATCAGTTATATCATGCAAAGTCAACAACTCATCATACAAAGAGAATGTAAAAGCATAATCAAATCATTAGACCATGTTCAGTAATATGCAATTCATATAAGCTTGAATAATGAAAAAGAAAACATAAGTGAAGTGCTACTGTACTTACAGTAGTACATTAGAAGTATAAAATACAAGAACAATATATAAACTCAGAGTTTCTTAAAGTAGAAACCAGAGAGTATGCGATCTATGTTATTATGAAATAACTGTCCTTACCTTGATTATCGCCGAAGATAATCCCAAAGATCAAAGAGAGCAACTCCAAACTTAGCAAATAAACCCCTAACAATCATAGATACAACATTAGGAGATACCTAAAAGATCAGAGAGCAAACGAATCAAACTGAGCGAAAAATGAAGCTACTGCCTTCATTGGTCGATTGATTGGTCTACTGACCCAGTCGACCAATTAGTCGACCAACCAAGTTAGTACGGAATTATAAAAACTAAATCGGTCATAACTTCTTCGTTTGAAGTCGGATTGATCCGAAATTCGAAGGGGAGCTTCCTAAAATGTATTAGAACTATATGGGAAGGTAAAATCATCAAGTCAAGGTCAAGAGATGGGTTCTTGATTTGAACCAAGAAGTTAGGGTTTCAATCTAATGGCTCTCATGAAAAGGCTAGGGTTACAAGATGAAAGGGAAATAATTGCTAACAAGAAAATCATTGAAAGAGAGTTTAGATTAACATAAATATAACTCATGTGGTTACCCTCACATGGGAGGTTACCAATTGTTTCCAAAAAGATCAAACAAGGGTCAGGGTTTCAAGAAAAGTTCAGGGTTAGGGTTAAGATCATGACGATGATCATGGATCTCAAAGAATAGAATGAGATCATGGAATAGATGGTTGCAAGAATGCAACATCTTCTTCCTTATCTCAATTAAGAACAAGATCGAAGAAAGAATAATTTAAAATTCAAAAGAGATACTAACCTTGAATTGACAGATCAGAGATGAGAGGCTTCAGATCTGTAGAGGAATCTTCGAAATCACTGGAAAGAGTTTTGGAAAGGTCTTCCCATGTTCACAAAGTGTTTAGGAGGCAGCCGTAACTAAGAATCTTGAAGTAGGTTTAAATAGAAAGTGAAAAACCCTAAAATTGGATTTTCTCGGATTTAACACACAGTTGGTCGACTGGCCCAGTCGACCAATGAGTCGACCAATCAGGTCAGCAAGGTTCAAACAGGGAATTGAAGGATCAAATGGGCTCTAAACCTCAGGGGCTTTTGCACACACATCAAGTGACATACCTAGTGTGTAGAAATGCCTTCAGACCAAGTCAGATAATACTCCAAGTCCTTCAACTAATCTCATCTTCAAACAGGTGCAGCTTCCTTTCTAGATCTGCACAGACTTCCAAGTATGGAACTCCATCATCAACATACATGGGTTCAGAGTCAAACACCATGTCTTCTACTGAGATGGCCCATAGTTGGCTTCTTCCTTTATTCCGGGTCTTCGGACCTAAAAACAACCGGGTTTCCGGGTCAAGGTCAGGGTTAGGTTAGGGATGAGTTTCACACCCCCACCCCCCCCCCCCCCAAAAAAAAAAAATAAGGGGAAAAGACACGCACACACCCCATCAGTTGCAGTGCTTTATTTTACAATCAAAGAAATTTTCCACAAGCAATTTGAAAAATTAAAAAAATAGAGAGAACATTAAATTTTGGTTTCAGAGAAACTAAAGGGGCAGCATGCCACAAGTCACCGTGGATAAAATATGTAATGGCAAAGAACTAACTGAACATAAAATATAAATGGATTCTGGCTGATACAGTACTTGAGGAACTAGATAACAGTCTCAAATCATAGAAATGAAAGAAGTCCGTTAGGCATCAAAATTGTAGATGACAGTTCTCAATGTTGGTGGAATTAATTCAGACTTTCTAAGCTTGATTTGCTATGTGTCAAATCTCCACCAAAGAGATGTTTCTTGGTTAAGGCGGTAAATCGCAGGTGTCACATGATATTTTACGTTTCTATTTCCATTCTTAGTTCTTTTTCCTTTATAAATAATAATATGGGTTTCTAGTTGAGTTTTCAGTGTATCTATACTGGAGCAATAAAGAATTACTTGGTTCTATTTTACATGTTGCATTTACAGGTGCCCAAGCCTGGAAATTCTTTCAGTCAAGAGCTGCCCAAATGTTACAAATGCATCTCTTTCCAAGATAGCATCTGGTTGCCCACTGCTTAAGGAACTTGATATCAGCTACTGCTATGAAGTATCTTATGAATCACTAGAGATAATTGGAAGGAAGTGCCCAAACCTTAGAGTTTTAAAACGGAACCTGATGAATTGGATAGACTCTTCACAACATCGTGGCATTGTTCCAGATGAATATCTCAATGCTTGCCCTCAAGATGGGGATGTAGAGGCTGCTGCAATTGGAAAGTTCATGCCTCTTCTGGAACACCTTGAGCTTCGGTTCTCAAAGTTGTCAGCCAGTGGCCTTGGTGCTATCTCTGAAGGTTGCCCAAACTTGGGATACTTGGATCTGTCTGGGTGTGCAAACTTGACTAGCCGAGATATGGTAAATGCGTCGGCAAACCTGAAGAACTTGCAGAAGATTGTGAAACCCAACTTTTACATTCCTAGGTCAGTTTTCCATACGGAGAGGTATGGCCATTGGAGGTTGTATGACGAGCGGTTCCAAACAGATATTTTTCGGATTTAATCGGTGGGAGAAAACCCTCCAGTGACTCCAGACAAGTTGATTGAGCAGTGTTTAATCAAGAGGAACATACCTCATATCGAAAACCTCTAGTAGCTCCAGACAATCAATTATGCTTTCTTTGATCAAGAACTCATCTCACGTGTCCTGATGAACTGACCTCATGATATGGGGCAGGTACGAAAAAGGCATTCTTCCTGTAACGTGTCTTCTTTCTGTTTGCATGTTGGACATTTTCAAGACACAAGATTGTATCCTGTCTTATTGTTGTTACATACTTCCAAGTTATCATGGTTACTATTATGTAAATATTTTGTGTAGGTGTTATTAGGTCTAATTTCCTCAAGAGACTCATTGTATTTCCCCTAGAAGATGAGAATTTAGGACCTATTGTTCAGCATGCTTTGAGACTAATACACGGACAATTGAAACTGCGGAGGGAAAGGCATTAAAGAAGATGAAGAAGCACAAAATGTAATGTCTCTCACACAAAAAAGGAGGGGTAATATTTATATTCATGATAACATACAGAATGTCCTAACCATGGTGAGGAGAGGTAACTATGTTCAGAGGAAACTAAGGTGGACGTTCCTCAACACCGCACAAGAAAAGTAAGTCGGAGAACTATTTGGTTCTATAAAAGATCATGATGTTACAGCTAGCAACCAGTTGTACTGTATGAATCACAGTAATATGGACACATCATTAGAGTGAATGAACAATAAATCTAGTCTAATTGTGATTGTCTTAAGCCTGTCACTAAATTTTATTGTATTTCACTGTCGTCTGTCATAATTGGGAGCTGTAATCCTTCCAATCAATATTGCTGCATACCTGGTTGAACAGCATTTGCCTTCCTCCGCTAATGTCAAAGTACCTTGATTTAACTGTAGTTTCAACTTTCAAGATTGTTATTCTCTTATAATAATCCTCTAATCTTAGAATGTGTTTTTTGCTATCCCAATCATGTTAGTGGATTTTTCGTTTTTTTCCCATTTATCTTCCGGGAAGCCTGAAAAAAGTGTCTGTAAATGACCTTTACTTTTCTCCTTGTGAATCTCTTTGCAAATACTATAGGAAAAATAAGACATTAGAAATCTATTTGAAACTCTTAGATTCCTTGTGACACGATGTCGTAAGTGGATCCTCCTTATCTATTCGTTTTCTTGTTGAGAAAATTAAATGTGTATTCCAACACCATGCTTCTTGCTGCCCATTATGTGCAACCATCTTCGCTGTTACCCAGAAGCTGGCCATACAATGGTGTTTGTCCATTCACAAAGAATGATTTCGTACTTCATGAACAGTTTAAAATATGGTGGTGTAACTCATTGTACCACTTAATCTCTGTTTATTCTTGGGGTTATCTTAATCTGTGTTTATTCTTGGGGTTATCTGAATGAAAAGTTCACACCTTTTTAGCCATCGATTTTCTAAGGCTGCTGCTCCCATGGACAAAGAAATTTGAAACTTCGTGAGATATTTAAGTTCTCCCTCTTTCGAAGATGAAAGAGGAGCAGAAAATGAATTCAGAGTTACAATAAAAAATGGGTGTTGGTGTTGATTCTTCCACGAGGGTTAGATCGTTGGTTTAACACCTCGATTAAATGACAATCTAGACCGGTATCCTCCTCTGATTAAACGGAACCTCTCTTAAACATGCAAAACTCAAGAACTCCGCTAGGAGTGGGTCAGCTCAGGTTGATTGGCGGGCTGTCTCCGATGGACAAGTTAGGCAACAACAGAACAAAGAGAATTACTTGTAGAGGTTGTAGGGAGACTGTCTTCTTTTCTTCTTCTTCTTTTCTTCTTCTTCTTTTTCTTTTTCTTTTTCTTTCTTCTTCTTCTTATTTTTTTTTATTTTTTTTATTATATTATTGAAAGAAAAATCCTCTATTATACAACATAATCCTAACAAGTCAAACAGTAAAAGTTAGTAAATAAAGGGGTGGGGGAGAATTAATAGTTGAGAAGGCATTTTGTGTGAGTGCACAATTCATTGCTTAGAAGTCTGACACCATATTAGCCTCACGTAAGACGTGTCTAAACGAGATAGAAGCAAAAGATTCCATGAGGTGCAAAATGTCTGGAACTATTGGATATACCTTCCAAGGAGCCTTTGTGAGAGAATTTTGTAGGATATTGATGATACGTCAACTCTAGTGAGAAAGATACTAGAAAGGATTGTGAGAGACGAGGAATGAAAGTATCTGACTTTGATTTGATATAATTAAATAGAAGACTAGGCTTAACTTTGACATGCGCTAATACTTAGACCAATGGTGATGTAAGAGAGCGGTGACCTAAACCCCAGCCTAGGAATGTTTGAGAGGGATACTAGCAAGTCTCCATTTCCTTCTCTTACTCAGTGCATTTCTGATATGGAGAGTTTATGATCTGACCGGGTTCATACCTGGTCCGACCCTCGACCCCGGTCGAGACGGAGAAAACCGAATCGCTCCCGAGCGAACCGGACCAGAAGATGACTTGTTGAAGAAGAAAGATTATTCTGCTGCAAGCGTGCCCTAATCTTACTTATGGATTAGGGTAATCACCCTGATGACAGCAGACTCAAACTAACGGCTGCGGATAATCATCATCAAAGGGATAACTATCACATAACCTAACGGTTATCTCAGGAGTCCTCTACTAGCCTAAACTAGTAGAAGTCTATCGCTCAACGGATCTTATTGATAAGATCCAACGACTACCCGAAGAAGGCTCGAGTGCATCCAACGAAGGAGATTCGAAGGTACACTCTATATAAACCTCACTACCATACAAGGTGAGGGACGGATCAATCGATCAAAAAGAATACTATCTGAGACTCAGGTTCGGATACATACCGATAGATCCAAACTATCGGCGTCCCGTTATCTAGATCACCTTTCCCGTTTCTTCATTCATTAGCTCCGTGCTTCTAGCGAGCCGTTTGTGATTAAGTTCATCAACTGACTTAGCCTTCGGAGGTGGACTCCGGACCCCAGCGGTCGGGCCACATCTGACGCTTTCGTTTTGCAGGACATCACGTGGAGATCCAAGGGCTGAGCAGATTTTTGACGCATCATTTGGCGCCGTCTGTGGGAAAGACTTGAAAAAGCCATGGCGACTAGATCAGCAGCCGCTGCACAACGCAATTCCGGTGTTCAGATACCTGGGGTGAATAATCCAGATATTCCCCAGGAAAGCCAAAATCCTATCGAAGTGGATGATGGCCAGGGAGGACGTAATCCTCCTCCTGATACAATCCAAGATCAATTGGATCAGGTAAAGATTCAACTCTTGGAGGTGAGCCAAGCACTCCGCTTGCTCACCAGACGAGTGGTTTTACCACAAGAACCTGATCAACACAATTCAGGGAGACGTGCATTGCCACATGATCAAATACCACGTGACCAAAGAATGGCTGAAGACCGGAATGTTGATAAGACTTTCCGTGAGGGAGACCGAGGACTTCGGAGGATTGATGATCAACCAAGGCGAGGCGATCGGTTCGACAGACCGCAAGAGAGTACAACCGATTCAAATACAAGGTTGGATATCGGGGTAAGAACTCACTCACCCACCGTCGAAGAACCGTTCGTGATGATCGAGCGATTCGTGACGAGAGAAACGTTCGTGAAGGACGGGCTGTTCGTGATGATCGAGTAGCACGTGATGATCGTGTTAATCGAGGTCGTGATCGTATTGCTGAAGATCACCCGACCCGCAGTTGGTCGGGAATTGGCCAACATCAATGAGAAGTTAGGGCAATTGGCTAAGGGAAGAATAACCGAGGATATTTACTCGGTCATTCGGAAGACTCCTTTTGCTTGAGCCAATTGCGGGATATCGGTTTCCCCATAACTTCCGTTTGCCTACCTTCTCAACATTCGATGGCTCCGGAGATCCAACAGCTCACATCGGCTATTACCAACGAGACCATGGCGGTTTCGGGTAATTCGATGAAATTTTATGCGGGTTTTCGGTTCATCTCTAACTGAGCGGCACAAAAGTGGTTTTCTAACCTCCCCTCGGGAAGGATAGTAAACTTTGACGAATTGGCGCGCCAATTCATAGGGCGATTCTAGAGTGGGATACGAGGTCAAGAAAACGGAAGAAACCTTGTTTATTGTCAAACAAGGAAAGAACGAATCGATCGAGAGTTTACGAAAAGATTCAACAAAGTGACAATGGAGATAGAAAACTTGGATGAACAGTAGCCGAACCGCTCTATTCACAGGACTCACAAATCGGAAACTCCTGGAGTTATTACTATAGGATATACCCACGACTTATGCTGAATTGGTACAGAGATACCAGAAGCAGGCTGAAGTCATGGAGATTCTAGATGTGCGCCAAGGAGATAATAAAGTCTCCAATAAGGAACAAAAGGCTCCTGAGCGAAGCAGAAGCCAAAGAAGAATGTTCGTGATCGGGTTGGAAGATCCCAACCTTGGCGCCAAAGATCCCCCGATAGAAGTGAGTACACTCCATTGAATGCTCCTCGGGCTGATATTTTGAATATCCTCAAAAGAAAAAATATTTTGAAGTGGCCACCTAAAATTCTTTTGAAACCCGGAGAGCAGCAGGATCGGGAAAAGTATTGCCGATTCCACAAGGACTATGGTCATTACACTAATGACTGTCGTCATCCGAAGGCGAGATATTGAGAGATTGATATCTCGGGGACATCTGTCCGGTTTGTTAGCGGGGAGAAGGGAGGAGCCACGTGGGCCACGTGCGGCTGCCCCTAAAAGGAATCGTTCGGTTAGTTCGAAACGATCGAGGGAGGCCCCGAAGTCTAAAAAAGGCAAGGAGGTGATTGAAGCTGCTACTCGGTCACCGATCCTTACCATCTTCGGGGGTCCAGAGCCCGAATCATTCCAGAGTTTAAAAATCAAATCCAAATTTGTTGGAGCCGGAGAGGCGCAAAAGCGGAAGAAGCTGAATGGTGAAGATTCTATCACCTTTAGCAAAGAAGACGAAAGAGATGTTTGTTTACCTCATGATGATGCTATAGTCATCAAGGTAGAGATTGCACGGCGGGAAGTGCATAGAGTTTTGATTGATACGAGTGGTCTGCAGGCTGACCTAATTTCTTACGAAGTGTATCAAAAATTGAAGGTGGATCGGGACTTGATGAAACCTTCATCTACACACCTATATGGCTTTGCAGGGTCATCTGCAGTAGCGGAAGGATCGGTTCAGTTGGATCTTTCCATTGGAAGTTTTCCTAAAGAAACAACTGTCCGAATCAATTTTTTGGTGGTTCGAGAACTACCAGCCTATAATATGATTCTCGGGCAACCATCTTTATCCAAGATAGGTGCTATTGTTTCGACAAAGCACCCGAAGATAAAATTCCCGACGATATGGGAATCGGTCAAGTCTCCTCCGACCGAGAAGATCTCTCGGCGGTGTTATGTTGCCTATTTAAAAGACAAGGAGGGTCCGAAGAAGGTTACTGCCCTCCCCATAGAAGTTCGAGATGATCGGGAAGAGACAGAGATACAAAGGCCCGAACCAGTGGAGAAAGCGGAGCAAATCCAGGCGTGTGTACCGAGGATGAGAAAAAGATTACTTATGTCGGGTCCGAACAGTGGAAGAGTTTAAAGATGAGTTGAAGTTATTTCTTCAACGAATAAGGATGTATTCGCATGGTCTGCCGAGGACATGCCGGGGATCGATCGGGCCATTGCAGAGCACAAACTCGGATAGACCCTAAGGCGAAACCAAGTGATACGAAAAGAAGAAATTTCTCTATTGAAAAGTATGAAGCCGTTCGGAACGAAGTTGAAAAACTTAAGAATTTTGGTTTCATAGAACCAATCGAGTGCCCAACTTGGTTGGCCAACGTGGTGATGGTGAAAAAGGCGAATGGGAAGTGGAGGATGTGTACGGACTACACGGATCTAAACAAAGCTTGCCCAAAAGATTGCTACCCGTTGCCTCGGATTGACCTCTTGATAGATGCTATCGGCAGGATATGAAACTTTAAGTTTCATGGATGCCTACTCGGGGTATAATCAGATCCTTATGAATAAGGAGGATGAGAAGTATACGGCTTTCATGACTGATCGTGAAAGCTATTATTACAAGGTCATGCCTTTTGGCTCGAAGAATGCAGGAGCAACATATCGAGGGCCGTCAACAAGATTTTCAAAGAGCCGATAGGAAAGAATGTTGAAGCATATGTTGACGACATGCTTTGGTGAAAAGCTTTACAAAATCAAATCACATTGCAGATTTGATCGAGGTTTTCTCGATGCGAGGAAACATCAAATGAAGTTGAACCCCGAAAAATGTGCCTTTGGAGTCTCCTCGGGCAAATTCTTGGGTTTCATGGTATCACGAGAGGGAATTGAGGCAAATCCTGCCAAAATACAAGCTCGATTGATATGGAGGCTCCCAAAACCGTTCGGGATGTACAATGTTTGACGAGGAGAGTTGCTTGCCTTAAATCGATTTATCTCCAAGTCCGGAGAAAAATGTTTGCCTTTCTTCAAGGCACTTAAAGACCTGAAGGGCGAGTAAGGAAGCAAAGTGGATGAAGAGTGCCGAGAAAGCTTTCGAGGAATTAAAAGAAGCACTTGGACAACCACCGATCCTGTCCCGGACAGGAGAAGGGGGAAATATTACAGCTATATCTAGCGACATCCCTTTCGGCTGTTAGTGCGGTACTTGTTCGGGAGAAAGATAAGAAACAGTGGCCGATTTACTATGTAAGCCACGTGTTGCTAGATGCGGAGACGAGATATTCGCAGATTGAGAAGCGAGCTCGGCTCTCATGATGGCCGCCGGAAGCTAAGGCCATATTTTCGAGCTCATCCAATTGAGGTATTTACAACTTTTCCTCTTAGTAAAGTTCTTAACAAACCTGATTTGTCCGGAAGGATGGTATCCTGGTCGGTTGAGCTAAGTGAGTTCCAAGTGAGTTTTAAGCCCAGAACTGCAATCAAGGCTTAGGCATTAGCCGACTTTGTAGTAGAAACTACTGCACCAGTGGAACCCACCATTGAGGATCCCATTATACCAACCACTTGGGAGGTATATGTGGATGGTTCGAGTAATAAAGATGGAGCAAGTACTGGAATTCTATTAAAAAGTCCAGCAGGATTTATTATTCGATATGCTTTGAGGTTCGCATTTGATGCAAGTAATAACGAAGCGGAATATGAGGCCCTGATAGCAGGACTTCGGTTGTCAAAGGCATTAGCTATTGCAGATGTTACTATTTATAGTGACTCTCAACTTATAGTCAACCAAGTCCAGGGGGAGTATGGCATTAAAGAACCCCACTTGCAAAAATATCGGGAGATAGTGCAGGCGTTTGAGAACCAATTTCGAATTTGAAGATATCTCGGATTTCGAGGAATGGAAATTCAGTGGCGGATGAGCTATCCCAACTAGCCAATGCCAAGGAAAAGAATCTAGACCCTTCGGTCTACATTGAAGAGGTAACTTTTCCAAGTTATCATGAGAAAGAAATTTCTTATATTGAAGCGAACGTTCTTGGATGGATCCAATAATCGAATATCTAAGAGATGACAAGTTACCCGAGGATCCAGTAGAGGCAAGGTTGATCAAGATTCGATCAGCTACATTTGTCATTCAGAATGGGAGACTATACAAAAGATCTTATGCTGGACCCCTTATGAGATGTATAGGCCCCGAAGGAGCAAAATCAGCTTTGGCTGAGGTTCATGAAGGAATTTGTGGCGCTCACATGGGTGGCGAGCCCTGGCCCACAAAATTCTAAGACTTGGGTTATATTGGCCTAAGATCGAAGAGGCTGCTATGGACTACGTTCGTCGATGTAGTAACTGCTATCAAATTCATGCTACGGTATCAAAGCGCCCGGCGGAAATTATGACTTCAATTCTAAATCCCATTCCCTTTGCAATGTGGGGAATTGATATCATGGGCAAATTCACCAAGGCATCGAGCGGACGGGAATATCCGATAGTAGCAATTGATTACTTCACAAAATGGGTAGAAGCCGATGCACCGGCGACAATTACTGAGAAAAAAGTGGAGAAATTTGTGCTTGAATCAATCATATATCGCTTTGGGATTCCAAAGATAATTGTCATCGACCATGGTACTCGGTTCGATTGTCCACAATTTGAGCAATTCTGTGGAACATATATGATCGAGCATCGTATGTCCTCGGTGGCATACCCCCAAAGCAATGGGCAGGTAGAGGTTACTAACCAAACACTACTGGAAGGAATAAAGAGAAGACTCGAAGGCGACAAAGCTTCTTGGGTCGAAGAACTACATAATGTCTTGTGGGCTTATAGAACTACGGTTCGAACACCTACGGGGAGAAACTCCATTCAGGTTGGCATATGGATCCGAAGCATTGGCACCTGTGGAGATAATGGCGGGGACATTACGGGATCGTGATTTCGAGGAAAAAGCAAATGAGCAAGGACTGCTTGATAGTCTTGATTTGTTGGACGAAGTTCGGGCAAAGGCAATAGCACGAACTCAACATTATCAAAGAAGGATAGCGTCTCATTATAATACTCGAGTGAAGAATCGTCGGTACTTAGCCGGAGATTTGGTGTTGAGAAACACCCTAGCTTCCGACACGCGTCACCAAAGAAAGTTGGACCCTTCCTGGGAAGGACCTTATATGGTTGTGAATCCGGTCGGTTCAGGAGCTTACAGGCTGAAGAACATTGATTCCCAGAAAGAGTTGGATCGTTCGTGGAATGCTAGGCATCTCAAAAAGTTTTATCCTTGAGGATGATTTCAATTTTGTTCGTGATGTAATCATTTTCAACTCAATAAATGCAATTTTTGGCTTTCAACAAACTATCTTTTGATTGGGGGGCATCATACACCACATTCAAGAACAAGATCCAACTATAAGGCATCGAATGAAAATTCGTGTGGGTCCTTCAACACTTCAACACTTCAACACTTATGGAAAATCTTTCGAACTTTCTTAAGTCGGGGCATCGGATGAAAATCCGAGTGAGTTCCTTTTGCAAGGCGTCGGTTTGATACCCGAGTGAGTTCCTTCGAGACTTATTGAATTTTTGAATTATCCTTAAGTATAAGGCATCGGTTTAAAACCCGAGTGAGTTCCTTCTCAGACTTATTGTATTTCTCCGGAAATCCTTAAGTATAAGGCATCGGTTTAAAACCCGAGTGAGTTCCTTCTCAGACTTATTGTATTTCTCCGGAAATCCTTAAGTAAAGGCATTGTTTCAAACAACTAAGACCTAATGCAACGGCGATTCAAGTGGCTAGCAAAGTTCAAAGATAAAGTAATTTCTTATTTCTTCAGAAGATCCAAAAAGGCCAGTATCAAAATAATTACAAGAGCTGGATACAATCTTTGATCAAAGAAGAAAGTCATTACAGTGATTTGTTAACAAGTTATACAAGATCAACGCGACTTTGCTAGAACAAACATATGAGTCAACCATTGGTGGGGAGTCAAGGAAAAGAAGAGAAGAAATGAGGATTACAAAAATATTTCGATATTCAGAAAATCCTCCGCAATTTCATACTCTTTGTCCAGCTTGTCCAGGAGAAGAATGGTCCTTGACCAAACTCGCATTCGGTACAAGCTCGTCATAATTGACTTCTTCCAGCGGAGAATAAACAGGAGAATCTTCCGGATATTGCATAATATCCGGATCGGAAGGTGGATGATCAATCTTATCCTTGGTCCAATCGGGAGGAGGAATACCCGTGTCGGTAAATACTTCAGGATGGCAAACAAGACCTTTGTAGGGAGTCGTATCAAAATGAGGATCTTTCCTTAATATTGATTCCCATACTTCGTTCTCACCATCCCGGTACGCCGCCCAAGTTATAAGCATTCAGCATATCAACAAAAGGCTTACTTGTGTAAATACTTGAAGACGCAGGCTCTGCGAACATCGAGTTGGAAGGGATTCGGGCAAAGGAACGACAGCTTGCCTTTCGGGTAATGTTTCAGATCCTTTAGCTCCCGACTTTCCAACTGTCCGCTCCGATCACCGGATCTTCTCCCCGGGCATCATCCAAGTCCGACCGAAGACGACCAATCATCGAATTCTTTTCTCCCCGCCACCTCCCAAGCTAGATTCCGAAGGTGAGCAATCTCAACATCTTTAGCTTCGGAGATTTCCCGAAGCCTAGAAACTTCATTGCTCAACCTCTCGAGTCTAGTAACTTGCTTCCACTTGGTTGTGGAAGTTACCGAAGCAAGACTCCTGCAAACAACTTTCGAGTTAGCGAGGAGCGAGAAAAGTAATTTTTCAGAATCGAGAGGATAATGAAGAAAGACTTACATCACAAGTGACTTCGTAAAGACTTCATCCGGAAGTTTGGAAAGAAGCTGCGCTCTCGAAGTCATTCGAGCAGCGGTACACCATTCCAACGCTCTGTCAAACTCGTTTGACACTAATTCAGCGAAGGATGAGAAGGATGAACTACACCAAGCAAAGGCCGAGCTTCATCACTTGTCACCCGACGACGCTTCCTGGTGGCAAAATCCTCCAACTCGAAGGAGAGGAGGAGGATGCCAAACAAGCACCGGAGTTAGAAATAGGAGCAGCACCTGCTGGGACCACACCTTCATCGACGCCAACATAGTTGCCTCGGATGCCCGAAGAGTCTTCTTCGGGGGTGCACCAACGAGCTCACCAACAAGCTCACCAGCGGGATTGCCGGCAGCACCATCGGCAACGGAGTGATCAAGATCTTCTCGGGAAAGACGAGCGGTCACTTCGGGCAAAGGAGGCGCAGGACGACATCAACGAAGCTGCGGGAATCGACTTGAAGATTCACCGCCAGCGATCGCCTTACGCTTGGAGGATTCACTAGCTGAAACCACCACACCGGTCCCAACCACCACCAACGCAACCCTTTTCTTGCAAGATTTTGCTCCGATAAAGTTCGGGTTGATCTTGGGAGCCACTATACAAAACAACAAAAAAACCAGCCGTATCGATCAGAGAAATAAACGACAAGCAACAAATGGGGAAACCCTAGTTTTCTAAAGCTTCGACGGACCAACAAACTAAACCCCAAGTATAACTACTGTGCGTTTACTTCGGGGGGAAGAGGGGAAAGAGATGAGAAATCAAAAAACTCACTTGTTCGAAATGGATAGAGCTGTCGTTGGAGTACGAGGAATACGGAAGCGAGGCCGAAGGACGAAAGGTTGCTTTGGCACTTTAGCAAATCTATCTTGCGAAGTCGGGATAGATGGAGAGTACCCACGAAGGCTTTAAATAGCCTCAGGTATAAGACGACGGTTGAAGGCTAAGGACAACCGACGACCCAGATCGAAACGACGCTTCGAAATCCGCAAAAAGCAAGATCAACGGTCGAAGGGATGCCACATGGAAACATGTGGAAGCGAGCACCTGATGCAGAGAAACCTCCAATCGTCGCACTGCCATTAAAATAACGGATGTATTTCCGATTCATTGGAAACGATGAATGGTACACAAAAAGCGGAAAACGTTTGAACTTCGCGAGAAGGGAAACGTGCGGACTTTGCAATAAATGAATTAGTGGGGAAGATTAACGCATCTTCCCGAAACGCATCTTCACAATATTTCTACAAGATCATTATTCGGCGAGGAATGAAGAGTTAAGTGATAAGTTTTATCATTAATACTTTGATATTCAAGACAATACTTCAGCAGGAGACGGGGAAATTTTGAGGCCAACATGAAAAAAGAAATGTCTATTCAATAAATTGAGGGTACATCTTTACAAAAGAACAACTCCCTAAGCCTTTTCTTCATTGTTGCCCGAGGGACCCTGGTCAGGATGACTTTTCTCAGGACCATGAGAAGAGCCTTCCTCAAGAGTGGCATCGGCTGAATCCTCTACAGCAACAACTTGAGACTCGGCTTGTGATTTCTCCTCTGGAAGTGCCGGCTCGTCATCTAGATATGCCTCATATTGAGGGTCAGCTGGAAAAGGATCATCTTCCCCCTGAGCCCAGTCTGGGAGATCCATACCAACTTTCCCGAAGACCTCTGGGTGGCATACCTCACGAAAAGGAGCAAGTGTCGAAGTCGGGGATCGTTCCAAGGATCTGCTCCCAAACGTCGTTCCGCCCCCATGCGATAAGCCCGAATGTTGTAGAAACCTAGCAATTCGGAGAAAGGTACGCTGTTCGGGTATTTCCGAATGCACTCCTTCCGAAGGTCTGGCTTTATATGCTCAGGCTTGCTAGGGATTGCCAACTTCAGATGTTCTTCGAGCTCCCTACTTTTGATCTCAAGGCTGTCACCAAACAACGTGGCAGCTGCCTTTTGCTTCCTGGCCTCGCGCTCGGCAGCAGAGACACGGATTCTCGAATCTTTAAGAGTTTCCTTGAGGGAGATCACTTCTTCCTCATGCTTTTTCTGCAGCTCCACGGTAGCTGCAGTCAGCTGGTCAATTTCGAATTGGCCTTGGCCAATTTCTCTTCACAAGTTTGCGGCAAAGGAGCTGGTGCGACCAACCCGGCTCAATGCTTCCATGTGTTGATAAAAGCTCAACACAAGCATTCCCGGGAAGACGGAAGATATCGAGAAGAAGTCATAAGAAATTATGAAAACATAAGTAAGCAAGAAGACCGGTACCTTGTAGATTGAATAACAAGGGAGGTGTCATCCAGGGCTTCAAACTCCCGGCGATCGAAGGAGCAAGACCGAGGGAGCTCCACTCGCAGCTTTCTCGGGATCCCGAGTGACCCTGTCGGTCATCTTCAGGGTCCACTGGGGGATGAAGACTTCCTCACCATCCGTCGAAGCTTTGGATTTTTTGTTGGAGGGAGCATCAATTGTGTCATGCCTCCTCTTGGTTCGGACGGAGGAGGAGACATTAGCCCTCTCCACCATTGGTTTCTTCCCTTTGCCCGAAGCATCAGCTACAGGCCTGATATTCCTGATACCCCTGTAAGAGGGGTCGGGAGAGGGAAGAGAAGCCTCTTGATCTGCAGTCAAGACCCTGGGTGATCGTTGCTTGGCTGTCACAACGGCCCTAGCGGCCTTCACCCGCAGGCTTTCAGGGTTCGTTCTGGGAGGCACTGCAAAGAAGAAGGACAAGAATCAGAATTCAAGACATATCACTTCAGTCAAATCAAAGGATGATGGTTAGAAGCTCACAATGAGCCAAGCCCCAGTACTGAAGGATGGAGTTATACTCCATTTCATATCCATGTATCTCTTGATACCACGGAATGGATTTGATCTTCCTGATGGCCGCCTCGTCTTCTTTGGATAAAGGAAGGCCCCGGTTACTTTCGGACGAAGAAGTAAACCTCCTCCAGGTGGTCGGGAAGTTAAGATCTGATGGAGGCGCTCGACAGAAAAAGTATCGTTCGCGCCATCTTTTGTGGTTAGAAGGGCAAGTTCCTTTGACAAGGATGCTGCCCCTCCAATCAAGTTCAGCCTTATTGCGTTTGGAAAGAAAGACCCATCCGGGAGGATGGGAGATAGAAAGAACATGAAAATGTACAAAAAGAGAAAGAGATGGCGTGATGCCAAGCTCAAAACACAAACCCAAGAAGCCGACGATGAGACTCCAGCTATTGGGGATGAGCATTTCGGGACAAATGTTCCAGTGATTCAAAACTGCGGAGAATAAAGGATTAAAAAAGGGAAAGCGAACCCCGCTTTCCAGTGCATCTATGTACAGAGAAAATTCACCCGAAAGGGATGAATCAACCCTCTCATCAGGGTGGGGAGCCCTAACCTGATATGAGGAAGGAAGGTCAAAATCTTGGACAGCTGAAAGAAGGGTTTCTCCATTATAAATGGAAGGAACAGAGCCAGGCCCACCATTGGACCCTGAGGTTTGAGGCTGCCTAGAAGACTCGACAATCTTGGAAGATCCAGACTCGAGAAGGACGGGAGAAGTTTCGGTTTTTCTTTCAAAACCTTTTTGAGAAACTTCAGCGAACTCCTGCGAGAGAGGACGGTTAGGGTTTTGTTATCACTATCCGACTGTTCGGGAGCGGGAGAAGCAAAAGCATCACCGCTATCACCAACATGGGGTACTAAAGAAGCCCTATCGTCCGCCATTACTCGTTACGATAAACTACAAAAAGAAAAGACCAAGAAACTTACCGATTCAGTGGGACGGAAGCTTGAGAGCGGGAAGGCGCGAAGCGACGACAAAGGTTCAAATTCCAGACAGGGAAGAATGAAACCTACGAAGACAACGAACCGCTTTTAAAACTCCCGCACGAGTGTTCGGGAATCTGAACGATAGAGATTGATTCAAAATCAACGATCAAGATTCAAAGACGTTTTGAAAGTTTGAACTCACGAATCCGAAATAGGCGTTCGGAAACCGTCGCTTGGATGACGTGAGCCACGACAGATCAACTGCAACGAAGACATGTGGCCTTACACTCACAACGCTCGAGGAAAAGTGACCACCGCATTAAATGTGATATGACATTTAATGAAGCACGCAGAGATCATCACCTGACGACGAACCCAGTTAAAAACCAAGCCCTCGGGATCGACCGAACGCTTGGTCTGGGGGGCTCGTGATATGTAGAGTTTATGATCTGACTGGGTTCATACCTGGTCCGACCCTCGACCCCGGTCGAGACGGAGAAAACCTAATCGCTCCCGAGCGAACCGGAGCCGGAAGATGACTTGCTGAAGAAGAAAGATTATTCTGCTGCAAGCGTGCCCTAATCTTACTTATGGATTAGGGTAATCACCTTGATGACAGCAGACTCAAACTGACGGCTGCGGATAATCATCATCAAAGGGATAACTATCACATAACCTAACGGTTATCTCAGGAGTCCTCTACTAGCCCAAACTAGTAGAAGTCTATCGCTCAACGGATCTTATTGATAAGATCCAACGACTACCCGAAGAAGGCTCGAGTGCATCCAACGAAGGAGATTCGAAGGTACACTCTATATAAACCTCACTACCATACAAGGTGAGGGACGGATCAATCGATCAAAAAGAATACTATCTGAGACTCAGGTTCAGATACATACTGATAGATCCAAACTATTAGCGTCCTGTTATCTAGATCACCTTTCCCGTTTCTTCATTCATTAGCTCTGTGCTTCTAGCAGAGTCGTTTGTGATTAAGTTCATCAACTGACTTAGCCTTCGGAGGTGGACTCCCGACCCCAGCGGTCGGGCCACATCTGACGCTTTCGTTTTGCAGGACATCACGTGGAGATCCAAGGGCTGAGCAGATTTTGGACGCATCAATTTCTATGTTCTATTGCATGCGTTTGTCTATAAGTTCTATTCCTGCCATTTCTCATTTGTCTTAGAGCTTTGTTGGCTTTCTTTCATTTTTTTATAGTGTTAGTGGCAAAACCGCTATTCTATGGACTTTGCTTGGGTCCTGCTCATAACCATCAAGCTGGCTATTAGATCGGAACTTAGGATGGTCGATATTGAAATCTCGACCTAGATTTCGGAAATCTTGACTTGACGTTAATGCGCATGACCCAAGCAAAATTACTATTCTATTGTTTTCTTTCCTCTTTTCCAAGTTTCCGGTAGCTGTCTTTCATTTTAGAAAATGTCCTAGAACTTCGGTCGGAGAAATTTGGTCAGAGACACAATTCCAGAGATGGAGGATTCTGACCACATATTAGGCTTGACGTGTTTCAGGCTTTTTCTTCTCAAACCCTAGACCTTCCCCGATACATTCCACTCCTTGTCTCTAACCCTCTAGTTTTACCAAGGGAGAATCCAGTGGCCAACCCTCTTTTGATGATGAGAGTGAATCAGACTGGACCCCTAATCCCTACAAGGGTGTTGACACCGGCAATCGTTCTAAATTTAATGCTAAATCTGCTGGGCCAGAATCTTCTAGTTTAGGATTATTGAGGAGAGCCTTGAAGAGCTGCTCAGATTGTATTGTTTCCCTGAGAATGTCAAGGTTAGAGTCCCTACTCCTAGGGAGCGTGCTTACTACACTCGTCTAAGTGAGATTGTTGTTTATGAGGCTTCACTAGAGAGTGGCCTCAAGATTCGTTTGAGGGATTGGGCCAATGCTATTATGGACCACTTCCAGATTAACCTTAGCCAGATCACTCCCAATAGTTGGAGACATGTCAACTATTTTTCGGTTTATGACCAGAAGATGTTCAGATCCTCTTCGCCCCTCTCATTGTAAATTATTTAATGGTGGAGAAGAGTAACTAATTTGGACGGTACCATTTTGCCAAGAGAACCAACTTCCCTGGTGAAGATCGGAAGACGCATAAGATTTTCACTAAAGTGTTCATTTCCTCCTTGCAATAAGTAGTGTTCAGTCCCCACTCCCAACTACGAGTCCCACTAGTAGAGAATTCTCCTTATTAATTACAACACCCAGCAGAGTCTCGGCCTTAGCTGAAGAAGACTGGAAAACTTAGGATATATTTATTGACGGTGAACCAATCAAATGCCCATTTACTGGATGGTAACTACCAATTGGCTCTGGTTGATCTGCTTTGTGGTAATATTCCATATAATTTTCAATTTTATAATTGATAGGAGAAAGTTTCTTACTTGGATTCGCTTTCCTATATATAGAATATCTGTAGCGGAAGTAATCTGGATTCTACATTCTCGTTCCTCCACCAAAGCTCCACCAGTGTGATTTTACAATCACCAGAAAATGGAACAAATTCTACAACCCAAATGCCGTGTGAAAAGGATGGTCAGGAGATTTAAAGCAAAGAAAGGAAAAACCCTCCCTGCGTTTTCTTGAAGAGAGGGAGAGAGAGAGAGAGAGAGAGAGATAGGAGCCGCCTCTTTTCTGGAAAACTCACGCACGAATGAATCACTCATTGTCTCGTACTCTCAAGTGATGTGGTGGTTACAAATATATAACCAATATTTTGTAACTGCCCTAAAAGTGATTTTCTAGATTTGTCCTTGGACATTTAATTTATTAACGTAATTGATAAATCCCAACATCTCTCACTTGCATAAGGGCAAGTGTTAATCTCTCTTTCACAGTGTGTCCCAGACACAGATGTATATCCCAGATATATATATTCAATCTCTTTGCTATGTATCCCAGATACATAGACCTCTTGTGTCCTAAACACACATATATATCCCAGATATACATATATTGATCTCTTTGCTAGATATATAGACCACTCGTGTCCCAGACATAAACATCCACAAACCATACTGGCAAATGGGTTGTGCGACCGGTGATATACATGCACGCTTGAGCCCCAAACTAGAAATCTTCCCAGAAGGCTAGAATGACACATCACTCAAAGAAACAAATCAAATAAGCATTAGTATACCACAATGTCTTAGGATTATTCAAACTCACTAGACTAAAGGTATCTCGATCCCTCTGAGAGATCACCTTATTGTCCTTAAAATGTTCATTACTGTAACACATACAATTGGCGCTCACAAACACTTTTAGGGTGGAGTTGAATGAAACATTTCCTTTCGCGGCAGACCATCATTACACTTAGGATTGACTCCTTTCCCGGTAATGCCCTTTTAAGTCGAATCAATTATGATCATACGTAACACCCCAAAGTAGCCACATCAACCCTTCGTTTCATGATATCTTTGAAAGTCACTAAGAACACTAACGGACCATAAAGTCCAGGACTTACACAATGAGGGGGAGCAGGTATCACATCCCCCCACCCGGTACCCTAACTGGCATACCCAGGAGTGTGATCCACAGCCCTGAAGATCAAGTATCGAGGAAATCATCCTCCCACATATACAATAACATAATCATAAACAGGAAATAATTAAGGTTTTAATATTATAAACAAAAGATTCAAATCAGGAAATGAATAATCAATATAATTAGAGTGCGAAAATGATTCCAGATGTAATCACATCAAAAGAAGTAGAGTGAGGCGGAAACTCACTCCACAAATACAGCGGAACGTAGTACGTAAGTCTAAAAAGAATTACAATTGTTTCTAAAGAAAAGCAAGAATAGAATGTTCAAAGTAAACTATGCGTTTTCTAATCTATAGAGGACATCTTCAAAATAGTGGACTTCATCAATCCAACCTAGATGTTCCAGCTCTACATTACGTCTAATCGTAGTACGCAATGTGATCGCTCGTGGGATCATCAGTGTAATCTTCATTGTTGCCAACACCTTGCGTCTAGTACACTTCTTCGGCTTGTGCTTCATTAGTTCCTTCATAGTAGTCAGTACCTGTAGAATAATCTAACAAAAAGATTGCACAAAAAGGAGTGAGTTTGATTGAACTTAGTAAGGCAAGTTAACTCATAACAACATAAATAACATGCGGCAAAACATAACAAGATGTAATGCAGTATGAAACAGATAATGTATGTATGCATCTAAACTCTATGTATGTTGGTTTCTATTGACAGACATGCTTTAAGTCATAGCACCATACTTCTTTGGGTAGGTCTCAAATCACTCATCATCGGTTGGTAATGGGTCCGGCATCCCTCGGGACATTCCATGGCTGGGGGTTAAGTCACAGCTCTCTCACATCACCATTGGTCTAAGTACTGGTGCATGTCAGGGTTAAGCCTAGCCCAATACAAGTCATCTACTCAGTTACATCAACTCAGTTCCAGATACGTACATTCCTCGTCCCTAACGATCCTTTCTGGTATCCTTTACACTAGAGTCCTAATAGTCCCTGACTACGGACTCATCAACCATATTGGTTATCCAAATATGGTAAACGGGAGGCTACCGGTCTTAAGCGCCCATGAGCCCAAGTTTATCCATATGCAACCCTCCAATAAATGGCCCCCGTAATATGATTCCCGTCCTCTAACGGGTTGGTTACCGGTCTTGAGCGCCCGTTGTCACATCCACCAAGCCGGTACCCTATCTGGCATACCCGAGTGTGTGATCCACAGTCCACAAGATTCAGTAGTTAGTAAAATCAACCTCCCACATTCACAACAATATAATCAAGAACAAGACTAAATCAAGGTTAACAATATTATTCAAATGAATCAAAGTAAAGTAACGAGATAATCATTAGAGTGCGGAAATGATACCAATAGATATATAAAATCAAATGTAGAGTGAGGCGGAATCTCACTCCACGAGTACAGCGGAATGTAGTTCGAAAATCAAAGGAGATTACAACTGATTCTAAAAACAAGAAAGAAAGATATAATCTAACTAAGCTAGAGTCTTTTCTACTTTATAAAGAACGTCTTAATAAACATAGACTTCATCAATTACGCTCAAACGCTCCCACTCCACAGTAGAGCTAATCTTGGTAACTAGTGAGACCACTCGAGGAATCCTCAAGGTAATCTTCATAGTCGCCAACACCTTGCGTATGGTACGCTTCTCCATCTTGCGCTTCCTCATATTGCGCTTCATAGCCATCAAGACCAGTAGAATAATCTAACAACAGATGTTGTACAAAAAGGAGTGAGTTTCAAAAGAAACTCAGCAAGGCAAATTATTCCATAATAGCATAAATACATAGTAACATAAACAAAGCATAATGCGATATGATATGAGACAGACAATGCATGTATGAATCTAACTCTATGTATGCTGGTCTCTATAGGCAGACATGCTTTAAGTCATAGCACCATACTTCTTTGGGTAGGTCTCAAATCACACATCCTCGGTTGGCAAAGGGTCCGTCATCTCTCTCGGACAATCAATGGCTGGGGGTTAAGTCACCTCTCTCTCACATCACCGTTTGGTCTAAGTATTGGCGCATCTCAGGGTAAAGCCTAGCCCAATGCAAGTCATTTACTTAGTTACATCAACTCAGATCCAGATACGTCGATTCCTCCCCTCTTGGGATCCTTCACACTAGAGTCAGCGTATCCGACTCTCTCAAATACGGACTCATCAACCCTATAGGTCATCCACATATAGTAAACGGGAAGCTCTCATGTCCTGTCACGGGTTGGTTACCGGTCTTGAACGCCCATGAGCCCAAGTCTATCCATATGCAACTCTACCCATAAATGGTCCCCACAATGTGATTCATGTCCCCTCACGGATATAACTCACCGGTCTTGAGCACCCATGAATCCCCATTGCTACCACGGGTCGTTCGGTCTCAATACCCTTCCGAATCGGGTCTGATATAACAGGGGTATTGTCACATCCACTCAGCAGGTACCCCATTTGGAATACCCGGGATGTGATCCACAGTCCAAGGATCAATGATCTGAGGTCCATGCCTCCCACATACACGGTAACACAATCATGAACAGTAATAATCAAGGGTAAAAACAGTTAATACTAAGTATCATGAATAAGATAAGATTAACTAAATCAGAGTGCGGAATATAGATAATAATAGAGTGTGATCAAAATCATAAAGGGTGAGAAGGTGTGGTAGCCACCCTCTCAGAGCAGCGGAAAAGAAGTAAATCAAGTTAGTTACATATCCAAGTGTCACCAGAATAATCCAAAAACAAGTTAATTACAAGATCCAAGGTTCCACAAATACACCAGGGGAATGGGGCACTATGCTAGGGTTTCTTCTATACTAATGGTAGCTCCTCAACAGTACGGATGAAGTAAACCCAACGCTGCCGCTCCCGCACAACTGTGGGGCTAACCCTGGTGCGGATAGTAATCTTCCTCGACTCCAATATACGGATCCTCACCGACGCCACTACCCGGAGGGTAGTATGTGGAATCGTAGTCCACCTCATAGGAGGTGCCATCGTAATCTTCGGTACCTGGAATGTAATCTAAAACATTTGCACAAAAAGGAATGAGTTCGAAGAACTCAGCAAGGAAGTTATTCCATAATTAGAAATCATACACATTCAGAACATATAATAATGCAATGCGATATGGAACATATGATGCAGATATGAGCCTAACTCTATGAATGCTAGTCTCTAGGGTAGACATGCTTTAAGTCATAGCACCGTACTTCTCTGGGTAGTCAGTCACTCTCCCATTTCCATATCTTGGGAATGCCCGGGGAAGATCGGTAAAGTCATCAAAAAGCCGTGGTAAGGGGATCGGTCACCACTCTCTCACATCACCATTTGGTCAAGTACTGGCGCATGTCACAGTAAAGCCTAGCCCAATGCAAGTCATCAACTCAGTCGGTCAAGTCAGATTCAGATACGTCCATTCCTTGCCCCCGACGATCCTTTCTGGTATCCTTGACACTAGAGTCAGCGAAATCCCGGATTTCGGACTCATCAACCCTATTGGTCATCCATATATAGTAAATGGGAAGCTCTCACGTCCTCTCACGGATTGGATACCTGTCTTGAGCGCCCGTGAGCCCAAGTTTATCCATATGCAACTCTACCAATAAATGGCCCCTTTCAAGTATCCGTAGCATGGTTTATGTCCCCTACCGGATTGGCTACCGGCCTAGAGCGCCCATCCAACCATACACTACCACGGGTTGTTCGGTCTCAATGCCCTTCCGATTCAGGTCTGACACGACAAGGATGAACCTAGCCACACAACTAGACAATCCTATGTATGTCATCCAATAACTCGGGAGAGTGTCGATAGGCACCATCGGAGAACATCCCATACTATTCCCTCCGATGCCCAAGGACAGAAGTGTCAGTAGGACACCCCCAAATCCCAAGTCATACGTAAGCAATCACACATCCAATCTCATCATTTCTCATGCATCCAATGCATATTCATAATAGTAATCAAATCATGATATTGAAACGAATCAGTATAAACATAAGCAAATCAAAATGATAAAGTAACACAACAAGAGTATAAAGATTTAAATGCTACTGTTCTAACACATATGTAACAGTCTCAAAATGATTGAAAGGAAATTAAGGGATTTCATTCTTTAAATAAAGCACAGTTCAATATTTGATGACTTATATGTTTATGGATATAACCATCCTTACCTTGGATGAATTGATGATGAATTGAGAATACCAAGAATAGTCCAATAGAATTGTTAAGGCCCTAAACAAATATCAATAATAAGTTAGAAAAGAAGTCGGGAAAATCGGATGTCATTTGGGTCAAAATTGACCAAGGTTGCTGTCAGCAACAACTTTGGTCGATGGTTTTGGTCGATGGTATCGACCAAAAGGATCGACCAAAATTGTCTTCGGGACAGAATAGTGGATTTTGGGGATTTTGGTCCGAAATGAGTCTTCCGGTGTTCGGATCAATCTGAAACTTGGAGGCATACTTAACAACAGTAGTAGGACACTATAAATCAAGGAATTAATCCAATCCAATGGTCTAATTAAAAAGCCCCAATTTGAGCTATCAAGCTCAAGTGATAAACATCATGGCATGAGTTGGAATTGATTGCATTGATGAGGAATAGCATGCAATAGTTAGAGGAACTAATAGAAATTCGATTGGAATCATATGGCAATGTTAAACATGAACATAATACACTCTATAGCTCAGTTTGATATCAAATGGCATGATGTTAATAGGTAAATCATGGAATACATATGCTAAGCATGAGATAGAAGCATAGCATCAATGAATAGCTAAGGAAATCATGGATTGAACATGAGTAGGCACTTGGAGTGGTGGTTGCAAGGTTGCAGCACCATTCCCAATGTCTCATCAGCAAGGTGACAACAGAAAAGAGTAGAAAATGATAGGGTAGAGAGTGGAATGAGGAGTCATACCTTAGTGTGGAAGATGAAGACAAGAATCAATGATAAACTAAGTGTCTTTGATGAGGTACCCTTCACACTAACCAAGGAGCTGCTTTGGGAAGCTCTCCCCACGTTCTCAGGTGAGAAAATGATTGCAAAAGGCTCAAGGCTCGAGGTTATATTAAATAGAAAAGGAATATTCCATGGAATCATTAACTTGGAAGACTGGGATATTTTGGTCGATGGTCCTTGGTCGATGGTATCGACCAAAATATTTCCAGCAGAAAACTCAGGTTTAGAACAGCAACTTCAAGTAGGGATTTGAAAGGCTATACAAGGTCAAATTGAGTGAGGTTTTCTTCCACAATTCAATCAAGAAGTCTAGTTTCGGGGAATACTTTTGGATTGTGCACAGGAGATCATTTGATACATCAACCATATTAATCTTCTCCGATGCGCAGACTTTTCTTAAACACTGACAATGCATTTAAGCAAGGGGTATCATTGTCAATGTCCATGGGCTCGGTCTCCGAATCATGATCATCAATCAGAATGGTCCATAAATCTCTTCTTCCACCGCTTCGGGTCTTCGGACTTGAATACAACAGTGGATCCGGGTCAGGGTCAAGGTTAGAATAGGGCTGGATATTACACGTATAACCTAGCCAGACACTGCTAGACAAGTCCTAGGTATGACAACCAATAATCCAGGAAAGCATTAAAGGGCAACATTAGAAATATCTCATACTACTCCCAATGAGGTCCAAGGACAGAAATGTCAAAAGGACATTCCCCAATCCCAAATCATGCCTAAACAATCACATCATAATTCAGTCATATCATCCACGACAGATATCTCATCATATGAAAGAGTATAATAAGATAAGATTAAATAAATCAACAACATTCATGAATAAGTATTCATACATGATCAAGTACATAAAGTAAATAAGGAAATAAGATCTTAATGTACTTGCAGCATTCATATCATAATAAAAACTAACATTACAGTAGAAAATCTAAGTAATTTCCAAATTAAAAACTAAATATATGCAATCTATGTTAATATGGTAACAACTTTCCTTACCTTAAATAGATTCGAGTATATTCCAGACGGACAAGAGGATGAATCCAAAGTTAGCAAAAAACCCTAGAGCATCACACAATCATTAGGAAGTAGTCCTAAAAGAATAAGCATCAATAGAGTTGAATCGGACGAAGAAATCAAATTCTATTCTTGCGGGTTGATTGGCTGGGTTGATTGAGCCAGTCAACCCAGGCAGTCTGCCCAAGAGCAAATCCGAATTCAAGAATAAAATCTTGATCCGAAACCTATGCTACACAATCCGGAATGCGATGAAACTTGGAGAGAATGTCTCACATAGTAGTCTAAGACTAAAAGTCATAATTTAGACATCAAACAACCATTAGAACCATTACTTACTAATTTGAAATCATAGTTTCTATTTTGGTAAAAATCATGGTTTTCATTGAAAACATGCTATGAATTAAAGAGATGAACTAGAGATGACTAGATCTCATTCTAGTACAAGAACACAGTAGATCAGAGGTATGAATAATCATAGAGAAGCATCTACAATGCTAGAATAAATCAAAATAAGAATATGATCATAGTTTAAGAAGAAATCATAAAAATCATGTAAAGAATGAATGAGATGATCATGGCATAAGAGAATGAAAAGAGATTGTAAAGATATGACTACAAGGTTGCAGCATCTTCATCATAATCTCAGTTCAAAGATGAGAGTGATCATGGAAAGAATGAATCAAGAATACAAAAGATTGAATACTAACCTTTGATTGATGAACAAGAGAGAGAATTTGCAAGATTGCAAGATTAGGTCTTCTTCTTCACTCTTGGAGGCTTGGAGATGGTTTCCCTTCGTTCTCTAAGTGTTTGGGAGGCTAGGGATATTAAAATCACGAAGTCATGGGGTATATATAGCAAGATACTCAAAACAGAAGATTCTGCTCGAGTTCAGAAACTTTGGGTCGATTGGCTGGGTAGCATGGCCCAGTCGACCCAAGCAGTCGACCCAGGTTGACAGCAAAGCCAAAGACAGGGATTTGAGGGTCTTCCACTACTCAGAATCAAACGAAACTTTAAACACATATTCTATAACTTACTTAGCCTGGAAAAATGGCTTTAAATCATATCCCACCAAGCTCTAAGGTCATTAACTAATCTTTTCCTCATCAAGCTGCAGTCTCTTCTCTATATCCAACACTGTCTTCAAGTATGGGGCATCATCTTCAATCTCCATAGGTTCAGAGTCGAACACTATGTCTACTACTAATATGGCCCATAGTTGACTTTCACTTCTACTTCGGGTCTTCGGACCTACAATCAAAGAGTATCCGGGTCAAGGTTAGGGCCGGGTTTCACACCCGTGAATCCCCACTGCTGCCACAGGTCGTTCGGTCTCAATTCCCTTCCGAATCGGGTCTGATATGATGGGGACATCCTAGCCAAACACTACTAGACAATCCTAGGTATGACACCCAATGATTCGGGAAAGCGTCAATGGGCAACCCCGGAAACATCCCATACTATTTTCGATAATGTCCAAGGACAGATGTGTCAAAAGGACACTTCCCAATCCCAAACCATATTTAATCAAACACATTCTCAGATCAGTCATGACATACACAATCAACAACTCATCATATAAAAGAGAATATAAAAGCATGATCTAATCATCAAACAATATAGTAATAAGCAATTCATATAAGCTTGAATAATGAAAAAGAAAACATAAGTAAAGTGCTATTGTACTTACAGTAGTACATCAGAAGTATAAAATACAAGAACAGTAAATAAACTCAGAGTTTCTTAAAGTAGAAACCAGAGAGTATGCGATCTATTTTATTATGAAATAACTGTCCTTACCTTGATTATCGCCGAAGATAATCCAAAGATCAAAGAGAGCAACTCCAAACTTAGCAAATAAACCCCTAACAATCATAGATACAACATTAGGAAAGATACCTAAAAGATCAGAGAGCAAACGAATCAAACAGAGCGAAAAATGAAGCTGCTGACATCATTGGTCGATGCTTGGTCTACTGACCCAGTCGACCAAGCAGTCGACCAACCGAGTCAGTACGGAATTGCAAAAACTAGATCGGTCATAACTTCTTCGTTAGTAGTCGGATTGATTCGAAATTCGAAGGGGAACTTCCGAGAACGTATTAGAACTATATGGGAAGGTAAAATCATCAAGTCAAGGCCAAGAGATGGGTTCTTGATTTGAAGCAAGAAGTTAGGGTTTCAATCTTATGGCTCTCATGAAAAGGCTAGGGTTACAAGATGAAAAGGAAATAATTGCTAACAAGAAAATCATTGAAAGGGAGTTTAGATTAACATAAATATAACTCATGTGGTTATCCTCACATGGGAGGTTACCAAAGGTTTCCAAAAAGATCAAACAAGGGTCAGAGTTTCAAGAAAAGTTTCGGGTTAGGGTTAAGATCATGACGATGATCATGGATCTCAAAGAATAGAATGAGATCATGGAATAGATGGTTGCAAGAATGCAGCATCTTCTTCCTGATCTCAATCAAGAACAAGATCGAAGAAAGAATAATTTAGAATTCAGAAGAGATACTAACCTTGAATTGATAGATCAGAGATGAGAGGCTTCAGATCTGCAGAGGAATCTTCGAAATCACCGGAAAGAGTTTTGGAAAGGTCTTCCCACGTTCACAAAGTGTTTAGGAGGCAACCATAACTAAGAAACTCGAAGAAGGTTTAAATAGAGAGTGAAAAACTCTAAAATTGGATTTTCTCGGATTTAACACACAGTTGGTCGACTGGCCCAGGCGACCAATGAGTTGACCAATCAGGTCAACAAAGCCAAAATAGGGAAATGGAGGCCCAACTCAAGTCCAAACCTCATGGGCTTTTGCACACACAACAAGTGACATACCTAGTGTGTAGAAATGCCTTCGAACCAAGTCAGATAATACTCCAAGTCCTTCAACTAATCTCATCTTCATCAAGCTGCAGCTTCCTTTCCAAATCTGCACAGACTTCCAAGTATGAAACTCCATCATCAACATCAATGGGTTCAGAGTTAAACACCATGTCTTCTACTGAGATGGCCCATAGTTGGCTTCTTCCTTTACTCCGAGTCTTCAGACGTAAAAACAACCGGGTTTCCTGGTGAAGGTCAGGGTTAGGTTAGGGTTGGGTTTCACAGCAGGGATCCATCCTCCCATTTCCAATGATCGCTAAACACACATAGTATGATATACGTGCTTTGGTGGAGCATTCTATACTCAATAGGATGTATGCCCCTCTCAACACCATACAGGTCTTAGTCTAATCGCAACCTCTTGCGCCTAACCCGAGTTTCTTTATTTTCGCCACCCTAGTGATACATAAAGTACTCGCACTGGCTCCTATAGGCAACATAATAATGGGAACATTCATGTCGATTCTCTTCACAATAGAGAAACTCGTCTCGATTTCAAATCAAGGCGATATCGTGATTATGAATTGACCTACACAAAGTCATTCACAATCCGTCTCATCTCTGCTCGCCTCCAGGGTGCCAGAGGCGAACGCTCATGTGAGTGAGCCATTCTCTTGCCTATTGACATATCTCATTTTATGCTTGAAGAACACAATCACACATAAAGTGAAAAATAAATGAATGCTAGAATGAACTCATATTACCCAATAATAAGAAAGTTCCGGTACAGAAGTAAGCCACAATCTACGCAAGCCCAAGGATTTTATATGAGAAATAAAAACATCCTTGGCTATTGGTTTGGTAAGAGGGTCAGTGTCTGTGAAATTTAAAAGTAACCGCAAGCGCACGGTATCGTGTAGCTAACGGGTCGATCTCAAGGAGATATGCCACTTATAATTCAACTTCTTAATAGTAATGCGAGAGTGGAATGATTCAATTTTTGTTAAGTAATTAACTAAACTAAACGATCCTAATCTATACATCTAATGCAATCGAATTGAAACGCAAAATAAGTTAAACACAATCAATGCATAAATAAAAGATAGGAAAAAAATGCGAACAATAAAAATAAAAAGGAAAGGGAAGTGATCTGAGTGTCAGCTTTGGATCGAGGGAAGGGGAGTATAATAATAATGACTTTGACCATGGACCCTTTGCCGTAGCTTACAGTCCACCGATCGGGGGATTGGATATTAAAGGGAAAAAAACAGTGTAGAAAGTAAATAACAAAGCAATAAAAGGAAAAAGGAAGCCTAATCCAAAGAGAGGCACGACTGTAGGCATCTCTGATCAATGATCCATGGGAAGGGACAACAATAAATAAATGCTGAAAGTAAATTGCAGAAAGTAGATAACAGAAAGTAAATTGCAGAAAGTAAAAAGGAAGCCTTAACCAAAGAGAGGCACGACTGTAGGCATCTCTGATCAAGGATCCAGGGGATGAAAGAACAATAAGTAAATGCTGAAAGTACATCCTAAATTAAGAATATGAAGGGGTAGATAGAAGCGGGAATGGAGGGAGGAGAGAAGATTAATAAAGAAGGTTACTTACTTGTGAATTGAACAAACGATTCGAATCTCAACCAACCCTAACAAACAGATCTAGATCTAGAATGATCTAAATCTGCAATTGCTAGACCCAGAGAAAAACGAATCTAAAAACTTGAAACTTGAAACTTGAACTTGAATTGCATTACATAAAAAAATTAAACATAAACATTCAATCTAGAAATTTAAATCTCACAAATGCAAGCAAAGAAAACTAGAGAAAGCCTAAATAAACTGAAGAGAGAAGAAAGAATGCTTCTAATAAGCTCTAGAACACCTTCTCCTTTGATGGAGTATGCTATCCTTTTATAGAGTTTATATGAGATATGAGGCATAACTGAATGTTGAATAAAACTCAGGGTTCCTATCTGACTCAGCCAATTAGGGTTTTGACGTACTAATCGCGCTAACTTAGAGAGATCAGATGCATAATTACACCGTTGGATTTGAGGTTTAAGTAGTCGTCAAGCTCTCCTCAAAAAATTAGCATGATCGGACATCGGATGACCGTTCGATGAAGGGCTTGATCGAAACTGGACAAAGACATTTCAAAAACGGGATTTTTGCTTCATCCTTACCTGAATATAATTATTTTTCCTCTTTTTCTTTCTTTAATCAAATCCCAAATAGAAAATAAGATATTGAAGTATGCAAGGACTCTTTTCTCCATGTGGACTCTCTCAATAATATCTCTGTATATTTGATTGATAATTTATAATCTCAGCCGTAGATCAAATTTGCCTTCTTTATCTCTTCAATATTTCGGAGTTGGCCCATAATCACACATCTCTAGCCCATCATGGTCCAGATCAAGGCCATTTTCGCATTTGAGAATTTGAATGGACTTCTTGACGTGTAAAATAGCATGATTCAAGCCCAAAACTCCAAATATTTGCTTAAATCTTGAAAAAGTCCTAAAATCTGCAAAAACAACATAAAACCCAAGGTAACTCCACTCTAAGTGTATAAAATGCATGCTTTATGCCCTAAGATTTCACACATAAATTTGCTCATCACTTTGCTTTGCATATGCCCACATAGACAGTGATGCGAGAGTTCCTTTCAATAATCTCATTCTTAAGAGTTTCGATTAAGTCACCTCAATTCCTGAGTCGGAGTGCCTTGTCTAGTTCTAAGGAATTCAACTTTGACTTTCTACTCTTTTTTTTTTTTCTTTCTTTCTTTCTTTTCTTTTGTCATGTCATACACAAAATTGATCTCAACTTCTAGCCAAAGAAACAAGGTGTGAAATCCAGCCCAAACCTAGCCCGGGGCACCCTATTTGTTTTGGGTGAAGAAAGGCTTGTTTGATGTTTGACCCTGAAGTTGGACCTTGATTTCAGTGTTATTACCTTGAGAGCCTTAGGAAATCATGTCCGATCTTTCCCTTAGTGTAGATCCATGTCCCGAAATGATGGAAGTTGTCCTTGTGGGCCCTAATTATGGAAGACATGGTGTTTGACCTGAAGTGGGGGAAATAGAGACTTGTTGACCCTTTTGATTAATGATTTGGTGTTGGAGCCCAAGCCCTTAGACATTGTCGATGATGCCCCTCACTTGAGAGCATTGTCAGTGTTAGTTTTGAATCTGCAGCCTAAAGAAGGTGAGCTTAGTTGGTGGACCTAATAAAATCCCATGCTCAATTCAAAGGTATTTCCCAAAACTAGACTTCTTGATGGACTTGTAGAAGAAAACCCCACTCAATTTGACCTTGTATAGCCTTCCGAATCCCTGTCCGAAGTTGCTGAACTATGTCTGGCCAATTCTGCTTGCACATCAAAGAAGATTGAATTAGTTGAAGCACCTAATGAACTCCCGTACTCAATCCAAAAGTATTTCTGAAAACTAGACTTCTTGATTGACTTGTAGGAGAAAACCCCACTCAATTTGACCTAGTATAGCCTTCCGAATCCCTGTCCGAAGTTTCTGTTCATGTCTTGGTTGACTGGCCAGTCAACCAGCCAGTCGACCAGCAGTAATGGAATTTGAAAATCACAAAAATCTTTACCATTTTGACCCTACCTTTTTGAAACTTGTGAATGAGGATCTACCCTGATCATTGGCACTCCAGAGAACGAAAAATGACACTCTCTTGGGCTCTCCTTGGTGTTTGTGAAGATCCTTGACTCCAATCATTAATTTTACACCTCAATCATCAACTCAAGGTATGATTCCTCTTATTCTTCTTCTAATCTATTCATTATTCTATCAATTTATGATCCTAAGACCATGGTTGAAGTGCTGCAACCTTGCAAACACTTAACCATGAGTTTCCCTCTTTCAATTCCATGATTATCACCCCACTCTTGCTATGTTATGCTCCCATTAGGATTGCTTACATTTCATTGCTTTGATTCCTTTCATTTCAACCTATTCTTGATTCAAAACTGATATGTAAATGCATGTTAGGTCTAGATTACTATGAATTCATGATTCTAACTTGATTCTTAACATTCACTTGATTGATTCCCATCATTCTTTACAATTTCAATCAATTCCAATTCGATTCTTGATATTTATCATATAGAACATAGGGCTTCGATTTGGGGATTTATAATTGGACCGTGGATCGTCATGAAATTTAGTGTGTAGTATCCTCATATTGTTATAATCATGCCCTCAAAATTTCGTGTCGATTGGAGCATCGGAAGGTCAGTTTCGGATCAAGTCTTCATTTCTGCCCATGGCAAGATATTATAACATCCCTATACTTGGCCGAATTGATTAGTTTGACCTCCAATTCGACTGTTTTCTTCTCTGATGTTACTTGTATGTTGTCTAGGGTACCAAGATTGATTTTTCGGACTATTCTTGGTGATCTTTGGGATTAGTTTTCGACTCGATTAAGGTAAGGATGGTTATCTCCATAAACACATAGGCTATGAACTTATGTTTTGGTGTTTATACTTAGTGAACATAGTCTCTTAATTGCTTTTGAATATTATAGGACTGCTATACATGTTTTAGAATTGTAGTAATGCGATTTCATACTCTCTTGTTATAATGAGTTATCATTCTTGTACTTGTACATATGACGGATTAGTTTGATGTTATGATTAAACTTTTATCATGATGATGTATCAAATGTATGAGATATGATGGACTTGGGTATGTGATTGCCTAGGTATAACTTGGGATTGGGGAGTGTCCTATTGACGCTTCTGTCCTTGGGCATCGGAGGGAATAGTATGAGATATTCTCCGAAGGTGTCCATTGACACTTTCCCGGGTTATTGGATGACATACATAGGATTGTCTAGGTGTATGGCTAGGATTATCCTTGTTTTATTAAACCCGAATCGGAAGGGTATTGAGACCGAACTACCCATGGTAGAGTATGGTTGATGGGCGCTCAAGACCGGTAACAACTCTGTGAGAGGACTTACACCATACTGCGGATACCCGTAAGGGGCCATTTATTGGTAAAGTTGCAAATGGATAGACTTGGGCTCACGGGCGCTAAAGACCGGTAACCAACCCGTGAGAGGACGTGAGAGCTTCCCGTTTACCATTTGTGGATGACCAATAGGGTTGATGAGTCCATAGTCCGAGTTGGTTGGTGCCATAGGATACGCTGACTCTAGTGTGAAGGATACGGAACCGAGTTGGTTGGTGCCATAGAGAAAGTATCCGTGTAAAATCCAGCTTTTACCTAACCTTGACCCGACCCGGAAATTGTTATGTTTGTAGGTCCGAAGACCCGAAGTGGTGGTAGAAGGGACTTGTGGACCCTACTAGTTGATGACGTGGTGTCGAAACTCCATTCTATGGACATTGATGATGTTGCTCCTTCCTTGAGCACATTATCAATGTTAAGTTAGAATCTGCGCACTGATGAAGAGTGAGACAATTGAGATATCAAACGGACTCCTGTGCAAAATCTGAAGGTATTCCCCGAAACTAGACTTCTTGAGTGAACTATAGGAGAAAACCCCATGCAATTTGACCTTGTATAGCCCTCCAAGTCCACACCTAAAGTTGCTGAACTATTCTGAAAAATTCTGCAGAAATATGGTTTGGTCGATACCATCGACCCAATGTATCGACCAACAGTGTTACTGAATCTGGATTTAAAGATTCTGTGGAATATTCCCTACTCTATTTATTCCATCCTCGTGTTTTGAACTTTATTCTAATCATTGAGGCACCTGAGAACGTGGATGAGACTCCCAAGAACTCCTCCTTGGTAATGGTGAAGCATCTTCCCCACTAATCATTGCCAACCACTCACTTCTACTCTCTTACTCTACTCTCAAGGTATGACTCTCTCTCCTAGTCTCTTTCTCACTCATCTTTATTTTCATTTTTACTGTTTGGACCATGGCCAAGGTGCTGCAACCTTGCAAACACCTTGCCATGAGTCTTCTATACCTCATGCATTGATGTTCTACCCAATCTTGCTATGATTTACTTACCTCTTGAACATTAACTATGCATTTCCATGATTTGTTGCTTACCAACTTACTTTATTTACCAAAACTGAGATGAAGCCTATGATTAACCTAATCTATACCTTGCATATGACTTCAATATTGCTCTTAAGTTGTTCCCTACCTAATCCACTATGTTTTCCCCCAATTTGTATTAAGTAATAACCAATGCCATGATTTCCAACTCTTGAACTTGATATGCCAAATTGGGAATTTATAATTTAACCATTGGATGATGTTAATTCTTTGATAATTAGGGTCTTTATAGTGTGTTTAGATTGTTCCCCAAGTTTCGTATCGATTCGAGACACGAAAGACCAACTTTGGGCCAAAAACCGAAAATCCAGCTTGCTGCACGAGACTCTTTGGGTCGATACTTGTTGGTCGATACCATCGACCCAATCTATCGACCAACGAGTTGCTTGTCAGCAACTTTTGCCTAGTTTTGATTCGTTCAATCTCTGATTGTTCTGATTTCTTCTCTAATCCTTTATATATGTTTGTTTAGGGTTTTGAGACTAATTGGGCCACTTGCTTGTGATCTTGGACAATCTTCTTCTCCAACTCAAGGTAAGGATAGTTATCGCTACAATTACTTAGGATGTGTGATTTTGACTTGATATTCCTCACATAGTGAACACAGTCTCTATCTCATGTCCTTACCATTTTAGACTTGGTACATATGTCTTATAACAGTAGCATTGTGTTTACATTTGTTTTATTACAATGCCTTATTATGTCTATCAATTTCAATATATGATGAATTATGCCAATGTTATGAATAGAATGTTTACTATGATGTTGTATCTTGTGAATTGATATGATGGACTTGGGCATGTGATCGCTTAAGTATAACTTGGGATTGAGGAGTACCCTACTGGTGCTTCTGTCCTTGGGCATCGGAGGGAATAGTATGGGATGTTCTCCGAAGATGTCCATCGACGCTTTCCCGGGTTATTGGATGATATACATAGGACTTGTCTAGTGGTGTTTGGCTAGGATGTCCCTATCATATTAGACCCAATTCGCAAGGGCATTGAGACCGAACGACCCGTGGTAGTAGTGTGGATTTGTGGGCGCTCAAGACCGGTAACCACTCCGTGAGAGGACATAAATTGCATTGCAGATACCCGAAAGGGGCCATTTATTGGTAGGGTTGCAAATGGCTAGACTTGGGCTCACGGGCTCTCAAGACCGGTGAAATGATCCGTGAGGGGACGTGAGAGCTTCCCGTCTACTATTTGTGGATGACCAATAGGGTTGATGAGTCCGGTGAGTAATATCCGTGACTCTAGTGTGAAGGATACCGGAAAGGATCCCGAGAGGGGAGGAATGGACGTATCTGTAACTGACATGATATGATTAAGTAGATGACTTGCATTGGGCTAGGCTATACCTTGACATGCGCCAATACTTAGACCAAATGGTGAGGTGAGAGAGTGGTGACCTAAACCCCAACCATGGATTTGTCCGAGAGGGATGCATGACCCAATTCCCCCCGGTGATGAGTGACTGAGACTACCTAATGAAGTATGGTGCTACGGCTTAAAGCATGTCTACCATAGATGACCAGCATACTTAAGGGTTAGAATAATATTACATCATATGTCTCATATCATCTGCATCATTTTATGATTATCATGTGGATTATGTGTTGTGGACTAACTACCTTGCTGAGTTCTTTTGAGCTCATTCCTTTTCCTGTTGCAATGTTTTATTAGACTACTCTACAGGTGATTATTTTGATGGTATGTTCTCCGAGGGGGACCCGGATACCCCATACTACTATCTGGAGTCTAGCTACCATGAAGACTTTGGTGACGGTACCGAAGAAGATACTTCGGCGTATCAGGGTTAGCCCTTGGCTATTGTGGGAGCAGCCATGTTGGATCTCTATGGTCTTCACTTTTGAAGAAAACTTATTTATTGTGGAGGAGACTTATGCGTAGCTGCCCACCCCCTTTCTTTTGTGCCTGTTAAACTTGGAGGAATTGTAATAATTTTCAATTTATCCTTATAACTTGAGACTTGTAATTAACTATTTTTGACCTCACTTTCCACTTGGTTGAAGGGGTGGATTCCGCCCACTGCCTTCTTAATTATATCTGATAAGATATTTATTTCCGCACTCTGATTATCTTTGGTATATCACTTCTAAATTCTATTATTATCAATTGGTTAGCTTAACATTGATTGTTCATGATTGTCTTATCGTCAATGTGGATGGTGTGGTCCCTGGACTATGGATCTTTGGGGCTGTGGATCACATCCCGGGTATGCCAGATAGGATACCGGCTAGGTGGATGTGACAGAGTGGTATCTAAGCCCACAGTTCAGTAAGACCCTAACCACAGAAGCGATGATGGAACATTCCGAGTTACAGATCAAAAGGTAATTCAAGTACTCTTAGAGATGAATAATAGATAACCGTGATTAGTAACCAAATAAATGAAACTTAACTGATTATGGAATAAGACACAATAATATAAGCAAAACAACCAGATCTCATTAATCACATAAGAAATTTTTACAAGTCTGAGAGAAAGTACATCTGAAAAGCATAAAAAGGAAATTCCTAGTGCTATCTATCTAGGTGATTTGCTCCGACGATCTGTCTAATCTCTCCTCGATCTGAACTCATCCTCGAATCGTGCAAACCTCTCACCTAGAGTGCGCATGTATGACTCTATCCTCCCCTGTCCAGCCTCTAAAGCCTCCTGTCCAGCCTCGATCCTCTCGAGTATAGAATGAATCGAAGACTGATGAGAAGCCGCACCTGGAGTCTCAGAAGTCTGGTGAGGTGAACCCCCAACCTCGAATAATCGTGGAGTAGGAATCTCCTCATGACCCTGATCAACATCGTCTCCATGCTCATCTCCGTCGTCATCATCTTCATCATCATCCCCACCCTCTGGGGCATCATCCTCAGCACCCCCAGCGATGTCGGCCTCATCATCTGATCTAACTGCATCACGAAGCTCCATCTTCTTGATCGACCATGCACAGAGGTCCTCACCTATCTCTATATCAGGAATCATCAGTGTGTCCTCTAAGTCCACCTGGAAATACTGGAAGATGCGCGTCAAGACTCGACCAAAAGCTAAGTTCCTGACCCCGGGGGACTCAACTCGGTCTATCATGACATGCTCCATGATGTGAGCCAAGTCTATCTGCACTCCAGTGTAAATGCTATAGATGACTAATGCCTCCATAATCGTCACACTGCTGTGATGCCCTGCCTTCGGAAGGATGTTTTGCACGACGAAGCGAGCAATAACTCGAGCCGATGGCCGCATAAAAGTGCTGCTCCTGGGCATATAGCAGTCCTCATCATCCCACAGAGTCATGCATACCTCGTGTGTCTCGTATGGAAGAAGAGCCTCTAAGATGTCCGTGCAAGGGGGAATCCACCAATGGAAATCCGGTATAGACGGCACCCCCAAGATCGTAGCTAGCTCATTGGTGGTGAATGTGATCTCGATGCCTCTGACCATGGAGTAGATGACAACCCGAGGACCGTCTCGCGGGTCATCCTCGAATCGGTAGGTTAGGTTACTGTAGAAGTACCTGATGAGCTCTGGATAGACCGAAAATGGCGTGGTGTACAAAGGTAGCCAGCCCATCGTCTCTAATCTCTTCCTGATGCGGAAGGTCTCTAGCTCGTCCAAGACTACCAACCGCTCGTACTCGATCGGTATGTAGCGCTCATACAGGAACTCTGCTTGAGGTGATATGAAGAGGTCCTCCTCGGTAACCTCCTGCCATGGAGCGTGCCCTCAACCTCTGTCAGCCCTCCGTTCTCCTCTGGGCATGATGAATCTATTGAGACAAGAAAGAGATTTCATTTTGATTAGTCCCTGTGTGCAATTGTTAGATGAAGGGCATTTTCGTAAATTTTTTGAAAATTTTGAATTTTTGCGAAACTGCGATTCGAACATACTAGAATGTGCATAAGACTTGGATAAACATGTTGGGATGGTTTGTTTGGTGAAAATCTACCATTTTGGACCCGTAGAAGAGAAAATTCAGCAAGAAGGAAGAAGAAAAATCCCTCTTTGGGCTAGACTTGTGATTTTTCAAAAATTGAATTTTCGGCGAACCGAGTGTGGGAACACCTTCCCCATGGTAAATTAGTCATGTGGGACTTGGTTTCATGTCAAAATTCATTTTGGTTTAAAAATGGGACAAGTGTTTGCATAGTTGGAAAATTTTGAAATGAATAGTGATTTTGGAACCAAAGTTTGTGAAATCTTGTGTTCTATGCTTGGTTTTGTTTGTAAAGTAATGGGAACATGTTTCTAAACATCCCTAGACATGATTCTAACCATTAGCAACAAGCATTTTGCATTTTTGAAGAAAAATCATATCATGGTATTTGAAAATGCAAGAAAAGAGAAGGAGAATGGAAGACTTACTTGTGTGATGATCAATGTAGCTAATATGATGTTTTAGAAGCCTTGAATCAGTCCTAAAACCCTTAGAAACCTTAAGAGAAACTTTTCCCTAGAGCCAAAAACGAAGTTGAAATGTTTTGAAATGAAACGAGTGGGCCATATATTCTGTTTTCGCGCAGATTATGTTTTGCTCGATACTATAGCTCGATACTATTGGTCGATACCATCGACCCAAAGTATCGACCAATAAAGGAAAAATTTCTGCTTTTGGGCTTTTTGTGGAATTTTGTTTTGTGACTGGATTTTTACCAATGTTGGATTGTAAACCTACTATGTTAATGATTTTAAGCATGATTTGGGCATCCTAATCTTTTGATCAAGTGATTATTGACGAGTTTAATTTTTCGATGTTGTAATCCTTGATTCTTTTGCTGAATGGTGCTTCTAAGAAACCGTTTGATTGATTCCGATAATTCCGAAGTCGATGATGTGCCTGCTGGGGTCCCGGGCCAGCAAGAACAAAGAGAGAACCCCGCCCCTAATGGAGTTCCCGATGCCCCTGAAATCGGAAGCTTCAGAGACATTGCTAGCGTTATGACCAACATGATGCAGCAACAGGCAGCACAATTCAATCAAATGATGACCGGATTTATGGCCTTGCGAGAAGAGAACCGAGCAAGTGGTTCAAGATACACTGGCCGTGCAGCTCCGTATGTGGAGAGGTCCACCGAGATCCCGCATACCAAGCTGATGGAGAGTTTTCTTAAGCTTCAAGTACCATCTTTTACTGGCGTGACCAAGGATGCCCTCTTTCCTAATAGATGGTTGAGAGAACTAGAGAAGGCATCATTCAGACACCTGCAGTGTTTGGATATTCAGAAGGTGTTGTTTGTAGAGCAGAAGCTTCAGCATGAGGCTGATGCATGGTGGACCTCCACCAGGCCTATTCTCGAAAACCTCCATGCTGGTGTGATTTCTTGGGAGTTGTTTAAAGAAGTGTTCTGTAGAAACTATTTCCCTGAGTCAGTGAAAGATGCCAAGGAAGCAGAGTTCATGGCATTAGTACAAGGTTCCCATTCTGTGCTGGAAATACCAGCGAAGTTTGAAGAGCTCTTTTTCTTCGCTCCTGATTCTTTAGGCTCCGATGTTGCCAAAGCGAAGAAATTCTTCAAAGGGTTGCGACCTTCGATCAAAGTTCACCTAACTGCCTTGCCTCTTGGGAACTATGTGATGAGCACATTTATGTGTGAAATCTTAGGGCATAAAGCATGCATTTTATACACTTAGAGTGGAGTTACCTTGGGTTTTATGTTGTTTTTGCAGATTTTAGGACTTTTCAAGATTTAAGCAAATATTTGGAGTTTTGGGCTTGAATCATTTTATTTTACACGTCAAGAAGTCCATTCAAATTCTCAAATGCGAAAATGGGCCTGATCTGGAGCATGATGGGCTAGAGATGTGTGATTATGGGCCAATTCCGAAATATTGAAGAGATAAAGAAGGCAAATTTGATCTACGGCTGAGATTTTAAATCAAATCTACAGAGATATTATTGAGAGAGTCCAAATGGAAAAGAGTCCTTGCATACCTCAATATCTTATCTCTTATCTTGGATTTAATTAAAGAAAGAAAAAGAGGAAAAAGAATTATATTCAAAAAGAAAAAGAGGAAAAATCCCGTTTTTGAATGCCTTTGTCCAGTTTCGATCAAACCCTTCATCGAACAGTCATCCGATGTCCGATCGTGCTGATTTTTGGAGGAGAGCTTCACGACTACTTAAACCTCAAATCCAACTGTGGAATTATGCATCTGATCTCTCTAAGTCAGCGCGATTACTACGTCAAAACCCTAATTGGTTGAGTTAGATAGAAACCCTGAGTTTTATTCAAATTCAGCCGTGCTTCATATCTCATGTAAACTCTATAAAAGGAGAGCATACTCCATCAAAGGAGAACGTGTCTTAGAGCTTAGTAGAAGCATTATTTCTTCTCTCTTCAGTTTATTTAGGATTTCTCTAGTTTTCTTTGCTTGCAGTTGTGAGATTTTAAATTTCTAGATTCAATGTTTAGATTTAATTTTTATGTAATGCAATTCAAGTTCAAGTTTCAAGTTTTTAGATTCGTTTTTCTCTGGGTCTAGCAATTGCAGATTTAGATCATTCTAGATCTAGATCTGGTTGTTAGGGTTGGTTGAGATTTGAATCATTTGTTCAATTCGCAAGTAAGTAATTTTTTTTTATTAATCTTCTCTCCTCCCTCCATTCCCGCTTCTATCTACCCCTCCATATTCTTAATTTAGGATTTACTTTCAGCATTATTTATTGTTCTCCCTTCCCCTGGATCCTTGATCAGAGATGCCTACAGTCGTGCCTCTCTTTGGTTAAGGCTTCCTTTTCCTTTAATTGCTTTGTTTATTGCTTTTTTGTTTATTGCTTTGTTATTTACTTTCTGCCTATTCATTCATCATCTCGGACCACATAACAGGAGCAAGCCTACAGTCGTGCCTCTGCTTCTGGTGACGGGTGGTGTTGCATCTGCATTTTAGCTATTTCCTTTTCTTTTTATTGCTTTGTTATTTACTTTCTGCCTATTCATTCATTATCTTGGACCACATAACCGGAGCAAGCCTACAGTCGTGCCTCTGCTTCTGGTGACGGGTGGTGTTGCATCTGCATTTTAGCTATTTCCTTTTCCTTTTATTGCTTTGTTTATTTCTTTGTTTATTGCTTTGTTATTGTTCGCATTTTTTTCCTGTCTTTTATTTATGCATTGATTGTGTCTAATTTATTTTTCGTTTCAATTCGATTGCATTAGACATATAGATTAGGATCGTTTAGTTTAGTTAACTAGTTAACAAAAATTGAATCATTCCACTTTCGCATTACTATTAAGAAGTTCAATTCTAAGTGGCATATCTCCCTGAGATCGACCCGTTAGCTACACGATACCGTGCGCTTGCGGTTACTTTTAAATTTCACAGACAAGTTTTTGGCGCCGTTGCCGGGGAGGTATTAGTCCACTTTGTTTTTCTCATTCTTAGGTAAATCAAAGTGATTTAAAAATAAAAAAATAAAATTCAAATATATTACTCTTAACTTGAGTAGAAACAAAAACGTATAGCAGTCCCCACTCTACTGTAGAATCCCCAGGATTCGATTGTAGGTGGCTCCGAAGACTATACGGATTCCCTTGCTGTCAAACCTATACAGCGCTCAGCTATACGGCAACCTTACAGCTTTGGAATCATTGTTTCAATCTTTGTAGTGGGAAATTCATTACTTTCCCTTCGTTTTTGTTATTTTTTTTTCTTTTATTCTTTAATACTTTTTTTTTTTATTAAAAAAAAAATCTCATTCTTTCATAAGAGCCATTAATTGCATTAAGTGGTTAGTGCATGTGTGTCTGGACTCATGATTCTACAAATAGAATTGTCCGAGTGTTTACCTTGACCATGGAAGGTCTACCTCCACCACCTCCACCTAAGAGTCTTAGGGATAGATTTTATCCTACCCGATATGCACAACCTTCTTGTATACGTTTACCTGAAGTGAGGGGTAATAATTTTGAGCTCAAATCTCATTATCTATCTATGTTACCCCAATTTCATGGGCTACCTGATCAAGATGCATATTTGTTCGGCTTTATAGCTTACCTAGGGATAGCATTATCACATGCGAACAATTTACTGTCCTATTCTTGAAGAAATTCTTTCCTTTCTCTAAGACGAACAAAATAAGAAATGATATTCTTCAATTTCGTCAGAAAACCAATGAGTCTTTTGCTAAGGTAATGGAGAGGTTTCAAAGCCTTCTCCAAGAATGCCCTCACCATGGTATAGAATTATGGCATTTATGCCAAATAATTTATGAGGGTATCGATTACCAAACAAAGCAACTTTTGGAATCAATGTGCCCCATAGGATTTACATCATTCACTGATGATTCCGAAGCTTGGAATTTTCTTTTAGACCTAGCTGATAGAACTAGAGAATGGGAGTCAACCCAAGAGTCTGAAAGGACTAGTAGAGGATATTTTGTTGATAGCCAAGTTCATAAGGAAGTACAAATAGATAACATTTTGAAAAAGTTAGAGACTTTGGTAGTTAAAGCTGCACCACCAAGTCAAACACATTTTATTGACAAATCTATTGCTATGTGTGCATGGTGTCAGTCTCTTACACATGTAATTGAGGAATGTCCTAGCTATTCTGGAGGCCAACATGAGAATGTCAGTGCGATGTTTCCAAACCTGTACAGGAACACGTACAATCCTGGGTGGAAGACTCATCCTAACTTTTCATGGTCTCAAGGGCAAAACCAAAATGGATTAAGCAATTATTCCACACAAAATCAATTTGGTGCCCCTCAAAAGCAAAATGCCCAATTTTCTCATTATCCAAATGTCTAGTTCCCTCGAGCCCCAAATTTTCAGAATGCCAATTTAGCTAGACCTATCAATCCACCTATTGTGCCTCATATGCCTCACATTGCACAAAATCAATCATCACCTGGTTTCAACAGAGGTAACAATCCAGAGTTTTCTCATCTCTCTTCCTTAGAGAAGAATATGGAAGTACTTTCCAGCACCTTCATGACTTCTATGCATAATACGGAAAAACAAATTTCTACTCTTGCAAGTGCTTTATCTGAGCGAGAAAAAGGTAAAAGCCTAGCCAACCTGAGTTAAATCCTAGGATTCAGATTCAACAAAGACCACAAAATCAAGTCAACCAAGTTGAATCCTCCCATTCTTCTTTAGCTTCAATTAATTCTGTGTCTGCATTGAGAAGTGGGAAAGGGTATTTAACAGGTGAGTCACATATTAATGAAAAGAGCGAGATTAGTGACCACTGTGATGAGGAGAATGTTCAAGTATCTCCTAATGAGAGTTTGTCTGAGAAACCCATAGAAGTTGAGGATGAGCCAGTTGCTTTAGCAGTACCTAAGTTTGGTGAACCACTATCAGAAACTATGAGAAAAGAGCAAATTTCAAATGAGAGTCCTTATGTTCCTAAAGCCCCTTATCCTAGTCGTCTAGTTAATAAGAAGAAGACTGCAACTATGAAGAAAATTTTTGATGTCTTCAAAAAGATAGAAGTGAATATCCCTCTTTTGGATGCCATATCCCAGATCCCCGCCTATGCAAAAGTGTTGAAAGATTTATGCACTCATAAAAGAATCACTAGAATTCCCAAAAAGGCATTCTTGGTAGGTAACATTAGTTCCATAATTACTCAACCTATAGCAGCCAAGTATAAGGATCCAGGGAACCCCACCATAGCTTGTGTCATAGGCAATACACACATTGAACATGCTTTACTTGATCTAGGTGCAAGTGTGAATCTTTTGCCTTACCATGTTTATAAGCAACTAGGATTGGGAGAATTGAAAGCAACTAGAACTACTCTTCAGTTGGCAGATAGGTCAGTTAAGATTCCTAAAGGGATGGTTGAAGATGTTTTACTGAAAGTGGGAGAATTTATATTTCCAGTTGATTTCATTGTGCTTGATACTAAACCTTTTTCAATCAAAGATGAAATCCCAATAATTCTAGGAAGACCATTTTTGGCTACCAGTAATGCATTAATCAATTGTCGAAATGGCCTCTTACGATTATCTTTTGGAAATCAAACTGTAGAGTTTAATATGTTCAGGATAGGGAAACAACCACAAATAAAAGAAGAGATCAATATGCTTGATGAATCTTTTGATTTTCCTAATGATGTGATTACCAACTTTGAGATTGATTTTGATTCTGAATTTCAAGAATGTATGGATATGTTGGATGATGATAGTGAAACTTTCTTTTCTGAAGTCTTAAATTTTCACACACCTTTAGAGCCTATTAAACCCCTATCCATCTCCATTCCAATTCCCAAGCCCTCAATAATTGAACCCCCCAAGCTAGAATTGAAAGAGTTGCCTTCTAACGTGCAATATGCTTTCTTGGGACAAGATTATTCTCTTCCTGTCATTGTTGTCTCTGATTTAACTTCTGACGAAGCAGAAGAGTTGATGATTACACTACTGAATGATAATAGAGAAGCATTGAGTTGGTCTATCACTAATGTCAAAGGTCTAAGCTCTTCCATTGAACAACATTATATTCATCTTATGAAAGATGCAAAACCTTCTAGAGAACCTCAACGTATGATGAGAATTTTCTTTAACATTGTGAATGTTTTTCTTGAGATCTTTAGAGATGATTTTTCGATTCACGGTTTTTCTTATTTGGAGAGCCTTCCCCATCATACATTGATATTGAAGATAAGACTAAAGCTTCCCATGATAAGCACATCTTGACTAAAAGGTATACCCCTCACTTGTCTTCCTTGTTTAGCATGCATGCATTGAAGACATTGCATTACTTAAGTGTGGGGGGGGGGGGGTATAGGTTCATTGTAGATTTTAACTTTGACTTTTGATTAGTATACATATTCTTTCAATTGCTATGATGTGTGAAATGAGAGTGATTTTGGTACCCATCATGAACACATAAAATCCCTGTTGAGAGGAAGGTAACTTGTATATATGTTGAGATGAGACTTTCCTTAGAAAAATAAAAGGCCCTTAACTTAAGGCATTGAACCATTTATGAGTTTTGTGGGTCCTTGTTTCTTTGGCTAGAAGTTGAGATCAATTTTGTGTATGGCATGACAAAAAAAAAAAAAAAAAAAAAAAAAGAAGAGTAGAAAGTAAAAGTTGAATTCCTTGGAACTAGACAGGGCACTTCGACTCAGGAATCGAGGTGACTTGATCGAAACTCTTAGGAATGAGATTATTGAAAAGAACTCTCGCATCACTGTCTATGTGGGCATATGCAAAGCAAAGCTACAAAGTAACTTGGGTTTCTGGTGTCTGCTCCACCGTGTCATTCCAGCCAACCGTAGTGGAGTACTGTAGAGTTCACTACTCAAAAGAAGAAAAAAAAAAAAAGAGAGAAATAAATACAAGTGTCATCAATGCCTTGGTAAAATTGTTTGGTCAAAAATACTTCAAAACCTTAGTCCTTGGTCCCCTTACTTTATGAGTGGTTTTGCTTAAAGGAGAAGTGTACTTGAAAGATATAAGGTGAGTCCTTGATTGAGATATATGCTAAGTCTCAAGAATCAATATGGGGTAATAAAGTTCAAGTGTGGGGGATCTTAAATCAATGGTGAGAAAAATTGTCATAGCTATTGATCCTGTATGAGTATTTACCAATTGTTAGAGTCGGAATTCGCAATGTTTTATTTTGAACTAAAATTGGAATTTTGGATGTACATTCACTACAAACATCCACAAGACAAAACTTGTCCTCTAGGGTAACCTAGTGGTTTAAAGGCTTGTTGCACATGCTAAGTGTAACCGAGATTCCTACGAAAGTGAGTTAGGATTTATTTTGTTGCACTAGTTTCTTACTTGCATTTGTATTTTTCTTTAATTTTTGCTTGAGGACAAGCTTAGTCTAAGTGTGGGGGAATCTGATGAGCACATTTATGTGTGAAATCATAAGGCATAAAGCATGCATTTTATACACTTAGAGTGGAGTTACCTTGGGTTTTATGTTGTTTTTGCAGATTTTAGGACTTTTCAAGATTTAAGCAAATATTTGGAGTTTTGGGCTTGAATCATGCTATTTTACACGTCAAGAAGTCCATTCAAATTTTCAAATGCGAAAATGGGCCTGATCTGGAGCATGATGGGCTAGAGATGTGTGATTATGGACCAATTCCGAAATATTGAAGAGATAAAGAAGGCAAATTTGATCTATGGCTGAGATTTTAAATCAAATCTACAGAGATATTATTGAGAGAGTCCAAATGGAAAAGAGTCCTTGCATACCTCAATATCTTATCTCTTATCTTGGATTTAATTAAAGAAAGAAAAAGAGGAAAAAGAATTATATTCAAAAAGAAAAAGAGGAAAAATCCCGTTTTTGAATGCCTCTGTCCAGTTTCGATCAAACCCTTCATCGAACAGTCATCCGATGTCCGATCGTGCTGATTTTTGGAGGAGAGCTTCACGACTACTTAAACCTCAAATCCAACTGTGGAATTATGCATCTGATCTCTCTAAGTCAGCACGATTACTACGTCAAAACCCTAATTGGTTGAGTCAGATAGAAACCCTGAGTTTTATTCAAATTCAGCCGTGCTTCATATCTCATGTAAACTCTATAAAAGGAGAGCATACTCCATCAAAGGAGAACGTGTCTTAGAGCTTAGTAGAAGCATTATTTCTTCTCTCTTCAGTTTATTTAGGATTTCTCTAGTTTTCTTTGCTTGCAGTTGTGAGATTTTAAATTTCTAGATTCAATGTTTAGATTTAATTTTTATGTAATGCAATTCAAGTTCAAGTTCAAAGTTTTTAGATTCGTTTTTCTCTGGGTCTAGCAATTGCAGATTTAGATCATTCTAGATCTAGATCTGGTTGTTAGGGTTGGTTGAGATTTGAATCATTTGTTCAATTCGCAAGTAAGTAATTTTTTTTTATTAATCTTCTCTCCTCCCTCCATTCCCGCTTCTATCTACCCCTCCATATTCTTAATTTAGGATTTACTTTCAGCATTATTTATTGTTCTCCCTTCCCCTGGATCCTTGATCAGAGATGCCTATAGTCGTGCCTCTCTTTGGTTAAGGCTTCCTTTTCCTTTAATTACTTTGTTTATTGCTTTGTTATTTACTTTCTGCCTATTCATTCATCATCTCGGACCACATAACCGGAGCAAGCCTACAGTCGTGCCTCTGCTTCTGGTGACGGGTGGTGTTGCATCTGCATTTTAGCTATTTCCTTTTCTTTTTATTGCTTTGTTATTTACTTTCTGCCTATTCATTCATTATCTCGGACCACATAACAGGAGCAAGCCTACAGTCGTGCCTCTGCTTCTGGTGACGGGTGGTGTTGCATCTGCATTTTAGCTATTTCCTTTTCCTTTTATTGCTTTGTTTATTTCTTTGTTTATTGCTTTGTTTATTGCTTTGTTATTGTTCGCATTTTTTTTCCTGTCTTTTATTTATGCATTGATTGTGTTTAATTTATTTTTCGTTTCAATTCGATTGCATTAGACATATAGATTAGGATCGTTTAGTTTAGTTAACTAGTTAACAAAAATTGAATCATTCCACTCTCGCATTACTATTAAGAAGTTCAATTCTAAGTGGCATATCTCCCTGAGATCGACCCGTTAGCTACACGATACCGTGCGCTTGCGGTTACTTTTAAATTTCATAGACACTATGCTCAGGCCGTTGAGAATGCGAAGAAAATTGAGGAAACTGAGAAGGAGAATATGCAAGCACAGAGACCTTGGTAGTCAAGACCTCCTGGATTTTTTGATCGTCCTGACCGTCGTTTTGCGAGGCCTGCACCGTACCCCACTCCTACCTTTCAGCCACGGAGTGTTGGGTCGAGTGTAAAATCCAGCTTTTACCTAACCTTGACCCGACCCGGACATTTTTGTGTTTGTAGGTCCGAAGACCCAAAGTGGTGGTAGAAGGGACTTATGGGCCCTACTAGTTGATGACGTGGTGTTGGAACTCCAGTCTATGGACATTGATGATGCTGCTCCTTCCTTGAGCACATTATCAGTGTTAAGTTAGATTCTGCGCACTGATGAAGAGTGAGACAGTTGAGATATCAAACGGACTCCTGTACACAATCCGAAGGTACTCCCTGAAACTAGACCTCTTGAGTGAACTGTAGGAGAAAACCCCATGCAATTTGACCTTGTATAGCCCTCCAAGTCCACACCTAAAATTGCTAAACTATTCTGAAAAATTCTGCAGAAACATGAATTGGTCGATACTATTGACCCAATGTATCAACCAACAGTATTTTTAAACCAAGGTTTAGAGATTCTCTGGATTATTCTTCACTCTATTTATTTATTCCTTGAGACTGGAGCCCTATTCCAATGATTGCAACATCTGAGAACGTGGAAAAGCCTCTCAAGAACTCCTTGGTAATGGTGAAGCATCTTCCCTATTAATCATTACCAGCCACTCACTTCCACTCTCTTGCTCTACTCTCAAGGTATGACTCTCTCTCCTAGTCAATTTCTCACTCATCTTTTCTCTTACTTTACTGTTGGGACCATGGCCAAGGTGTAAAATCCAGCCCAAACCTAGCCCGGGATACCCTATTTGTTTTGGGATAAAGAAAGACTTGTTTAATGTTAGACCTTGAAGTTGGACCTTGATTTCAATGTTGTTATCCTTGAAAGCCTTAGGAGGCCATGTCCGGCTTTATCCTAACCTTGACCCGACCCGGTCATTGTTGTGTTTGTAGGTCCGAAGACCTGAAGTGGTGGTAGGAGGGACTTATGGGCCCTATTGGTTGATGACGTAATGTCGGAACTCCAGTTTATGGACATTGATGATGCTGCTCCTTCCTTGAGCACATTACCAGTGTTAAGTTAGAATCTGCGCACTGATGAAGAGTGAGACAGTTGGGATATCAAACGGACTCCGGTGCAAAATCCGAACGTACTCCCTAAAACTAGACCTCTTGAGTGAACTTTAGGAGAAAACCTCATGCAATTTGACCTTGTATAGCCCTCCAAGTCCGCACCTAAAGTTGCTGAACTATTCTGTAAAATTCTGCAGAAACATGTTTTGGTCGATACTATTGGTCGATACTGTCGACCAAATGTATCGACCAACAAGTTTGCTGAACCCAGATTTAAAGATTCTTGGAATATTCTTTTCTATTTATTTATTCCTCGAGACTGGAGCCCTATTCTCGTGTTTTTAACATCTGGGAATGTGGGACAAGAACTCCTCCTTGGTAGTGGTGAAGCATCTTCTTCATCAATCATTGCCAACCACTCATTCTTACTTTCTTGTTCCACTTTAAAGGTATGACTCTCTCTCTCCTAATCACTTTCTCACTCACCTTTCCTCTATTTCACTGTTGGGACCATGGCCAAGGTGCTGCAACCTTGCATACACCTTGCCATGAACCTTCTAAACCCCATACAATGATGTTTTCACCGATATGACTATGATTGATTCACCTCATGATCATTAACTACACATTTCCATGATTTATTGCTTACCAACTTGCTTTATTTACCAAAATTGAGATGAAGCACATGATTAACCTAATCTATACCTTGCATATGTGTTCCATGTTACTTCTAAACGATTCCCTACCTAATCCCCCATGTTTTTCCCCAATTTTCATTAAGATGTAGCCAATACCATGATCTACAAGTAATAACCTTGATATGTCAATTTGGGGATTTCCAAATGGACCATTGGATTATGAAAGTTTCTTGATAATTAGTGTCCCCATGTTGTGCTTAGACTATCCTCCAAGTTTCGTGTCAATCCGAGACTCGGACGACCAAATCTGGGCAAGAATCCAAAAAGCCAGCTTGCTGTCCTGGAATTGATTTGGTCGATACTATCGACCAAATGTATCGACCAATAGAGTTGTTGTCAGCAACTTTTGCCTAGTTCTGATTCGTTTGATCTCCAATTGTTCTGATTTCTTCTCTAACCTTTCATATATGCTTGTTTAAGACTTTAAGGCTATTTGGGGCACTTGCTTGTGATCTTGTGTCACATCCTCCCAGCCGGTACCCTATCTGGCATACCCGAGAGTGTGATCCACAGCCCGAAGATCAGGTATCGAGTAATCAACCTCCCACATAAACAATAACATAATCATGAACAATCATAATAAAAGTGCGGAAGATAAACCATAGATCCAATGAGGAAAGAATGAATCAAAAATAAATCAGAATACTAGATATAATCAAAGTGTCAAAACAGATAAGTAAAGTGAGGCAAAAATCCCACTTTACAACCAGCGGAAAAGTAGCTCTAAAAGAGAATAAACTAGACAAAATCTAATCCCAGTAGCAAGTACAATGGGTAACTAAATTGTTCTCCACTTTATAGACAACATCCTTATAAGTGTAAATCTCATAAATGGCACAAGGACGCTTCCACTCAATGGTCGGACTAAGCATCGTACGGAGCATAACCACTCGCGGGATCTTCAGTGTAATTGTGGTAACCGCAATCACCTTCCTGGAGATATGCCTCTTCGCCTTGCGCTTCTTCATAGGGACCGTCATAATACTCGGTACCTACAGGATAGTCTAACAAACATTGTACAATAAAGGAATGAGTTTCAAAGAAACTCAGTAAGGCAGTTAAATCCATAATATCATAAATGGCAAGATTTCAGAACAAACATAAATGCAATATGATATGAGACAAGCAATGAATGAATGAATCTAACTCTATGTATGCTGGTCTCTATTGGCAGACATGCTTTAAGTCATAGCACCGTACTTCTTTAGGAAGATCTCATTCACTCATCATCAGTTGGTAATGGGTCCGGCATCCCTCGGGACATTCCATGGCTGGGGGTTAAGTCACCACTCTCTCACATCACCATTGGTCTAAGTACCGGCGCATGTCAGGGTAAAACCTAGCCAAATGCAAGTCTTCTACTTAGTTACATCAAGTCAGATCCAGATACGTCCATTCCTCGTCCCTGACGATCCTTTCCGGTATCCTTCACACTAGAGTCCTCATAGTCCCTGACTAAGGACTCATCAACCCTATTGATCATCCACATATGGTAAACGGGAAGCTCTCACGTCCTCTCACGGGTTGGTTACCGGTCTTAAGCGCCCGTGAGCCCAAGTCTAACCATATGCAACCCTACCAATAAATGGCCCCCACAATGTGATTCCTGTCCTCTCACGGGTTGGTTACCGGTCTTGAGCGCCCATGAATCCCCATTGCTACCACGGGTCGTTCGGTCTCAATACCCCTCCGATTAGGGTCCGACATAACAGGACATCCTAGCCAAACACTACTAGACAATCCTAGATATGTCATCCAACAGTTTAGGAAGGTGTCCAGAGGGCATCTCCGGAAACATCCCATAATATTCCCGTAGTAGTCCAAGGACAGAAGTGTCAAAAGGACACCTTTCATTTCCAAACCATACTTAAGCATACACATGCATCAATTCAGATCATCACATATATGGTAACTTCATATATGGAAAGAAATCAATAATTACAATCACTTTGTATATAATTGGTAAGTAAATCATACATGAATCAATTTAAGCAATGCTACTGTAATCAAGGTTATGCAACAGTAGTATATCATTGTAAGAATCTAATTAAGGAAACATATCAATGATATTCAAATATAGAAACTAGATTCATGCTATCTATGTAATTAAGGAAATAACCATCCTTACCTTTTATAACTCGCAAAGGAATCCTAAGAAATCAAGTAAGATCTTGGCAAACTTGAGAAGAAGGTCCTAAACAAGTGTATACAACATATTAGGAAAGATCCCTAATAGAAAAGATACCAAAACATCCAACACAGACCAATTCTGGAGTTGCTGTACTCATTGGTCGAGTGGATTGGTCGATCTGGTCCAACACGACCAATCAATCGACCAATGCAGACAGTAGCCTAAAAAAATAGAGTTTTAAGATATGAAATTCGAATTTGGTGGTTCAAAAGGGTACTAATCAAGGGGTAAACTACATCAGTAGTATTCTAACATATAGGGGACCTCAAAACACCAATCCAATCAAGGCATCAAGATCCAAATTAGGAAACAAAAAGTTACCATAATTAGATCAACCATGGATCTTGATGAATTCAAAATAGAAATCAAAGACAAGAACAATAGGAGGATGGATCATTGCTTCAGGTAAAGGTATCATGAAAAACATACTTAGATCTTCAAGGAAATAGGCTTAAAAGCATAAATCTAAATAAGGAAACAAAACCTACCATATATGTAACTATCATGATTCATGAAGAACACATAGTATGGTAGAAGAGAACAGCTAGAGATTGATAGATCATGGATCATGAAAAGAAAACACAGCGATTAACTACTAACATGATCAATATAGAAGATCCAAGGAGGTCAGAATTCAAATCAGAAGTTTAACAAAGATTAGATCATGGTTTGATCATGATTCCTTCAAAAGCTTGCAATGATCATGGTTAAGATCATTGTTCTAGCCTTAAATCCTTAGGATGATCATGAGAGACAAGTCCAGAGATGTTTGCAACAGAGAATGCAGCATCTCCTCTACTGTCTCAACTCAAAAAGGAAAGAAAATAAGAGATAGAGGAGAAGAAGAGAGTGTAGACATACCTTTTGATGAAAAGGAAGAGTTTCGACGAAGATCCGTCAAGAAAATCACCAAGGATGCAAGGGAGATGACTTGCAGAGGTCTTTGGTTTGTTCCAAAGAGTTTGGAGGCAGCAAATACGAAGTAGACTCGAGATTGGACTTAAATAGAGCAAGAAAAACCTAATTGCCAAAGACAGCACTCATTGGTCGAGTGGATTGGTCGACTGGTCCAGTCGACCAATCAGTCGACCAATGCTGACAGCAATTCCAAAACAGGGAATTGAAGACCCAGATCAAATCCAATCCTAAAGGGGTTTTGCACACATGTCAAGTGACTTACCTAATAGGTAGAAATGCCTTCAAACCAAGATAGAGAGCACTCCAAGTCCATCAACTAATCCGATCTTCATCAAGATTCAGTTTCCATAAATAGAACTTCATCATCAACTTTCATGGATTCAAAGCCAGACACCAAGTCCTCCACTGGGATGGCCCAAAGCTGACTTCTTACTTTACTTCGGGTCATCAGACCTACAAATAACAAGGTTTCCGGGTCAAGGTTAGGGCTGGGTTTTACATCTTGGACCATTCTCTTCTCCGATTCAAGGTAAGGATAGTTATCAATATAATTACCTAAGATATGGAATTTTGACTTGGTATCCCTAACTTAGTAAATATAGTTTCTATTTCATATTCTTATCATGTTAGACTTGCTACATATGTCTTTCAACAGTAGCTTTGTGTTTACATTATGTTATTTCAATGTCTTATCATGTTTATCAATTTCAATATATGATGACTAATGTCAATGTCATGAATTGAATGTTTATAATGATGTTGTATCTTGTGAACTGATATGATGAACTTGGGCATGTGATTGCGTAAGTATAACTTGGGATTGAGGGGTACCCTACTGGTGCTTCTCTCCTTGGACATCGGAGGGAATAGTATGGGATGTTCTCCGAAGGTGTCCATCGACGCTTCCCGGGTTATTGAATGACATACATAGGACTTGTCTAGATGTATGGCTAGGATGTCCCTATCATATCAGACCCAATTCGGAAGGGCATTGAGACCGAACAACCCGTGGTAGTGGTGTGGATTTGTGGGCGCTCAAGACCGGTATCCCACTTTGTGAGAGGAATAAATTGCATTACGGTTACCCAGAAGGGGCCATGTATTGGTAGGATTGCAAATGGCTAGACTTGGGCTCACGGGCACTCAAGATGGGTTAAATGATCTGTGAGAGGGACGTGAGAGCTTCTCGTTTACCATTTGTGGATGACCAATAGGGTTGATGAGTCCGGTGAGTAATATCCGTGACTCTAGTGTGAAGGATACCGGAAAGGATCCCGAGAGGGGAGGAATGGACGTATCTGGAACTGACATGATATGATTAAGTAGATGACTTGCATTGGGCTAGGCTATACCTTGACATGCGCCAATACTTAGACCAAACGGTAATGTGAGAGAGTGGTGACCGAAACCCCCAACCATGGATTTGTCCGAGAGGGATGCAGGACCCAATTTCCCCCGGTGATGAGTGACTGGGACTACCTAAAGAAGTATGGTGCTATGACTTAAAGCATGTCTACCATAGATGACCAGCATGCTTAGAATAAAATCATATTGCATTATATGCCTCATATCATTTGCATCATGTTATGATTATCTTGTGGTTTATGTGTGGTGGAATAACTTCCTTGCTGAGTTCTTTTGAACTCATTCCTTTTCTGTTGCAATATTTTGTTAGGCTATTCTACAAGTGATTACTCTGATGGCACCCTCCCTGAGGCTGACCCGGATATCTCATACTACTATCCGGAGACTAGCTACATTGAAGACTTCGGTGACCATACCGAAGAAGATCACCCGGCGTACCAGGGTTAGCTCTGGAGTTGTATGGGAGCAGTCATGTTGGATCTCCATGGTCCTCACCTTTGAGGAGGACATATCCATTGTGGAGGAGACTTATGAGTAGTTACCCCTTCTTTTTGTGACAATTAAACTTAGAAGAATTGTAATAACTTTAACTTACCATCATAACTTGAGACTTGTACTTAACTAAATTTTGACCTCACTTCCGCTTGGTGAAGGAGTGGATTCCGCCCACTGCCTTCTTAATTTATTTGATTTGATATTTATTTCCGCACTCTGATTATCCTTGATATCTTATTCCTGAATTCTATTTTATTGATTGTAGCTTAATATTGATTGTTCATGATTGTGTTATTGTCGATGTGGCTGATGTGGTCTCTGAACTATGGATCTTCGGGGCTGTGGATCACATCCCGGGTATGCCAGATAGGGTACCGGCTGGGTGGATGTGACACAAGGTGCTGCAACCTTACAAACACCTTGCCATGAGTCTTTTATACCTTATACATCGATGTTTTATCCTATCTTGCTATGATTTACTTACCTCTTGATCATTAACCATGCAATCCATGATTCATTGCTCACCAACTTGCTTTACTTACCAAAACTGAGATGAAGCCTATGATTAACCTAATCTATACCTTGCATATGATTTCAATATTGCTCCTAAGTGATTCCCTACCTAATCCACTATGTTTTCCCCCAATTTGCATTAAGATATAGCCAATGCCATGATTAACAACTCTTGACCTTGATATGCCAATTTGGGGATTTCTAAATGGACCATTGGATTATGTTAATTCCTTGATAATTAGTGTCTCTATATTGTGCTTAGAATGTTCCCCAAGTTTCGTATCAATCCGAGACCCGGAAGACCAAATTTGGGCCAAAACCCAAAAAGCCAGCTTGCTGTCCGAAATTCTTTTGGTCGATGCTTGTTGGTCGATACTATCGACCCAATGTATCGACCAACAGAGTTGCTGTTAGCAACTTTTGCCTAGTTTTGATTTGTTCGATCTCCGATTGTTCTGATTTCTTCTCTAACCCTTCATATATGCTTGTTTAGGGTTTTAAGACTATTTGGGCCACTTGCTTGTGGTCTTGGACCATCCTCTTTTCCAATTCAAGGTAAGGATAGTTATCGACATAATTACATAGGATGTGAAATTTTGACTTGGTGTTCCTAACCTATTAAACATTGTCACATCCCGCCCCAAATCCACCCAGGGGGTACCCTATCTGGGTTACTCGGGAGTGATCCACAGCCCAACAGATCCGGTTTAGGAACGATCATATCCACTTATCACAATAATATAATCAAAAGCAAGAACAAATTATAGTATTCAAGTAATCTAATAATAAAAGTTAAGAAATGATCACAAAAGGATCACAAAGAACATCAGAATGCGGAATAACAAGTACCAAATCAAAAGACAACTATAGAGTATAACGGAAATATACTCTACAACGTGTGCGGAAAGGTAGATCGAAATAAGGTAAAGGTTACAACCAGATTTTCAAAGAAGGGAAATAACAAGGTAAGCAACTAAGTTATAGTTTCTTCTAACTTATACAATGTCTCCTTAATAACATAATCATAAGAAATTAAGCTAGGCCAGGTCTACTCCTGACAAATATGAGTCTTGAACTAATAGCCTTCACCGATGTAGTCACTGTAGCCAAAGTGGTATGAGTCACCAACTTAGTCCTTAAAGTGTTGACCATCACAGTCAACAGTAGGAGTACCTGTAGAAAAGTCTAACAAAATATGTTGCAAAAAGGAGTGAGTTTAAAAGAACTCAGCAAGGAAAGTTATTCCATAATACATAAGCCATATGATATCAATCATGAAATGATGCAGATGATATGAGACATAAGATGCAAATATGATTCTAACTCTAAGTATGCTGGTCTCTATGGTAGACATGCTTTAAGTCATAGCACCATACTTCTGTAGGTAGTCTCAGTCACTCATCACCGGGGGGAATTGGGTCCTGCATCCCTCTCGGACAAATCCATGGTTGGGGTTTCGGTCACCACTCTCTCACATCACCATTTGGTCTAAGTATTGGCGCATGTCCAGGTATAGCCTAGCCCAATGCAAGTCATCTACTTAATCATATCATGTCAGTTCCAGATACGTCCATTCCTCCCTTCTCGGGATCCTTTCCGGTATCCTTTACACTAGAGTCACGGATATTACTCACCGGACTCATCAACCCTATTGGCCATCCACAAATGGTAAACGGGAAGCTCTCACGTCCCCTCATGGATCATTTCACCGGTCTTGAGCGCCCGTGAGCCCAAGTCTAGCCATTTGCAACCCTACCAATAAATGGCCCCTTTCGGATATCCGCAATGCAATTCATGTCCTCTCACGGAGTGGTTACCGGTCTTGAGCGCCCACAAATCCACACTACTACCACGGGTCGTTCGGTCTCAATGCCCTTCCGAATCGGGTCTAATATGATAGGGACATCCTAGCCATACATCTAGACAAATCCTATGTATGTCATCCAATGATCCAAGAAAGTGTCGATGGGCATCTTCGGAGAACATCCCATACTATTCCCTCCGATGTCCAAGGACAGAAGTACCAGTAGGGCACTCCCCAATCCCAAATCATACATAAGCAATCACATGCTTATTTCCATCCATTACATATCAACAATACATTATCATATTGAAAACATGTCATAACATCTCATAATACAGTATATAAATAAATGACAAGAATAAGTAAACATGATAAATCAAGTAATTAAGCATGGTGTTACTGTCATAAGGTAACTACAGTAATCATATGATGTCTAAAATCAATTAATAAGTTAAGTCTACTAAGTTACCAACAGCAGTGTAAAAGTCATACAGTCTATGTTATATGGCAATAACTGTCCTTACCTCAAATTGTGAAGAAGATGATCCGAAGTCATAAGAGAATGGTCCAACTATAGTCTTAAAACCCTAAACAAACATATATGAAGGATTAGAGAAGAAATTAAAACAATCGGAGATCGAACGGATCAAAACTGGGCAAAAGTTTTTGACAGCAACCTTGTTGGTCGATACATTGGGTCGATAGTATCGACCAACAAGCATCGACCAATAGACTCTCGAACACCAAGCTGGCTTTTTGGGTTTTGGTTCAAAATTGGTCTTTCGTCTCGAATCGATACGAAACTTGGAGGGGATGCTAGGAACAGTAGCAAGAGGCTATGTAGCAAGAATTAACATGATCCAATGGTCAAATTGAAAACCCCCAAATTGAGGTCCTAGGTTTAAACTTGCAAGAATCATGTTCTTCAATGAAAACCATTACAATTGCAAGAGAACTTAGGAATTGAATTAGGGAAATGATGGGCAGTAAATTAGAGTACATACTAACATATAATCAGCCCTATTTAAAGAAATCAGATTAGGCAAAGGATTCATGTTTTTATGAAGAAAATCATAGTAAGAAGGCAAGAACATTATGCATAATAATCACAGCATGAATATGATATGAAAGGGTTTATTCAAAACAAAAGAGGTTGTAGAAGGGGTGGTTGCAAGGTTGCAGCACCTTCTTCACGAACTCAGTAGCAAGAACAAGATGGGGTAGGAGCAGATTAGAGAGAGAGTGAGAGATTACATACCTTGGAGAAGAGATTAGAGAAGAGAGACAATGATTCTTGAAGAAGATCAACACCCAAGCCAAGGAGGAGGTTTAGAGGAGCTTTCCCACGTTCTCAGATGTTGAAATGAGTGAAATAATGATTTAGGTTCGAGGTTTCACTTAAAAGGACAAAGGAATATCCAAAAAGCATCTTTTTCACGATTCTGGGCTTGTTTTGGTCGATACCTTTGGTTGATAGTATCGACCAACAGAGTCTCAACAGGATTTTCAGGAATAGTTCAGCAACTTTTAACAGGGATTCGGAAGGCTATACAAGGTCAAATTGAGTGAGGTTTTCTCCTACAAGTCAATAAAGAAGTATATTTTCCAGAAATACCTTTGGATCAAGCATGGGAGTTCATTAGGTCCATCAAATAAGCTCACCTTCTTTGATGCGCAAGCAGGATTTGCCAGACATAGTTCAGCAACTTCGGACAGGGATTTGGAGGGCTATATGGGGTCAAATTGGGTGGGGTTTTCTCCTACAAGTCCATCAAGAAGTCTAGTTTCGAGAAATACTTTTGGATTGTGCACAGGTGTTCATTAGGTCTACCAACTAATTCACCCCTCTTCGGTGCGCAGATTCAAAACTAACACTGACAATGCTCTCAAGTGAGGGGCATCATCGTCAATGTCCATGGGCTTGGGCTCCGACACCAAATCATCAACCAAAAGGGTACACAAGGACTTTTCCCACCACTTTGGGTCATTGGATCAACAGACAATACAAATTCTGGGCCGGGTCAGGGTAAGGATAAGGCCGGATATGGCCTCCTAAGGCTTTCAAGGATAACAACATTGAAATCAAGGTCCAACTTCAAGGTCTAACATTAAACAAGTCTTTCTTTATCCCAAAACAAATAGGGTATCCTGGGCTAGGTTTGGGCTGGATGTCACAAACATAGTCTCTATCTCATGTTCTTATCATGTTAGACTTGTTACATATGTCTTTCAACAGTAGCTTGTGTTTACATTAGTCTCAATTCAATGTCTTATTATATTTATCAATTTCAATATATGATGAATTATGTCTGTAAAATCCAGCTTTTACCTAACCCTGACCCGACCCGGTCATTGTTATGTTTGTAGGTCCAAAGACCCGAAGTGGTGGTAGGAGGGACTTATGGGCCCTACTGGTTGATGACGTAATGTCGGGATTCCATTTTATGGACATTGATGATGCTGCTCCTTCCTTGAGCACATTACCAGTGTTAAGTTAGAATCTGCGCACTGATGAAGAGCAAGACAGTTGAAATAGCAAACGGACTCCGGAGCATAATCCGAAGGTACTCCCTGAAACTAGACCTCTTGAGTGAACTGTAGGAGAAAACCCCATGCAATTTGACCTTGTATAGCCCTCCAAGTCCGCACCTAAAGTTGCTGTACTATTCTGTAAAATTCTGCAGAGTCTGAATTGGTCGATACTATAGGTCGATACCATCGACCAAATGTATCGACCAACAAGTCTGCTGAGCCTAGATTTAAAGATTCTTAGAATATTCTTTTCTATTTATTTATTCCTCGAGACTGGAGCCCTATCCTCGCGTCTTTAACATCTGGGAACGTGAGAGAGCCTCCCAAGAACTCCTCCTTGGTAGTGGTGAAGCATCTTCTTCATCAATCATTGCCAACCACTTATTCCTACCTTCTTGTTCCACTTTAAAGGTATGACTCTCTCTCCTAATCACTTTCTCACTCATCTTTTCTCTATTTTACTGTTGGGACCATGGTCAAGGTGCTGCAACCTTGCATACACCTTGCCATGAACCTTCTAAACCCCACACAATGATGTTTTCACCGATGTGACTATGATTGATTCACCTCATGATCATTGACTACACATTTCCATGATTTATTGCTTACCAACTTGCTTTATTTACCAAAACTGAGATGGAGCTCGTGTTTTACTTAATCTATACCTTGCATATGTACTCCATGTTGCCTCTAAACGATTCCCTACCTAATCCCCCATGTTTTCCCCTAATTTGCATTGAGTTGTAGCCAATGCTATGATCTACAACTCTTAACCTTAATATGTCAATTTGGGGATTTCCAAATGGACCATTGGATTATGAAAGTTTCTTGATAATTAGTGTCCCCATGTTGTGCCTAGACTATCCTCCAAGTTTCATGTCAATCCGAGACCAGGAAGACCAAATCTGCGCAAGAATCCGAAAAGCCAGCTTGCTGTCCTGGAATTGAATTGGTCGATACTATCGACCAAATGTATCGACCAATAGAGTTGCTGTCAACAACTTTTGCCCAGTTCTGATTCGTTTGATCTCCGATTGTTCTGATTTCTTCTCTAACCTTTCATATATGCTTGTTTAGGACTTTAAGACTATTTGGGCCACTGCTTGTGATCTTGGACCATTCTCTTCTCTGATTCAAGGTAAGGATAGTTATCGATGTAATTACCTAGGATATGGAAATCTTGACTTGGTATTCCCATCCTAGTAAATATAGTTTCTAATTCATATCCTTATCATGTTAGACTTGCTACATATGTATTTTAACAGTAGCTTTGTGTTTACATTATATTACTTCAATGTTGTATCATGTTTATCAATTTCAATATATGATGACTTATGTCAATGTCATGAATCGAATGTTTATTATGACGTTGTATCTTGTGAACTGATATGATGAACTTGGGCATGTGATTGCTTAAGTATAACTTGGGATTGAGGGGTACCCTACTGGTGCTTCTGTCCTTGGACATCGGAGGGAATAGTATGGGATATTCTCCGAAGGTGTCCATTGACGCTTTCCCGGGTTATTGAATGACATGCATAGGATTTGTCTAGATGTATGGCTAGGATGTCCCTATCATATCGGACCCGATTCGGAAGGGCATTGAGACCGAACAACCCGTGGTAGTAGTGTGGATTTGTGGGCGCTCAAGACCGGTATCCACTCCGTGAGAGGACATAAATTGCATTACGGTTACCCGAAAAGGGCCATTTATTGGTAGGGTTACAAATGGCTAGACTTGGGCTCACGGGCAATCAAGACCGGTGAAATGATCCGTGAGAGGGACGTGAGAGCTTCCCGTTTACCATTTGTGGATGACCAATAGGGTTGATGAGTCCGGTGAGTAATATCCGTGACTCTAGTGTGAAGGATACCTGAAAGGATCCCGAGAGGGGAGGAATGGAAGTATCTGGAACTGGCATGATATGTGTCACGCCCTCCCAGCCGGTACCCTATCTGGCATACCCGAGAGTGTGATCCACAGCCCGAAGATCAGGTATCGAGTGATCAACCTCCCACATAAACAATAACATAATCATGAACAATCATAACAAGAGTGCGGAAGATAAATCATAGATCCAATAAAGAAAGAATGAATCATAAATGAATCAGAATAATAGATATAATCAGAGTATCAAACAGATAAGTAAAGTGAGGCAAAAATCCCACTTTACAACCAGCGGAAAAGTAGCTCTAAAGAATAAACTAGACAAAACCTAATCCCAGTAGCAACTACATTGGGTAACTAAATTGTTCTCCACTTTATAGACAACATCCTTGTAAGTGTAAATCTCATAAATGGCACAAGGACGCTTCCACTCAATGGTCGGACTAAGCATCGTACGGAGCATAACCACTCACGGGATCTTCAGAGTAATTGTGGTAACCGCAATCACCTTCCTGGAGATATGCCTCCTCGCCTTGTGCTTCTTCATAGGGACCATCATAGTACTCGGTACTGCGGGATAGTCTAACAACATTGTACAATAAAGGAATGAGTTTCAAAGAAACTCGGTAAAGCGATTAAAAATCCATAATAACATAAATGGCAGGATTCCGGAACAAACATGAATGCAATATGATATGAGACAAGCAATGAATGAATGAATCTAACTCTATGTATGCTGGTCTCTATTGGCAGACATGCTTTAAGTCATAGCACCGTACTTCTTTAGGAAAGTCCACTCACATCCTCAACCATTTAAGATATCTTGGATTCTCTCACGGATCATTTCACCGGTCTTGAGCAGCCGATTGGTAATGGGTCCTTCATCCCTCGGGACAAACCATGGCGGGGGTTAAGTCAACACACTCTCTCACAACCATTTGGTATAAGTCTTGGCGCATGTCACGGTAAAACCTAGCCAAATGCAAGTCTTCTACTTAGTTACATCAAGTCGGATCCGGATACGTCCATTCCTCGTCCCCGACGATCCTTTCCGGTATCCTTCACACTAGAGTCCTCATAGTCCCTGACTACGGACTCATCAACCCTATTGATCATCCACATATGGTAAACGGGAAGCTCTCACGTCCTCTCACGGGTTGGTTACCGGTCTTAAGCGCCCGTGAGCCCAAGTCTAACCATATGCAACCCTACCAATAAATGGCCCCCACAATGTGATTCCTGTCCTCTCACGGGTTGGTTACCGGTCTTGAGCGCCCATGAATCCCCATTGCTACCACGGGTCGTTCGGTCTCAATACCCCTCCGATTAGGGTCCGACATAACAGGACATCCTAGCCAAACACTACTAGACAATCCTAGATATGTCATCCAACAGTTTAGGAAGGTGTCCGAGAGGGCATCTCCGGAAACATCCCATAATATTCCCGTAGTAGTCCAAGAACAGAAGTGTCAAAAGGACACCTCTCCTTTCCAAACCATACTTAAGCATACACATGCATCAATTCATATCATCACATATATGGTAACTTCATATATGGAAAGAAATCAATAATTACAATCACTTTTATAACATTGGTAAGTAAATCATACATGAATCAATTTAATATGAATAAGTAATGCTACTGTAATCAAAGTTATGCAACAGTAGTATATCATTGTAAGAATCTAATTTAGGAATCATATCTATGATATTCAAATATAGAAACTAGATTCATGCTATCTATGTAATTAAGGAAATAACCATCCTTACCTTTTATAACTCGCAAAGGAATCCTAAGAAATCAAGTAAGACCTCGGCAAACTTGAGAAGAAGGTCCTAAACAAGTATATACAACATATTAGGAAAGATCCCTAACAGAAAAGATACCAAAACATCCAACATAGACCAATTCTGGAGTTGCTGTACTCATTGGTCGAGTGGATTGGTCGACTGGTCCAGTCGACCAATCGATCGACCAATGCGACGATAAGCCTAAAAAAACAGATTTTAAGATATGAAATCCGAATTTGGTGGTTCAAAAGGGTACTAATCAAGGGGTAGACTACATCAGTAGTATTCTAACATATAGGGGACCTCAAAACACCAATCAAATCAAGATATCAAGATCCAAATTAGGAAACAAAAAGTTACCATAATTAAATCAACCATGGATCTTGATGAATTTGAAATAGAAAACAAAGACAAGAACAATAGGAGGATAGATCTTTGCTTCAGGTAATGGTATCATGAAAACATACATAGATCTTCATGGAATAAGGCTTAGAAGCATAAATCTAAATAAGGAAATAAAACCTACCATATATGTAACTACCATGCATCATGAAGAACACATAGTATGGTAGAAGAGAACAACTAGAAATCTATAGATTATGGATCATGGAAAGAAAACAGAGTAATTAACTACTAACATGATCAACATAGAAGATCCAAAGAGATCAGAATTCAGATTAGAAGTTTAACAAAGATTAGATCATGGTTTGATCATGATTCCTTCAAAAGCTTGCAATGATCATGGTTAAGATCATTGTTCTAGCCTCAAATCCTTAGGATGATCATAAGAACATGTTCAGAGATGTTTGCAACAGAGAATGCAGCATCTCTTCTACTGTCTCAACTCAAAAAGGAAAGAAAAACAAAGATGGAGGAGAAGAAGAGAGAGTAGACATACCTTTTGATGCAAAAAGAAGAGTTTCGACGAAGATCCGTCAAGAAAACACCAAGGATGCAAGAGAGATGACTTGCAGAGGTCTTTGGTTCGTTCCAGAGAGTTTGGAGGCAGCAAATACGAAGTGGACTCGAGATTGGACTTAAATAGAGCAAGAACAACCTAATTGCCAAAGACAGCACTCATTGGTCGAGTGGATTGGTCGACTGGTCCAGTCGACCAATCAGTCGACCAATGCCGACAAGCAAAGACCAAAACAGGGAATTGAAGGTCCAGGATCAAATCCAATCCTAAAGGGGTTTTGCACACAAGTCAAGTGACTTACCTAATAGGTAGAAATGCCTTCAAACCAAGATAGAGAGCACTCCAAGTCCATCAACTAATCAGATCTTCATCAGGATTCAGTTTCCATAAATAGAACCTCATCATCAACTTTCATGGATTCAAAGCCAGACACCAAGTCCTCTCTTGGGATGGCCCAAAGCTGACTTCTTACTTTACTTCGGGTCATCGGACCTACAAATAACAAGGTTTCCGGGTCAAGGTTAGGGCTGGGTTTTACATTCTCCCCCCTTAAAGAAATTTCGTCCCCGAAATTGAAAGCGTACTGTGCTTCCAAAGAGGTAAGGAAACTTCTCCTTCATATCTTCTTCCTTCTCCCAAGAAGCTTCTTCAGGGGGTATGGTTCTTCCACCGAATCTTCACCAAAGGAATGGTGCGATTCCGCAGCTGCTTGTCCTTCCTATCCAAGATTTCGGCCGGTTCTTCATCATAGGTCAAATCAGCACTAAGTCCTTCAGTGCTTGCTGCAAAATGTGTTCCGGATTCTCTATGTATTTTCGGAGCATCGAAATATGAAACACATTGTGCACACCAGCAAGAGGCGGAGGTAATGCTAATCGATACGCAACAGGTCCAACCTTTTCCAAAATCTCGAAAGGTCCAATGTAACGAGGGCTAAGCTTTCCCTTAACATTGAATCTCATCACACCCTTCATTGGTGAGACCTTGAAAAGACTTTCTCTCCAACTTGAAATTCCAAATCGGTCCTTCTCTTATCAGCATAAGATTTCTGTCTCGGATCAGGCGGACTTAATCCTTTCTCTTATCATATCTACCATAGCACTTGTAGCTTCAATCATCTCAGGACCTAAGACTTTTCTTTCACCTGTCTCGATCCAGTACAAAGGTGTCCTACAAGTACTTGCCATACAAAGCCTTGAATGGAGCCATGCCTATTGTTGCTTGATAACCTGTTGTTATAGGCAAACTCAACCAAAGCTAGGTGTTCATCCCAATTACCACCCATATCCACCACACAAGATCCGAGCATGTCTTCCAATGTCTGAATTGTCCGCTCAGATTGTCCATCAGACTGTGGATGATGAGCTGTACTCAAGTTCAATTGGGTTCCCAAGGCCTTCTGCAAACTATTCCAAAACCTTGAGGTGAACCTAAGATCACTATCCGAAACGATACTCAAAGGCACACCATGCAGACGAACCACATTATCCACATAAAGCCTTGCTAGCTTATCCAGTATGAGTGATCTTCATAGGAATGAAATGGGCTGATTTGGTCAACCTATCAACAATCACCCACACAGTGTCATTGCCTTTACTTGTCCGAGGCAAGCTAGTCACAAAGTCCATGGAGATATCCTCCCACTTCCAACTAGGAATAGGAAGAGGCTGAAGTAATCCAGATGGAGGTTGTCGAACGGCTTTCACACGTTGGCAAGTCTCACACTTGGCAACAAAATCATCAACATCCGCCTTTAGACCAATCCACCAAAAATGTTCCTTCAAGTCCTTGTACATCTTGGTGCTTCCGGGTGTACGATGGAAAGACCGACTGGTGTGCTTCCTTCAATATTTCTTTCTTAACTTCTTCGTTTGCGGGCACACACAGTCTTCCTCTAAACAACAAAGCACCATCCATGGATATACCAAAGTCGGGGTCCGACTCGGGATTCGAAGAAATCTTCTCAACTTTGATCGAAAACTCTTGATCGAACTCTGCGAGAGCAACAATCTTATCTCTAAGACCAGATCTTGCCATCATGGCGTAAAGAATAAAATCAGAATTCTCGAGAACGATTTCCAAATCAAAACTCTCAATAGAAGACCACAATGGTAAACTCAAAGCATTCAATTCCAAAGTCTTCTTCTGGTTCTTCCTACTAAGAGCATCAAGCAACAACATTTGCTTTCCCAGGATGATACTTGAATATCACAATCATAATCGGAGACTAGTTCCAACCATCTCCTTTGTCTCATGTTCAACTCCTTTTGGGTAAAGAAGTATTTCAAACTCTTATGATCCGTGAAAATGGCAATCTTCTCACCGTAAAGATAATGTCTCCAAATCTTCAAAGCAAAGACAACGGCGGCAAGTTCTAGATCGTGAGTGGGGTAATTCCGCTCATAATCCTTCAATTGCCGAGAAGCATAGGCTACGACCTTGCCATGTTGCATCAGTACACAACCCAAACCAATCTTTGACGCATCGGTATAAACTGTCATACCACCGGAACTATCGGGTATAGTCAAAACCGGGGCACTTGTCAATCTATCTTTCAACTCTTGGAAATTCTTCTCACAAAGCGTCGGACCAAACAAACTTCTCTTCTTTCCTGGTCAACTTAGTCATAGGAGCAGCCAACCGAGAAAAGTTCTCAATAAACCTTCGGTAGTAACCCGCCAATCCAAGAAAACTTCTTATTTCCGTTACTGACTTCGGTCTTTCCCAATCAGCCACAGCTTGGACCTTTTCAGGATCGAGACGAATACCTTCGGCTGAAACTACATGACCAAGGAATACCACTCTCTTAAGCCAGAAATCACACTTGCTAAACTTAGCGAACAACTTCTTTTCTCGCAACCTTTGCAAAGTGAAACTTAGATGACTCGCATGCTCTTCTTCGCTCTTCGAATAGATCAAGATGTCATCAATGAAAACAATCACAAACTTATCAAGCACATCATGAAATACTCGGTTCATGAGGTCCATGAACACCGCAGGAGCATTGGTCAATCCGAAGGGCATGACTCTAAACTCGTAGTGACCATACCGCTTTCGGAAAGCTGTCTTGAAGATATCATTAGACTTCACTTTCAATTGGTGATATCCGGACCTTAAGTCAATCTTTGAGAACACAACTGCACCCTTCAACTGATCGAAGAGATCATCGATTCTGGGCAGCGGATATCTATTCTTGATAGTCAACTTATTCAACTCACGGTAGTCGATGCACAAGCGCATACTACCGTCTTTCTTCTTGACGAACAAGACCGGAGCTCCCCAAGGTGACACACTAGGCTGCACGAAACCTCTATCAATGAGCTCATTCAACTGATTTTGCAACTCTTTCAACTCAGTAGGAGCCATCCTGTACGGAGCTTTAGATACCGGAGCAGCACCAGGGACGAGATCAATAGAGAATTCGACATCTCTGTCCGGAGGCACTCCGATAGATCATCGGGGAAGACATCAACAAAGTCGCAGCACAACTCGACTTCATCGACTCTTTTCTCCACTATACCCTTGCCTTCAGATGAAGCATCATCCACTAGGGCATAGACTTGCATCGGTGCGACAGCACCTTCTTACAAACCCTTCTCTTTTCACCCCGAAATTCAAAGACCGGACTTCCACAAATATGGAACTGAATCTTCTTTGAGGAACAAAGGAACACAGCTTTGTGGGCTGTCAACCAATCAATTCCCAAAATAACATCGAAGTCCTTCATGTCAAGAATCACAAAATTGGCTTCCAAGTTCTTCTCACCAATCAACACAGGACATTTAGATAACCCCTTATCTAATTTCACAAATGGACCAGTAGGTGTACTAATCAATAAACAACTAGACAACTTCTCGGGGCTTAGGTTAGTCTTCTTGATGAATGCGAGATGACATGAACGAATGAGATGCACCCGTATCAAATAAGACAAATGCGAGAAATAGAAGCGACTAACAATGTACCTGTAATCACATCATGGCTTGGATCCTGCTCAAAGATCGGAAATACTGAAAACTCTACCGAGGGAGGAGCAGGAGCACTCTTCACCACACGGGGGCTGCTGGGCGGCTGCTTGGACAGGCACGAGCAAAATGACCAGCTTGCTTGCGTAGAAGCAAACAGGATTGCTTGGATCCAACAGGGGGGCTGCAACAGAGGGCTTCCGAACAAAAGGCCTTGCACTTGCACTTGCACTTGCACTTGCACTTCCCGGTGGTCGGTTTCCGCCATCTTTGTCTAAACCGGCCGGGCTGCTGAAAACCCGTGTTCTGACCTACACTCTTAGCCTGAAAGGTAGGAGTGGGGTAGGGTGTAGGTCTCACAAAACGACGGTCATTACGATCCATCAAACCAGAATTCCTTGACTGCCAAGGCTTTTGCACACGAGCACTTTCCTTCTCTGTTTCTTCCAACTTCTTCGAGTTCTGCACCACTTGAGCATAGCTCACTATAGGCTGGACTGTGAGGTAAGCTTTAATGGCAGGACGCAGTCCTTTGAAGAACTTCTTTGCTTTGGCGAGGTCTTCCTTCAAAGAATCTGGAGCAAAGAAATGAAGCTCCTCGAACTTCTGTTGGTACTCCAACACAGACAAAGTTCCTTGAGTCAAAATCATAAACTCAGCTTCCTTCGCATCTTTTACCGCCTCGGGAAAGTAATTCATACAAAAAGCCTCCTTGAATAACTCCCAAGTTACAACTCCTGCATGCAAACCTTCCAAAACAGGACGAGTGGAGATCCACCATGCATCAGCTTCTTGTTGCAACTTCTTCTCAACAAACAAAATCTTCCGAGCTTCCGAGCATTGCAGATGTCGGAAAGCCTTCTCCAACTCACGAAGCCACTTGTTAGGAAACAAGGGGTCCTTGGTAACTCCGGTAAAAGTGGGTACTTGCATCTTCGAGAAAACTCTCCATCGGGCGAGTATGAGGAGTTCCAGCTAAACCTCCCGCATTCAGGACTGCGGCATGAGGATTCACATTAGCACCAGCCCGGGTCTCATTATGCAGAGTCATGAAACCCACCAACATCTGGTTGAACTGAGCTGCTTGCTGCTGCATCATATTGCCCATAATATTGGCAATATCTCTGAAACTTCCAACATTCGGGGCACCAGGGATCTCATGGGTACCCTGATCAACATTTGGTATCCCACCACCTCCATGAGGTACTTCACCACCTCCCTGAGGTACTTCACCACCTCCATGACCACTGGATTCACCACGCCCACTTCTCAGAGTAACCATTCTGCAAAACCGAGAACATCGGAATACCGAATTTCAAGATTCAACATAAACCACAAGTCCAAATGATTTGAAAACTTAAATCATGCTCAAATATATCCATATAGTCATCAAACAATATTCCATAAGGCAAAAATCACATTTTCCAAAAATTCAACAGCAAATGAGGTCTCTGTGACCATTGGTCGAGTGATTGGTCGATGACCCGATCGACCAATGAGTCGACCAATGCGATGCAATGCGAAAATTCGCATTATAAGCCTCATTTTCACATTCCAACCTCATTCTAACTTCTTCCAAAGGTGAGAGAGCTCTAGGGAAAAAATCTCCAAGAGTTCCCACAAGTGTTCTTGAGGTGATTTAGTGCTTCAACAACAACACCACAACACACCATCTTCACAAACAAGGTAAACCTCTTAATCTTCCTTCCATTTTCATCTTCTCATGCTTGCATTTCAATAAAACCATGCTTTACTTGTATCCAATGCTAGAAATCATGCTTAGGAATGCTTAGAAACATATTCCTTAGGTTTTAAACACAATGCCATGCATAGACAACAAGTTTTAACACATTGGTGCTCATCTCGCAAAGTTTTATACCAAAATCGATATCTTTAGAAAAAAATTTCGTTTTCTCTCAAATCGCTTGAAATTTTCGCACGAGATCAAATGCTACATGCTCAAGATGACATTGTAGATAGGTCCATACAATTTGATTTAACCAATTTCAACTTTTCAAAAATCCAATTTTGACCTAAATTGCAAAATCCCCAAATTTCCTTCTTGCTGAATTTTCGCTTTAATCCAAGTTTTCGATCGATTTTCATCAAACAAACTTCATAGACATGAAATTCCAAGTATTGCGCACCTGCTAGTATGTTCAAATCAAATTTTCCCCAAATTTGAAATTTTCCGAAAAATTACGAAAATACCCTTTTGGCTCAAATCTTAAAATAGCACTAATTGGAATTGTCTCTTGTCTCTTTCACAGATACACTATGCAAAGGGGAGGGCGAGGACGAGGTAGAGGTCGTGGTCGCATCGTAGGTGCTCTTAGGGGCAGAGGTCAGGTTCCTTCCGAGCCTAGACCAGTGGACACTAGATCACAGGGATACCCTATTGGGACTCGGACCATTCGTCAGATGAGACTACAGCAGTCAGAGAGATCTCCTGGTTCGGAGGGTGAGGATGATGATGAATCAGAGGATGAGGATCAGAGATCAGAGGATGGAGGAGAGGATATCGGTCCTGATAGTGATGATCAGGCCGGAGATGATGCAGATATGCGCGAGGCTGAGCCTGTGCATCACGAGTTTCCTTCATCACACTTCGAGGTAGGTGGCCCTTCACATGCAGTTCCGGAGACTTCAGATCTTGGAGCACAGATGAGATCGATGACTTCCATGCTAGAGAGAATGGAGGTCAGACAGGAGCAGATGTACGAGAGGATGGAGTCACGACAGATAGGATAGAGCATCGGGTGACTCAGCTAGCAGAGGAGTTCGGAGCATACGAGAGATCGGAGCGGATCACCTAGATAGACTGTACCTTAGGATTTCCATTTATGCATTTCAGATGTAATCGTTGTAAAAACCTTTGAAATTAATGAAGTTCATTTTGTTTCTCTTTAATTATTGTATGTTATGCACCTTTCTTTTCCTTGCATTAGTGACATTTGTTCAAGTATAATTATGGTATGTTATTCGGAAATGTTCTGTTATGCCTCAAAGGTCAAGTTTCTAATTCAGTGTTCTATTATTCACTTCTAAGAGTAGAAGAGTCATTTCAGATCAATGACTCAGGAATGTTCAGTTGTTGTCTTTTGTGGTTAGGATCTCCTCGAACCTTGGGCTCGATACCAATCATCACGCCCTCCCAGCCGGTACCCTATCTGGCATACCCGAGAGTGTGATCCACAGCCCGAAGATCAGGTATCGAGTGATCAACCTCCCACATAAACAATAACATAATCATGAACAATCATAACAAGAGTGCGGAAGATAAATCATAGATCCAATAAAGAAAGAATGAATCATAAATGAATCGAATAATAGATATAATCGAGTATCAAACGGATAAGTAAAGTGAGGCAAAAATCCCACTTTACAACCAGCGGAAAAGTAGCTCTAAAGAATAAACTAGACAAAACCTAATCCCAGTAGCAAGTACATTGGGTAACTAAATTGTTCTCCACTTTATAGACAACATCCTTGTAAGTGTAAATCTCATAAATGGCACAAGGACGCTTCCACTCAATGGTCGGACTAAGCATCGTACGGAGCATAACCACTCGCGGGATCTTCGAGTAATTGTGGTAACCGCAATCACCTTCCCCGAGATATGCCTCCTCGCCTTGTGCTTCTTCATAGGGACCGTCATAGTACTCAAGACCTGCAGGATAGTCTAACAACATTGTACAATAAAGGAATGAGTTTCAAAGAAACTCGGTAAGGCGATTAAAAATCCATAATAACATAAATGGCAGGATTCTAGAACAAACATGAATGCAATATGATATGAGACAAGCAATGAATGAATGAATCTAACTCTATGTATGCTGGTCTCTATTGGCAGACATGCTTTAAGTCATAGCACCGTACTTCTTTAGGAAAGTCCACTCACATCCTCAACCATTTAAGATATCTTGGATTCTCTCACGGATCATTTCACCGGTCTTGAGCAGCCGATTGGTAATGGGTCCTTCATCCCTCGGGACAAACCATGGCGGGGGTTAAGTCAACACACTCTCTCACAACCATTTGGTATAAGTACTGCGGCGCATGTCGGGGTAAAACCTAGCCAAATGCAAGTCTTCTACTTAGTTACATCAAGTCGATCCAGATACGTCCATTCCTCGTCCCCGACGATCCTTTCCGGTATCCTTCACACTAGAGTCCTCATAGTCCCTGACTACGGACTCATCAACCCTATTGATCATCCACATATGGTAAACGGGAAGCTCTCACGTCCTCTCACGGGTTGGTTACCGGTCTTAAGCGCCCGTGAGCCCAAGTCTAACCATATGCAACCCTACCAATAAATGGCCCCCACAATGTGATTCCCTGTCCTCTCACGGGTTGGTTACCGGTCTTGAGCGCCCATGAATCCCCATTGCTACCACGGGTCGTTCGGTCTCAATACCCCTCCGATTAGGGTCGACATAACAGGACATCCTAGCCAAACACTACTAGACAATCCTAGATATGTCATCCAACAGTTTAGGAAGGTGTCCAGAGGGCATCTCCGGAAACATCCCATAATATTCCCGTAGTAGTCCAAGAACGAAGTGTCAAAAGGACACCTCTCCTTTCCAAACCATACTTAAGCATACACATGCATCAATTCATATCATCACATATATGGTAACTTCATATATGGAAAGAAATCAATAATTACAATCACTTTTATAACATTGGTAAGTAAATCATACATGAATCAATTTAATATGAATAAGTAATGCTACTGTAATCAAAGTTATGCAACAGTAGTATATCATTGTAAGAATCTAATTTAGGAATCATATCTATGATATTCAAATATAGAAACTAGATTCATGCTATCTATGTAGTTAAGGAAATAACCATCCTTACCTTTTATAACTCGCAAAGGAATCCTAAGAAATCAAGTAAGATCTTGGCAAACTTGAGAAGAAGGTCCTAAACAAGTATATACAACATATTAGGAAAGATCCCTAACAGAAAAGATACCAAAACATCCAACATAGACCAATTCTGGAGTTGCTGTACTCATTGGTCGAGTGGATTGGTCGACTGGTCCAGTCGACCAATCAGTCGACCAATGCTGACAGTAGCCTAAAAAAACAGAGTTTTAAGATATGAAATCCGAATTTGGTGGTTCAAAAGGGTACTAATCAAGGGGTAGACTACATCAGTAGTATTCTAACATATAGGGGACCTCAAAACACCAATCAAATCAAGATATCAAGATCCAAATTAGGAAACAAAAAGTTACCATAATTAAATCAACCATGGATCTTGATGAATTTGAAATAGAAAACAAAGACAAGAACAATAGGAGGATAGATCTTTGCTTCAGGTAATGGTATCATGAAAACATACATAGATCTTCATGGAATAAGGCTTAGAAGCATAAATCTAAATAAGGAAATAAAACCTACCATATATGTAACTACCATGCATCATGAAGAACACATAGTATGGTAGAAGAGAACAACTAGAAATCTATAGATTATGGATCATGGAAAGAAAACACAGTAATTAACTACTAACATGATCAACATAGAAGATCCAAAGAGATCAGAATTCAGATTAGAAGTTTAACAAAGATTAGATCATGGTTTGATCATGATTCCTTCAAAAGCTTGCAATGATCATGGTTAAGATCATTGTTCTAGCCTCAAATCCTTAGGATGATCATAAGAACATGTTCAGAGATGTTTGCAACAGAGAATGCAGCATCTCTTCTACTGTCACAACTCAAAAAGGAAAGAAAAACAAAGATGGAGGAGAAGAAGAGAGAGTAGACATACCTTTTGATGCAAAAAGAAGAGTTTCGACGAAGATCCGTCAAGAAAACACCAAGGATGCAAGAGAGATGACTTGCAGAGGTCTTTGGTTCGTTCCAGAGAGTTTGGAGGCAGCAAATACGAAGTGGACTCGAGATTGGACTTAAATAGAGCAAGAACAACCTAATTGCCAAAGACAGCACTCATTGGTCGAGTGGATTGGTCGACTGGTCCAGTCGACCAATCAGTCGACCAATGCTGACAGCAAGACCAAAACAGGGAATTGAAGGTCCAGATCAAATCCAATCCTAAAGGGGTTTTGCACACAAGTCAAGTGACTTACCTAATAGGTAGAAATGCCTTCAAACCAAGATAGAGAGCACTCCAAGTCCATCAACTAATCAGATCTTCATCAGGATTCAGTTTCCATAAATAGAACCTCATCATCAACTTTCATGGATTCAAAGCCAGACACCAAGTCCTCTACTGGGATGGCCCAAAGCTGACTTCTTACTTTACTTCGGGTCATCGGACCTACAAATAACAAGGTTTCCGGGTCAAGGTTAGGGCTGGGTTTTACAATATGATTAAGTAGATGACTTGCATTGGGCTAGGCTATACCCTGACATGCGCCAATACTTAGACCAAACGGTGATGTGAGAGAGCGGTGACCGACACCCCCAACCATGGAATTGTCCGAGAGGGATGCAGGACCCAAGTCACCCCGGTGATGAGTGACTGAGACTACCCAAAGAAGTATGGTGCTATGACTTAAAGCATGTCTACCATAGATGACCAGCATACTTAGAATAAAGTCATATTGCATTATATGCCTCATATCATCTGCATCATTTTATGATTATCTTGTGGTTTATATGTGGAGGGATAACTTCCTTGCTGAGTTCTTTTGAACTCATTCCTTTTCTGTTGCAATATTTTGTTAGGCTACTCTACAGGTGATTACTCCGATGGTGCCCTCCCTGAGACGGACCCGGATACCTCATACTACTATCCGGAGGCTGGCTACACTGAAGACTTCGGTGACCATACCGAAGAAGATCACCCGGCGTACCAGGGTTAGCCCTGGAGTTGTATGGGAGCAGTCATGTTGGATCTCCATGGTCCTCACTTTTGAGGAGGACATATCCATTGTGGAGGAGACTTATGAGTAGTTACTACTTCTTTTTGTGACAGTTAAACTTAGAAGAATTGTAATAACTTTAATTTATCTTCATAACTTGAGACTTGTACTTAACTTAATTTTGACCTCACTTCCGTTTGGTGAAGGAGTGGATTCCGCCCACTGCCTTCTTAAGTTATCTGATTTGATATTTATTTCCGCACTCTGATTATGTCTGACATCTTATTTTTGGATTCCATGATCATTCATTGTTAGTCTATGATTATTATCTGTTCATGATTGTATTATCGTTGATGTGGATTATGTGGTCCCTGAACTATGGATCTGCGGGGCTGTGGATCACATCCCGGGTATGCCAGATAGGGTACCGGCTGGGTGGATGTGACAGAGTGGTATCAGAGCCCCAGGTTCAGTAAGACCCTAGCCATGGAAGCGATGATGGAACATTCCGAGTTACTGATCAAAGAGGGTAACTCAACTATTCTTAGAGCTGAATAATAGATAACCGAGATTAGTAACTGAATAGATGAAACATAACTGATTATGGAATAAGATACAATAATATAAGCAAAACAACTTGATTTCATCAATCACATAGGAAAATTTTTACAAGTCTGGAAGAAAGTACATGTGGGAAACATAAAGAGGAAAACCCCTAATGCTATCTATCTAGGTGATCTACTCCGACGATCTGTTTGATCCCTCCTCGATCTGAACTCATCCTCGAACCGTGTAAACCTCTCACCTAAAGCGTGCATATATGTTTCCATCCTCATCTGTCGAGCCTCGATCCTCTCGAGTATGGAATAAATCGGAGACTGATGAGAAGTCACACCTGGAGCCTCAGAAGTCTGGGTGAGATGGACCTCCATCCTCGGATAATCGTGGAGCGGGAATCTCCTGATGCCCCTGATCATCATCCTGAACTGGAGCATCACCCTGATCATCATCCTGAACTGGAGCATCACCCTGATCATCATTGTCTCCATGTTCATCTACATCGTCATCCTCGGCATCCCCATCGATGCCGGCCTCATTGTCTGATCCAACCACGTTACCAAGCCCCATTTTCTTGACCGACCATGCACAGAGGTCCTCACCTATCTCTATATCAGGAATCGTCAGTGTGTCCTCTAAATCCACCTGGAAGTACTGGAAAATGCGTGTCAAGACCCGGCCGAAAGCTAAGTTCCTGACCCCGGGAGACTCAACTCGGTCTATCATGATATGCTGCATGATGTGAGCCAAGTCTATCTGCACGCCAGTGTAAATGCAATAGATGACTAGTGCCTCCATAATCGTCACCCTCATCGTGATGTCCTGCCTTCGGAATAATGTTTCGCCCGACAAAGCGAGCGATGACTCGGGCAGATGGTATCATAGAAGTGCCACTCCTGGGCATGAAGCAGTTCTCGTCGTCCCACAGAGTCTTGCATATCTCGTGTGTCTCGTATGGAATGAGACCCTCCAGAATGTCAGTGCGAGGAGGAATCCACAAGGGAAAGTCTGGTACAGATGGCACTCCCAAGATCCCAGCCAACTCGCTGGTAGTGAATGTGATCTCAACGCCTCTGACCACGGAGCAGATGACAATCCGAGGACCATCTCGCGGGTCATCCTCGAATCGGTAGGTCAGGTTACTATAAAAGTACCTGACAAGCTCTGGGTAGACTGAATATGGCGTGGTGTACAAAGATGACCATCCCATCGCCTCTAACCTCTCCCGTATGCGAAAGGTCTCTAGCTCATCTAAGACTACCAACCGCCCGTACTCGATCGGTATGTCATAGAAGTAGTGCTCGAACAGGAACTCTGCCTGAGGTGATATGAAGAGGTCCTCATCGGTCACCTCCTGCCGTGGAGCATGTCCTATACCTCTCAGCAGCCCTCCGTCCTCCTCTGGGCATGATGAACCTGCGGAGACAAGAAAGAAATTTCATTTTGATTAATTCCCTTGTTCATTTATTGGATGAAGGGCATTTTAGTAATTTTTTCGAAAATTTGAAATTTTTGCGAAAATGCGATTCGAACGTACTAGCATATGTATAAGACTTGGATAAACGTGCTGGGATGTTTCGTTTGGTGAAAATCTAACATCTTGGCCGTGTAGAAGTGAAAATTCAGCAAGAAGGTAAAGGAAGAAATCCCTCTTTGAGCTAAGTTTGAGTTTTTTTCAAAAGTTGAAATTTTGGCAAACCGAATGTGGGAACACCTTCCCCATGGTAATTTAGTCATGTGGGACTTGGTTTCATGTCAAAATTCATTTTGGTTTAAAAATGAGGCAAGTAATTGTAAAGTTGGAAACATTGAGATGAATAGTGATTTTTGAATCCTAAGATGTGAAATCTTGTGTTTCATGCATAGTTTGGCTTGTAAAATGGTGGAAGCATGTTTCTAAACGTCCCTAGACATGATCCTAACCATTAGCAGCAACCATTTTGCAGTTTTGAAGAAAAATCATATCTTGGTAAATGAAAACGCAAGAAGAGAGAAGAAGAGATTGAGACTTACTTGTGTTGTTGATCAATGCAAGCTTGCAAGAGTGTTGGAAGTCTCAAATCACCCCTAAAACCCTTAGAGACCTTAAGGAGAAGTTTTTCCCAGAGGCAAGTTTGAAATGGAAATGTTTTGGAAATGAAACGAGTGGGCCATTTATTCTGTTTTTCGCGCAGAATGCTTTTTGGTCGATACTATTGGTCGATGCCATCGACCAATAGGGAAGAATTTCTGCTTTTGGGCTTTTGTGGAAATCTGATTTGTGATTTGTTTCTTGTCAATGTTGGACTATAATCTTGCTATGTTGATGATTTTAAGCATGATTTGGGCATTCCTTTCTTTTGATCAAGTGATTTTGACAAGTTGATTTTCGATGTTGTGGATTTCCGATGTTTGCAGAATGGTGCTTCTGAGGAATCGTTTGATTGGTTCTGATAATTCCGGAGTTGAAGATGTGCCTGCTGGGACCCCGGACCAGCAAAGACAAGGAGAGCACCCCGCCCCTAATGGAGTTCCCGATGCTCCTGAAATCGGAAGCTTCAGAGACATTGCTAGCATTATGACCAACATGATGCAGCAACAAGCGGCGCAGTTCAATCAAATGATGACCGGATTTTTGGCTATGCGAGAAGAGAACCGAGCAAGTGGTTCAAGAAACCCTGGCCGTGCAGCTCCGTATGTGGAGAGGTCCACTGAGATCCCGCATACCAAGCTGATGGAAAGTTTTCTTAAACTCCAAGTGCCATCTTTTACCGGAATGACCAAGGACACCCTCTTTCCTAATCGATGGTTGAGAGAGTTGGAAAAGGCATTTAGACACCTGCAGTGTTCAGATAATCAAAAGGTGTTGTTTGCAGAACAGAAGCTCCAACATGAAGCTGATGCATGGTGGACCTCCACCAGGCCTATTCTTGAGAACCTTCATGCTGGTGTGGTTACTTGGGAGTTGTTCAAGGAAGCGTTTTGTAGGAACTATTTCCCTGAGTCGGTGAAGGATGCCAAAGAGGCAGAATTTATGGCATTGGTTCAAGGTACCCTTTCTCAGGCTTTGGAATACCAGAGAAGTTTGAAGAACTCTTTTTCTTCGCCCCTGATTCCTTGAGTTCCGATGTTGCCAAGGCGAAGAAATTTTTCAAAGGGCTGCGACCTTCGATCAAAGTCCACCTCACTGCCTTACCTCTTGGAGACTATGCTCAGGCCGTGGAGAATGCGAAGAAAATTGAGGAAACTGAGAAGGAGAATGTGCGAGCACAGAAACCTTGGCAATCCAGATCTTCTGGATTTGTTGATCGTACTGACCGTCGTTTTGTGAAGCCTGCACCGTACCCCACTCCCACCTATCAGCCCCGGAGTGTTGGGCCGAGTCCCAGTGCCGCTCATGTAGGCCAGTATGGCCAGACTAGTGGGACCCGACCTGCAGGAATTGTTCAGCCTTCTCTACCTGGAATGGCACACCCCAGGCCTGCATTTCAGAGACCTCCAGTGGCAGCTACCTCTGTTGGACCGAAGGATAATGTTTGCTTCTTTTGCAAGCAGCCCGGCCATTTTGCCCGCCTCGCCCCCAAGAAGTCCTGTTCAGCCCGGTGCTCCTGTTCGTAAGAGTGTCCGCCGCCTCCCGCCGGCAGAGTCTTCAAGATATCCGCATGCGACCAAGAAGCTTGTCATGATGTTGTTACAGGTACATTGTTAGTCGCTTCTTTACCAAGCATTTGTATTATTTGATACGGGTGCATCTCATTCATTCATTTCATCTACTTTTGTCTGTGAAGACTAACCTAACACCCAAATGTTTGTCTAGTTATTTATCAATTTGTACCCCGTTGGGTCTGTTGTTAAACTAGATAAAGTGTTAGAGGAATGTCCTGTTTGTGTTTGTGGTTTGAACTTGAAGGCAAGGTTAGTGTTGTTCGATATGAGAGATTTCGACGTGATCTTGGGAATTGATTGGTTGACATCCTATGACGCTGTGATCTTGTGCTCTTCAAAGAAGATCCAATTCCGATTGGAAGGGAATTCAGTTTTGGAGTTCCAAGGAAGGAAGGGAAGAGTGAGCAAGAAGACCTTGACCGCCTTAATGCAAGTCCACTCCCTAGTGGAGGATGTTTCATCCGGAAGCAAGGTTAAGGAAAAGAAGAGACCCGAAGATATCGGTGTAGTTTGTAACTTCGCGGATGTGTTTCCAGACGAATTATCAGGACTGCCCCCTGATAGAGAGGTTGAGTTTTCCATAGACTTAACTCCTGGAGCGTCTCCGGTGTCTAAAGCTCCTTACAGGATGGCGCCTACCGAGCTAGAGGAGTTGCAAGCTCAGTTGAATGAACTCCTGGATAGAGGTTTTGTGCAGCCAAGTGTGTCACCCTGGGGAGCTCCGGTCTTGTTCGTTAAAAAGAAAGATGGTAGTATGCGCCTATGCATTGACTACAGAGAGTTGAACAAGTTAACGATCAAGAACAGATACCCGTTGCCTCGGATTGACGACCTGTTTGACCAGTTGAAGGGTGCGTCTGTTTTCTCGAAGATTGACTTAAGATCAGGGTATCACCAGTTGAAAGTGAAGTCAAGTGATATCTTCAAGACGGCGTTCCGAACAAGGTATGGGCACTACGAATTCAAAGTTATGCCTTTTGGCTTAACAAATGCCCCTGCCGTGTTCATGGACCTCATGAACCGGGTATTTCAGGATGTGCTCGATAAGTTTGTGATCGTATTCATTGATGACATCTTGATTTACTCGAAGAATGAAGAAGAGCATGCGGAACATCTGAACTTCACTTTGCAAAGGTTGAGAGAAAAGGAACTTTATGCTAAGTTTAGCAAGTGTGACTTTTGGCTCTCAAGGGTAGTGTTTCTTGGCCATGTTGTTTCAGCCGAAGGTATTCGTGTCGACCCGGAAAAAGTGCAAACCGTTACCGATTGGGAAAGACCGAAGACCGTAACTGAGATAAGAGGTTTCCTTGGATTGGCAGGATACTATCGGAGATTTATCGAGAATTTTTCTAGGTTGGCTGCCCCTATGACTAAGCTAACTAGAAAGGAAGAGAAGTTCGTTTGGACCGAGTCTTGCGAGAGGAATTTTGAAGAGCTGAAGGTTAGATTGACAAGTGCCCCGGTTTTGACTATACCTGATAGTTCCGGTGGGTTGACAGTCTACACCGATGCTTCCATGATCGGATTGGGTTGTGTGTTGATGCAACACGGAAAAGTTGTGGCGTATGCTTCTCGGCAATTGAAAGACTATGAGCGGAATTATCCCACTCACGACTTAGAGCTTGCTGCCGTTGTTTTTGCTTTAAAGATTTGGAGGCATTACCTATACGGTGAGAAAATCGCTATCTTCACAGATCATAAGAGTCTGAAATACTTCTTCACCCAGAAAGAGCTGAATATGAGACAAAGAAGATGGCTGGAGTTGGTTTCTGACTATGATTGTGACATCCAATATCACCCAGGTAAAGCGAATGTAGTTGCAGATGCTCTTAGTAGGAAGAGTCAGAAGAAGGATTTGAATTTGTGTGCTTTGAGTCGACCTTTATTGCTGTCAATGGAAAGGTTTGGTTTAGAAGTGGTGCCTGAGGGTTCGGATTGTATTCTTTTTGCCATAACGGCAAGATCCACCCTTAGGGACCGGATCGTCGCTTTGCAAAGTTCTGATCCTGAACTGAGAGAGAAGGTTGGGAAGGTTGCCGCGAATTCAGAGATGGACCCTGCTTTTAGTACACCTTTAGATGGTGCCTTATTGTTTAGAGGTAGACTTTGTGTGCCTGCTGTTGATGAAATCAAGAAGGAAATATTGAAAGAAGCACACCAGTCGATCTTTACAATACACCCTGGGGGTACCAAAATGTATAAAGACTTAAGGGAACATTTTTGGTGGAATAGCTTGAAGGCGGATGTGGAAGACTTTGTTGCCAAGTGCGAGACTTGTCAGCGTGTTAAAGCCGTTCGCCAGCCTCCGTCCGGACTACTTCAGCCCCTTCCCGTTCCTAGTTGGAAGTGGGAAGATATATCCATGGACTTCGTGACTAGCTTGTCGCGGACAAGTAAAGGAAATGACACTGTATGGGTGGTTGTAGATAGGTTGACTAAATCAGCCCATTTCATACCTATGAAGATCACCTACACTTTGGACAAGCTAGCTAGACTCTATGTGGACAACGTGGTTCGTCTACACGGTGTGCCGATGAGTATTGTGTCTGACCGTGATCCTAGGTTCACCTCAAGGTTTTGGAATGGATTGCGAAAGCCCCGGGAACCCAATTAAACCTGAGTACAGCTCATCATCCCCAGTCTGATGGACAATCTGAGCGGACGATTCAAATTTTAGAAGATATGCTTAGATCTTGTGTGGTAGACATGGGTGGAAATTGGCATGGCTCCTTTTAAAGCTTTGTACGGTAACACTTGTAGAACGCCTCTGTATTGGACTGAGACAGGTGAAAGAAAAGTCTTAGGCCCGGAAATGATTGAAGCTACAAGTGCTATGGTCGACATGATTAGAGAGAGGATTAAGTCTGCTCAGTCAAGACAGAAATCCTATGCCGACAAGAGAAGGACCGACCTGGAGTTTCCTATTGGAGAGAAAGTTTTCCTTAAGGTATCACCTATGAAAGGTGTGATGAGATTCAATGTGAGAGGGAAGCTTAGCCCCCGCTTCATCGGACCTTTTGAAATCTTAGAAAGGGTTGGACCTGTTGCTTATCGCTTGGCCTTGCCTCCATCTCTTGCTGGAGTTCACAATGTGTTCCATGTTTCGATGCTTCGGAAGTACATAGAGAACCCGGAACACGTACTACAGCAAGCACCCGAAGGACTTAGTGCTGATCTTTCTTACGATGAAGGACCGGCTGAAATCCTAGATAAAAAGGACAAGCAGCTGCGGAATCGCACCATTCCTTTGGTGAAGATTCGGTGGAAGAACCATACCCCGGAAGAGGCTTCATGGGAAAAGGAAGAAGAAATGAAGGAGAAATTTCCTCATCTTTTTGGTAGCATAGGTACGCTTTCAATTTCGAGGACGAAATTCTTTTAAGGGGGGAAGAATGTAAAATCCAACTTTTACCTAACCCTGACCCGACCCGGTCATTGTTATGTTTGTAGGTCCAAAGACCCGAAGTGGTGGTAGGAGGGACTTATGGGCCCTACTGGTTGATGACGTAATGTCGGGATTCCATTTTATGGACATTGATGATGCTGCTCCTTCCTTGAGCACATTACCAGTGTTAAGTTAGAATCTGCGCACTGATGAAGAGCGAGACAGTTGAAATAGCAAACGGACTCCGGAGCATAATCCGAAGGTACTCCCTGAAACTAGACCTCTTGAGTGAACTGTAGGAGAAAACCCCATGCAATTTGACCTTGTATAGCCCTCCAAGTCCGCACCTAAAGTTGCTGTACTATTCTGTAAAATTCTGCAGAGTCTGAATTGGTCGATACTATTGGTCGATACCATCGACCAAATGTATCGACCAACAAGTCTGCTAAGCCCAGATTTAAAGATTCTTAGAATATTCTTTTCTATTTATTTATTCCTCGAGACTGGAGCCCTATCCTCGCGTCTTTAACATCTGGGAACGTGAGAGAGCCTCCCAAGAACTCCTCCTTGGTAGTGGTGAAGCATCTTCTTCATCAATCATTGCCAACCACTTATTCCTACCTTCTTGTTCCACTTTAAAGGTATGACTCTCTCTCCTAATCACTTTCTCACTCATCTTTTCTCTATTTTACTGTTGGGACCATGGTCAAGGTGCTGCAACCTTGCATACACCTTGCCATGAACCTTCTAAACCCCACACAATGATGTTTTCACCGATGTGACTATGATTGATTCACCTCATGATCATTGACTACACATTTCCATGATTTATTGCTTACCAACTTGCTTTATTTACCAAAACTGAGATGGAGCTCGTGTTTTACTTAATCTATACCTTGCATATGTACTCCATGTTGCTTCTAAACGATTCCCTACCTAATCCCCCATGTTTTCCCCTAATTTGCATTGAGTTGTAGCCAATGCTATGATCTACAACTCTTAACCTTAATATGTCAATTTGGGGATTTCCAAATGGACCATTGGATTATGAAAGTTTCTTGATAATTAGTGTCCCCATGTTGTGCCTAGACTATCCTCCAAGTTTCATGTCAATCCGAGACCAGGAAGACCAAATCTGGGCAAGAATCCGAAAAGCCAGCTTGCTGTCCTGGAATTGAATTGGTCGATACTATTGGTCGATACTATCGACCAAATGTATCGACCAATAGAGTTGCTGTCAACAACTTTTGCCCAGTTCTGATTCGTTTGATCTCCGATTGTTCTGATTTCTTCTCTAACCTTTCATATATGCTTGTTTAGGACTTTAAGACTATTTGGGCCACTGCTTGTGATCTTGGACCATTCTCTTCTCCGATTCAAGGTAAGGATAGTTATCGATGTAATTACCTAGGATATGGAAATCTTGACTTGGTATTCCCATCCTAGTAAATATAGTTTCTAATTCATATCCTTATCATGTTAGACTTGCTACATATGTATTTTAACAGTAGCTTTGTGTTTACATTATATTACTTCAATGTTGTATCATGTTTATCAATTTCAATATATGATGACTTATGTCAATGTCATGAATCGAATGTTTATTATGACGTTGTATCTTGTGAACTGATATGATGAACTTGGGCATGTGATTGCTTAAGTATAACTTGGGATTGAGGGGTACCCTACTGGTGCTTCTGTCCTTGGACATCGGAGGGAATAGTATGGGATATTCTCCGAAGGTGTCCATTGACGCTTTCCCGGGTTATTGAATGACATGCATAGGATTTGTCTAGATGTATGGCTAGGATGTCCCTATCATATCAGACCCGATTCGGAAGGGCATTGAGACCGAACAACCCGTGGTAGTAGTGTGGATTTGTGGGCGCTCAAGACCGGTATCCACTCCGTGAGAGGACATAAATTGCATTACGGTTACCCGAAAGGGGCCATTTATTGATAGGGTTACAAATGGCTAGACTTGGGCTCACGGGCACTCAAGACCGGTGAAATGATCCGTGAGAGGGACGTGAGAGCTTCCCGTTTACCATTTGTGGATGACCAATAGGGTTGATGAGTCCGGTGAGTAATATCCGTGACTCTAGTGTGAAGGATACCGGAAAGGATCCCGAGAGGGGAGGAATGGAAGTATCTGGAACTGGCATGATATGATTAAGTAGATGACTTGCATTGGGCTAGGCTATACCCTGACATGCGCCAATACTTAGACCAAACGGTGATGTGAGAGAGCGGTGACCGACACCCCCAACCATGGAATTGTCCGAGAGGGATGCAGGACCCAAGTCACCCCGGTGATGAGTGACTGAGACTACCCAAAGAAGTATGGTGCTATGACTTAAAGCATGTCTACCATAGATGACCAGCATACTTAGAATAAAGTCATATTGCATTATATGCCTCATATCATCTGCATCATTTTATGATTATCTTGTGGTTTATATGTGGAGGGATAACTTCCTTGCTGAGTTCTTTTGAACTCATTCCTTTTCTGTTGCAATATTTTGTTAGGCTACTCTACAGGTGATTACTCCGATGGTGCCCTCCCTGAGACGGACCCGGATACCTCATACTACTATCCGGAGGCTGGCTACACTGAAGACTTCGGTGACCATACCGAAGAAGATCACCCGGCGTACCAGGGTTAGCCCTGGAGTTGTATGGGAGCAGTCATGTTGGATCTCCATGGTCCTCACTTTTGAGGAGGACATATCCATTGTGGAGGAGACTTATGAGTAGTTACTACTTCTTTTTGTGACAGTTAAACTTAGAAGAATTGTAATAACTTTAATTTATCTTCATAACTTGAGACTTGTACTTAACTTAATTTTGACCTCACTTCCGTTTGGTGAAGGAGTGGATTCCGCCCACTGCCTTCTTAAGTTATCTGATTTGATATTTAATTCCGCACTCTGATTATGTCTGACATCTTATTTTTGGATTCCATGATCATTCATTGTTAGTCTATGATTATTATCTGTTCATGATTGTATTATCGTTGATGTGGATTATGTGGTCCCTGAACTATGGATCTACGGGGCTGTGGATCACATCCCGGGTATGCCAGATAGGGTACCGGCTGGGTCGATGTGACAATGTCAATGTCATGAATCGAATGTTTACTATGATGTTGTATCTTGTGAATTGATATGATGAACTTGGGCATGTGATTGCTTAAGTATAACTTGGGATTGAGGAGTACCCTACTGGTGCTTCTGTCCTTGGACATCGGAGGGAATAGTATGGGATGTTCTCCGAAGATGTCCATCGACGCCTTCCTGGGTTATTGGATGACATACATAGGACTTGTCTAATGGCGTTTGGCTAGGATGTCCCTATCATATCAGACCCGAATCGGAAGGGCATTGAGACCGAACAACCCGTGGGAGTAGTGTGGATTTGTGGGCGCTCAAGACCGGTAACCACCCCGTGAGAGGACATAAATTGCATTGCGGTTACCCGAAAGGGGCCATTTATTGGTAGGGTTGCAATGAAGCCTTTGTTTCTCTCCCCCCTGAGCAGTCGGATAGTGACAATAAAACCCTAACTACTCTTTGGCGTGACTTCACAGAATTTAGCCAACAAAGAGTAGAAGAAAAAACTGAGACATCTTCTGCCCCTCCTGGGTCTGGACCATCCATGATTCCTAAGGTGATTGCCGAGTCTTCTGGGCAGTCAAGACCGTCTACCAAATTCGCTGGTGGACCTGATTCTATTGCTTCCTCCTATAATGAGGAAAATCTTCCCTTAGCTGTCCAGGGTTTTGACTTTCCTTCTTCGTACCATCTTAGGGCTCCCAAATCTGATGAGAGAGTCGACTCAACCCTTCTGGGTGAGTTTTCTCTGTATATAGATGCTCTGGAAAGCGGGGTTCGCTTTCCTTTCTTTAATCCATTGTTTGCAGCCATTCTGAATCATTGGGACATTTGTCCCGGAATGTTTCTTCCCAATAGCTGGCGTCTCATCGTCGGCTTCTTGGGTTTGTGCTTTGAACTTGGCATCACGCCTTCTCTTCCTCTTTTTGTACATTTTCATGTTCTTTCTATTTTCCATCCTCCCAGTTGGGTTGTGCTTTCCAAGCGCAATAAAGTGGAGCTTGACTGGATGGGTAGCATTCTTGCCAAAGCAACCTGCCCTTCCAATCATAAAGGATGGCGCAAGTGGTATTTTTTCTGCCGAGCGCCTCAGTCAAATCTTAACTTCCCGACCGTCTGGAAACAGTATACTTCATACTTTGAGGGTAACTTGGTCCTTCCCTTATCCAAAGAAGACAGAATGGTAGTCAGGAAGATCAAGTCAATTCCATGGTATCAAGAGATACACGGATATGAGATGGAATACAACTCCATACTTCAGTACTGGGGGTTGGTTCAACGTGAGCTTCCTAACCACCAAGTTTTACTTTCTTGATGACACTGTGAATTCTTTCAACTCTGACTCTCATCCTTCTTTGTAGTGCCTCCAAGAATGAATCCCGAAAGTCTTTGGGTAAAGGCTGCGAGGGCTGTTGTGACTGCTGAACAACGGTCTCCATGAGCCTTAACAGCAGAACAGGTATCTTCTGCACCTCCTCCAGACCCTTCCTACAAGGGTATCAGGAATCTGAAGCTAGTGGTTGAGGCTTTGGGGAGAGGGAAAAAACCAATGGAAGAGGTAGATATCCCCTCTCCCGCTCGAACTAAGAGGAAGCATGACTCAGCAGACGCTTCTGCACCGAAGAAATCCAAAAAGAATAAAGACTCCAAGGAGATCTTTATGCCTCAATGGACGCTGACGCGTACCGATAGGGTAACACAGGATCCTGAGAAGGCCGCTGAATGGAGCTCTCTCAATCTTTTTCCTGCCGATCGTCAGGCCTTTGAAGCCCTGGAGGATGACGTCTCATTCGTCACTGCACAAGTTACTATTTTCCTTGATCTTCCACCCATTGCTTTGTAATCTTTCATGAGCTTTTCTGATAATCTCCTCATCCTTCCAGGAATGCCGTGTTGAGCTTTTATCAACACATGGAAGCGCTGAACCGAGTTGGTCGCAATGGTTTTTGCCTGCAGACTGCGAAGAGAATTTGGCAAAGGCCAATTCTGAAGTAGATCGGCTGAAGAAAGCAGCCGAAGAGCTGAAGGCGAAACACGATGAGGAGATGAATTCCTTAAGGAAGGAACTTGACTCGTCAATTGCTCACGCCCATGCTACCGAACGTGAGGCCAGGAAGCATAAAAGGGAGGCTATTGCTTTTGGTGACAGCCTCGAGTTTAAGTCCTTGGATAATGAACATCTGTTGAAGATGACAGTTCCCAGCGCACCCGAACATATTAAAACAGATCTTCGGAGGGACTACATCCGGAAGTACCTAAACAGTGTTCCTTTCTCCAATTTGTCGGGCTCCTTCAACCTTCAAGCTTACCGAGCGGGCCAAAATGACATCTGGGAGAAAATTCTTGAATTTAACCCCTCCTTCGACACAACTCCCTTCCCAGAAGTGTGTCACAAAGAAATCTTCAAGGAGCTTAAGTTGGAATTTCCCGACTGGGCTTTGGAAGAGGAGGATTCCTTTCCAGCAAACCCAAATATTGAGGAGTATCTTGCCGATTCACCGCCTCTTCCCGAAGAACATCCACAGCCTGGCTTAAAAAAAGATAAGGACTCCTCGGCTGATAATGAGGAAGAATCATAGGAAATCATGTTTTCTTTTCTTTTTTGTAAGGGTTGGCCCTCCACGATCTTAATGAAATAGAAATCGTCCTCTTTATCTCGAACTTTTCCAATGACTGCCTTAATACTTCCTCATCTCATATTCAAAAGATTGTTCTGGGAACAAAACGTAAATGATATAAGTTATCGTGTAGATTAACTTGTGCCTTAATGGGGGATAACGTTCGGGATATCATGAAGATGCGTTTGGGAGAGATGTGTTCAGCCTCTGATTACTCCCAACTATTCCTTCATTTATTGCGAAGTCCAAATGTTTCCCTGCATTCGTATATCCATTACTCCTCCTAAGGAGTTGGAAATACCTTATGTAATGGTGGTGCGACGGTTGATAGTATCCTCGTATCATGTGCATATTGTTCCACATGGAAACTTCATTTAATTTTCGAATTTGAAGCGCAGTTTTCCCCTGACCGTTGATCCTGCCTTTCGAAGAATTCGAAGCGTCTCTTCGATCCAGTCCTTTGGTTGCTTTAGGCTTTCAACCATCGCATCCCCCTTTGAGGCTGTTTAAACCCCTCAAGGGTACTTCACCATTATCTCACTATCTGCAAGTTATTTCTGTCTGGTAGATTTGCAAAACGACATTCCGTCTTCCTTTGCTGTATCCGTACTCTTGACCTCCAACACTATCTTCAATCAAAATCTGAACAAGTAAGTCTTCTTTTCTGTTGATGTCACTAACCTTTTCCTCTCCCTGAGTAAGCTCCACAATATTCATACTTAGGGTTTACTTATGACGGAATTTCAGAGTAGTTCATGCTTAATAGAGAACTAGGGTTTTCCTTTTCTTGTATGTTGTGGATTCTCGTATTGACACTGCTTTTTTGTATTTGCAGTGCCTCCCAGAATTAACTTGGACTTTATTAGGGCAAATTCCTGCAAGAAAATTGCTCCTGTACTGACGGAGATTGCTTCTTTTGAGGTGATTGCCGTTGGCGAATCTTCTAAACGTGAGGAGATTGCTGTTGGTGAATCTTCAGATCAGATTCCCACAGTTGCTGCTGATGTTTCTCCCACACTCCCTCTGCCTGAACAGACCGCTCGGTCTCATAAGGAGGATGTGGCTCCCTCCGTTGCTGCTTGTACTGCTGATGCCCCTGCTGTAGAGACCGTTCAGTCTTCCCTGATGAAGACCCTTCGGGCATCTGAGGCAATTATGTTGGCATCTGAGGAAGAAGTGGTCCCTATTGGTGCCGCTTCTATTTCCAACTCTAGAGCTTGTTTGGCATCCTCGTACTCTCCTTTGGAGCTGGAGGATTTTGCCACCAGGAAGCGCCCTAGGTTGGCCGTTGCTGTAGCTCATCCTTCTCTTGATGTAGCTCATCCTTCTTGTTTGTCAAAGAGGTCTAACTTGGTGACAGGCGATTTTGACAAAGCACTGGAATGGTGTACTGCTGTTCAAATGCCTGCCGAGAGTAGAGTCCTCTCCACGATCCCAGACAATGATTTTATGAAAACCGGTGATGTAAGTTTTTCTTGATTACTTTTTTGTTCTGAAGACTCTTCTTTTGCTCATGACTAACTCTGAAGTTGTTGCAGGAGTCTCACTAGTAACTTCCACAATCAAGTGGAAGCAGCCTCTAGACTCAGTAGACTGAGGGATGAAGTTTCCAGGCTTCAGGAAGACTCCAAAGCCAAAGACGTTGAGATTGCTCATCTTGGAAACCTAGCTTGGGAGGTTGCAAAAGAGAAGAATTTCGTGATCGAACGTCTTTGTTCGGATTTGGATGATGCAATGGAGAAGATCTGTCGGCTGGAACGGGAAGCAGGGAAGTCAGGGGTGAAAGGGTCTGAAGCGTTACCCCAAAGGCAAGCTGTTATCCCTTTTCCCGAGTCCCTCCCAACTGATGTTCGTAGGGCTTGCATCTTCAAGTATTTGCACAGTAAGCCTTTTGTTGACATGCTGAATGCTTATAACTTGCAGGCATACCGGGATGGCGAGAACGAAGTATGGGAATCGATATTAAGGAGAAATCCTTATTTCAACATGACTCCCCACCGCGCCAATTGTCATCCTGAAGTGTTTGCCAAGCTGGGACTTCCCCTTCCTACCTAGGCCAAAGATACGACAGACCTTCCACCTCCAGATCCGGATATCATGCATCATCTCGACAATTCTCCTCCTTATTCTCCTCTTAAAGGATTCAGTTATGAAGAGCTTGCCTTGAATGCCGAAGATCAGACTTCTTTTGGTCAAGCTAGATAAAGAGTATGGAATTGCAGAGGATTTTGATAACATGCATTTTCCCAACTCTGTTCTTCTTCTTCCTGAATTTATACTGCTTCTTGACTCTGTGTTACTTCTAGCAAAGCTCCTTCGATCTTGTTTAACTTCTTAATGATCACCGACGATGACTTTCTTTTTTGACCGAGCGAAGATTGTACCTCAACACTTGATGTCATATGTATGCTTGATGTAAAGGTTGGCCTCTTCTGGTTGTTTAAAGAAATAAAGAATTAACTTCATCTTTGAACTTTGTCAGTCACTTGAGTCATTGTTGCAGTAGGTCTTAGTTGTTCAATACAATGCCTTTACTTAGAGATTTCCGTAGAAATTCAATAAGTCTGAGAAGGAACTCACTCGGGTTTTAAACCGATGCCTTTACTTAAGAATTTCCAGAGAAATTCAATATGTCTGAGAAGGAACTCACTCGAGTTTTAAACCGATGCCTTGTAGAAGGAACTCACTCGGGTTTTAAACCGATGCCTTTACTTAAGAATTTCCGGAGAAATTCAATAAGTCTGAGAAGGAACTCACTCGGGTTTTAAACCGATGCCTTAAGATTTTCCGGAGAAATTCAGTAAGTCTGAGAAGGAACTCACTTGGGTTTTAAACCGATGCCTATACTTAAGGATTTCCAGAGAAATCCAATAAGTCTGAGAAGGAACTCACTCGGGTTTTAAACGGATGCCTTTTGATTTTGTCGTTGGATCTGTTCTCGAATGTGTTGTATGATGCCCCCAATCAAAAGACAGTATGTTGAAAATTGAGAATTGTATTGATTGAGTTTGAAATTTGTTACATCATGAACGAAAATGATAATCTTCAGGGATAATATTTCTTCAGATTCCTAGCATTCCACAAACGATCCAACTCTTTCTGGGTTGTCAAGTTCTTCAACCTGTAAGCCTCTGAACCGACTAGTTTAATAACCATATATGGTCCTTCCCATAAAGGGTCCAATTTCCTCTGATGGCGTGGATCTGAAGCTAAGGTATTTCTCAATACCATTTCTCCTGCTGAGTACCGACGGTTCTTTACTCGGGAATTATAATGTGACGCTATCCTCCTTTGATAATGTTGAGTTCGTGCTATTGCTTTTGTACAAACCTCATCCAATAAATCAAGGCTATCAAGTAGTCCTTGTTCATTCGCTTTTTCTTTGAATTCTTTGTCCCGCAGTGTTCCAGCCATTACTTCCACAAGTGCCAATGCTTCAGATCCGTAGGCTAGTTTAAAAGGAGATTCTCCTGTAGGTGTCTGAACCGTAGTTCGGTAGGCCCACAGTACATTCTGTAATTCTTCAACCCACAAGGCTTTATCAGCTTAGAGTCTTCTCTTTATTCCTTCAAGTAATGTTCGGTTTGTAACCTCTACTTGACCATTGCTTTGGGGGTATGCCACTGATGACATACGATGCTCGATCAAATAAGTCTCACAAAATTGTTCAAATTGTGGACAGTCAAATTGGGTGCCATGATCGGTAATGATTATTTTTGGCATCCCGAACCGGTAAATAATTGACTCGAGCACGAATTTCTCCACCTTTTTTTCAGTGATGGTGGCTAGGGCACTAGCCTCGACCCACTTGGTGAAGTAGTCAATTGCTACTATAAGATATTCTCTTCCGCCCGACGCCCTGGTGAATTTGCCCATGATATCGATTCCCCACATCGCGAAAGGGATGGGATCTAAAATCGAGGTCATGGTTTCAGCTGGGCATTTAGATATCGTAGTATGGATTTGACAGTTGCTACATCGGCGAGCATATTCCATAGTAGCTTGTTGGAGCTTAGGCCAGTATAATCCAAGCCTCAAAAATTTTTTGTGTCAAGGCCCGACCACCCATGTGAGCACCACAAATTCCTTCATGCACCTCAGCCAGGGCTGATTCCGATCCCTCGAGACCCAAACATCTCAGGAGGGGTCTAGAGTAAGATCTTCTGTACAGCCTTCCATTCTGCATAATGAATCGCGCTGATCGTAATTTGATTAATATCGCCTCTTTCGGATCCTCTGGTAATTTATCATCTCTCAGATATTCAACTATTGGATCCATCTAGCAACGCTCCGCTTCAATATAGGAAATTTCCTTCTCGTGATAGCTTGGAAATGTTATCTCTTCGATGTAGACCGAAGGGTCTAAATTCTTTTCTTTGGCATTGGCTAATCGGGATAGCTCATCTGCCATTGTATTTTCTTTTCTTGGAATCTGACATACTTTCAGATTCCTAAACTATTTCTGCAATACTTGCACAATTTCTTGATATTTCTGTAACCAGGGTTTCTTAACACCATATTCCCCCTGTACTTGATTGACAATTAGCTGAGAGTCACTATAAACAGTTACGTCTGCTATTGCTAATGCCTTTGACAATCTTAGTCCTGCTATAAGGGCTTCGTATTCCGCCTCGTTATTACTTGCTTTGAATGCAAATCTCAATGCGTACTGAATAATAAATCCTACCAGACTCTTCAGAAGAATTCCAGCTCCTGCTCCATCTTTGTTAATTGAACCATCCACATATACCTCCCACACTGTCGGGATAGTGGGTTCGGTAACTTCTTCCATGGGTGCAGTAGTCTCTACTACAAAGTCGGCTAGTGCTTGAGCTTTGATTGTCGTTCGAGGCTTAAAGCTTACTTGGAACTCATTGAGTTCAACTGACCATGCCACCATTCTTCCAGATAAATCAGGTTTACGAAGAACTTTACTAAGAGGAAAAGTAGTAAATACCTCGATGGAATGAACCTGAAAATATGGCCGTAGTTTTCTAGCTGCTATCATAAGAGCTAGAGCCTGCTTCTCGATCTGAGAATATCGTGTTTCCGCGTCCAGTAGTACGTGGCTGACATAATAAATTGGCCATTGCTTCTTGTCCTTTTCCCAAACGAGAACTGCGCTGACCGCCAAAGGGGATGCCGCTAAATATAGCTGCAAGACTTCTCCCTTCTCGGGTCGAGATAATAGCGGTGGTCTTTCCAGTGTCTCCTTTAGTTCCTCGAAAGCTTTCTGACATTCCTCAGTCCATTTTTCCTCCTTGCTACCCCTCAAGTCTTTGAGAGCTTTGAAAAAAGGTAGACACTTTTCTCCAGATTGTGAGATGAAACGGTTCAAAGCGGCTACTCTCCCCGTCAATCATTGTACATCCTGAACAGTTTTGGGGGCCTCCATATCAATCAAGGCTTGTATTTTGGCTGGATTAGCCTCAATACCCCTTTGTGATACCATGAAGCCCAAGAATTTTCCTGACGAGACTACGAAGGCACATTTCTCCGGATTCAGCTTCATCTGGTATTTTCAGTACTCCGAAAATACCTCTGTTAAATCTTCAATATTTTTCGTTATTGCAATGCTCTTTACCAGCATATCGTCAACATAAGCTTCGACTTTTTTCTCGATCAAATCCTTGAATATTTTGTTGACGGCCCTCTGGTAAGTAGCCCCTGCATTCTTCAGGCCGAATGGCATGACTTTATAATAAAAACTTTCACGATCATTCATGAAAGCCGTAAACTTTTCATCCTCCCTGTTCATGAGAATTTAATTATACCTTGAGTAAGCATCCATGAAACTCAAGGTTTCATATCCTGCAGTTGCATCTATCAGCAAATCAATCCTAGGCAATGTGTAACAATCTTTAGGGCAAGCCTTGTTGAGGTTTGTGTTATCTGTACACATTCTCCACTTCCCGTTTGCCTTTTTGACCATCACGACATTGGCCAACCAGATTGGGCATTCAATTAGTTTGATGAAACCAGAACTCTTCAGCTTCTCAACTTCACCCCGAACGGCTTCATATTTTTCCATGGAGAAATTTCTCCTTCTTTGGATTACTGGTTTCACCTTTGGATCTAGCCAAAGTTTGTGCTCTGCAACATGCCTATCGATTCCTGGCATATCATCTACAGACCACGTGAACACGTCACTATTTTGTTGAAGAAAAGACTTCAACTCCCCCTTTGAATTCTTCCAGCTGCTCAGACCCTATATAAGTAACTCTTTTTTCATCACCGAGATACAACTGGATTTGCTCCAACTTTTTTACTGGCTCGGGCCTTTGCATTTCTACTTCATCCCGATCATCTCGTACTTCAATCAGTAACGCCGTTATCTTTCTCGGCCCTTCCTTGTCTTTTAAATATGCAACATAACATTGCCGAGAAATTTCCTAGTCAGATGAAACTTGACCGACTCCCATCTCAGTCGGGAATTTTATTTTAAGGTGCTTCGTTGAAACGATAGCACCTAATTTTGACAAAGATGGTCTCCCAAGAATTACATTGTAAGCAGGGAGATCCCGAACCACCAGGAAATTTACCCGAATGGTGGCTTCCTTGGGGAAGCTTCCAATCGATAGGTCCAACTATACAGATCCTTCCGCTATTGTAGATGATCCTGCAAAGCCATATAAATGCGTGGATTGATGGCTCCATCAAGTCTTCATCCACCTTAAGTTTTTGATAGGCTGCATAAGATAAAAGATCTGCAGCAAATCCGGTGTCAACTAACACCCTGTGTACTTCGCGGCGTGCAATCTCTACCTTGATGACTATGGCATCATCATGAGGCAGACAAACGCCTCTCTCATCCTCCTCGCCAAAGGTGATCGAACCCTCACCATTTGGCCTCTTACGCTTCTGCGTTTCTCCGGTTTCAACAAATTTTGATTTTGCTTTCAGCCTCCGGAGTGATTCAGGCTCAGGACCTCCAAAGATTGTAAGGATCGGTGACCGAGTAGCATTAATCACCTCCTTACCCTTCTTAGATTTAGGAGCCTCTGCCGGTTGATCTGGGCTAACCGAACGGTCCTTTTATTGCTGCATCGTGTGGTTCCTCTCGCCTTCTATTGACGAAACTGGACAAATGTCGTTGGGATATCAATCTCTCGATATCCACCTTTAAATGTCTACAATCATTGGTATAATGACCGTAATCTTTGTGGAAAAGGCAATACTTTTCTCGATCCTGCTCCCCTGGTTTTGTAGGAAGCTTCGGAGGCCACTTCAAGATATTCCATTTCTTGATAATATTCAGAATATACCCCCAAGGAATATTTAATGGAGTGTACTCACTTTTGTCGGGAGATCTCGGCCGCCACGCCTGATGAGGTTTTCCAACTCGATCTTAAATATTCTGCTTCAGCTTCTGCTTATTCTCAGAAGCCTTTTGCTCTTTTGCGGAGGCTTTATTGTCCCCCTGGCGGGCGTCTAAGATTTCCGTGACTTTGGCCTGTTTTTGGCATCTCTGTACCAACTCAGCATAAGTTGTGGGCATATCTTGAAGTAATAAGTCCAAGAGTCTTCGATTAGTGAGGCCAGTGAACAAAGCAGTTTTAGCTACTTGCTCATCTAGATTCTCTATCTCCATTGTAACCCTGTTGAAGCTTTTCAAGTATTCCCGAATCGATTCACTCTTCCTTTGTCTTATAGTGAACAAGGTTTCCTCAGTCTTCTTGATCTGGATTCCACTCTGAAAGCGCCCTATAAATTTGCTTGCCAACTCGTCGAAATTCAAGATCCTTCCCGATGGGATGTTCAAGAACCATTTTTGTGCCGCTCCAGTTAAAGACGAACCAAAGACCCTGCAGAGAATTTCATCAGAATTACCTATGACCGCCATAGTTTGCTGATAATAACCGATGTGGGCCGTGGGATCTCCGGAGCCATCGAATGTAGAAAAAGTTGGCAAACGGAAATTGTGAGGAAATTGGTATCCAGCAATGGGCTGGCAAACGGAGTCTTTCGAATAACTGAATAGATATTATCAGTTATCCTACCTCTCGCCAATTGCCCGAGCTTCTGATTGATGTTAGCCAATTCTTGACCAATATGTGTTGATTGATCTTCAGCAACACGATCACAACCTCGAACAACATGATCATTTTCACGAACAGCACGATCATCACAAACAGCACGATCATCACGAACAGCACGATCATCTCGAACAGCACAATCATCACGAACAACACGATCGTCATCACGAACAAGACGTCTAATAGTTGGTGAGTGAGTTCTCACTCCTGTAACCAACCTTGTATTTGAATTAGTAGTACTCCCTTGTGGTCCGTCGAACCGATCATCATGCCTAGGGAGATTTTCAGTTCTCCTAGGTATTCGGTCACCTTCACGAAAGTTTTGACTGACATTTTGTTCGTCAATTAGTCTCCGGTCCCGCTGCGATGCGCGCCTTCCTGTATCACGACGATCGGGCTCTGGTGGTACCACCACCTGCTTGGTCAGTGCACGGAGTGCCTGACTTACATCCAGCATCTGGAGTTTCAGTTGATCCAGTTGATGTTGGAGTGAATCTGGAGGATTAATACCTCCTTGACCGCCATCTACTTCGAGCGGTCGACTTCCCTGAGGAATATCTGGATTGTTTACTCCAGGAATTTGGACGCCAGCATCTCGCTATGCAGCAGCTGCTGCTGCTACCGCTGATCTAGTCACCATAGCTTTCGAAACGTTTCCCACCAGACGGTGCCAAATGATGCGTCCAAGATCTGCTTAGCCCTTAGATCTCCTGAAAAGGACCTGCAAAATAAAGCGTCAGATGTGGCCCGACCGCTAGGATCAGGAGTCCACCTCCGAAGGCTAAGTCAGTTGATGAACTTAATCACAAATGGCTCTGCTAGAGCACAGAGTTAAGGAATGAGTAACAAGAATACGATTCAGATAGTAAGCGTCTGAGTGTTTTCGTCCGTCCCCCTCTTATGGGTAGGTTGATGTCTTATATAGAGTGTACATTCGAATCTTCTTCGTTGGATGTATTTGAGCCTTCTTCGGATAGTCGTTGGATCTTAACAGAAAGATCCGTTGAGTGATAGACTTCTACTAGTTTGGACTAGTAGAGGAATCCTAGGATAACTCGACTGTTATTTGGTGGTTATTCATATGATAGCGATGATTGACAACCACCGAACTCTGCTAGCCGTCATTAGGTTAATTAACCTGCTCCAAAAGTATTGGATTAGGGCGTGCTTGTGGCTGATTTAGTTTTCTTCCTCAGTAAGCTATCTCCTGAACCCGGCTCGCTCGGAAGCGAGTCGATTCCCTTCGTCTAGACCGGAGTCGAGGATCGAACCAAGAATGAACCAAGTTCGATCATATTTTCTCCATATCAGCTCGCAAATAAATTATGGAACTCTACTTGGGTGTTAAGTTATCAATTTTTGCAAGATGTTATCATTTTTTATTTTCTACCAAAAAAAATCAGTTTTTTATTTTAATAATTGTTGTGTCAAAATCTGCTCAGCCCTTACATCACTTGAGAATGACCTGCAAAACAATCGTCAGATGTGGCCCGACCATGGGGGTCGGGAGTCCACCTCCAATGGCTAAGTCAGTTAATGAACTGATCACAAAGGCTTTGACTTGCTGCAGAGCTAAAGTAAGAATACGATAACTGGGAATATGATTTAGATACCTTCTTTGTACGTAGGTTTTGACTTATATAGAGTTTACCTCTTAATCCCGTTCGTCGAACTCCTCTTGTCACATCCACCCAGCCGGTACCCCATTTGGAAGGGATGTGATCCACAGTCCAAGGATCAATGATCTGAGGTCCATGCCTCCCACATACACGGTAACACAATCATGAACAGTAATAATCAATGGTAAAAACAGTTAATACTAAGTATCATGAATAAGATAAGATTAACTAAATCAGAGTGCGGAATATAGATAATAATAGAGTGTGATCAAAATCATAAAGGGTGAGAAGGTGTGGTAGCCACCCTCTCAGAGCAGCGGAAAAGAAGTAAATCAAGTTAGTTACATATCCAAGTGTCACCAGAATAATCCAAAAACAAGTTAATTACAAGATCCAAGGTTCCACAAATACACCAGGGGAATGGGGCACTATGCTAGGGTTTCTTCTATACTAATGGTAGTCTCCTCAACAGTACGGATGAAGTAAACCCAACACTGCCGCTCCCGCACAACTGTGGGGCTAACCCTGGTGTGGATAATAATCCTCCTCGGCTCCAATATACGGATCCTCACCGACGCCACTACCCGGAGGGTGCCATCGTAATCTTCGGTACCTGGAATGTAATCTAAAACATTTGCACAAAAAGGAATGAGTTCGAAGAACTCAAAGAAGGAAGTTATTCCACAATTAGAAATCATACACATTCAGAACATATAATAATGCAATGCGATATGGAACATATGATGCAGATATGAGCCTAACTCTATGAATGCTAGTCTCTAGGGTAGACATGCTTTAAGTCATAGCACCGTACTTCTCTGGGTTGTCAGTCACTCTCCCATTTCCATATCTTGGGAATGCCCGGGGAAGATCGGTAAAGTCATCAAAAAGCCGTGGTAAGGGGATCGGTCACCACTCTCTCACATCACCATTTGGTCAAGTACTGGCGCATGTCACAGTAAAGCCTAGCCCAATGCAAGTCATCTACTTAGTCGATCAAGTCAGATTCAGATACGTCCATTCCTCGCCCCCGGCGATCCTTTCCGGTATCCTTCACACTAGAGTCAGCGAAATCCCGGATTTTGGACTCATCAACCCTATTGGTCATCCACATATAGTAAACGGGAAGCTCTCACGTCCTCTCACGGATTGGTTACCGGTCTTGAGCGCCCGTGAGCCCAAGTCTATCCATATGCAACTCTACCAATAAATGGCCCCTTTCAGGTATCCGTAGCTTGGTTTATGTCCCCTACCGGATTGGCTACCGGCCTAGAGCACCCATCCAACCATACACTACCACGGGTTGTTCGGTCTCAATGCCCTTCCGATTCGGGTCTGACACGACAAGATGAACCTAGCCACACAACTAGACAATCCTATGTATGTCATCCAATAACTCAAGAGAGTGTCGATAGGCACCATCGGAGAACATCCCATACTATTCCCTCCGATGCCCAAGGACAGAAGTGTCAGTAGGACACCCCAAAATCCCAAGTCATACGTAAGCAATCACACATCCAATCTCATCATTTCTCATGCATCCAATGCATATTCATAATAGTAATCAAATCATGATATTGAAATGAATCATTATAAACATAAGCAAATCAAAATGATAAAGTAACACAACAAGAGTATAAAGATTTAAATGCTACTGTTCTAACACATATGTAACAGTCTCATAATGATTGAAAGGAAATTAAGGGATTTCATTCTTTAAATAAAGCACAGTTCAATATTTGATGACTTATATGTTTATGGATATAACCATCCTTACCTTGGATGAATTGATGATGAATTGAGAATACCAAGAATAGTCCAATAGAATTGTTAAGGCCCTAAACAAACATCAATAATAAGTTAGAAAAGAAGTCGGGAAGATCGGATGTCATTTGGGTCAAAATCGACCAAGGTTGTTTGTCGGCAACAACTTTGGTCAATGGTCTTGGTCGATGGTATCGACCAAAAGGATCGACCAAAATTGTCTTCGGGACAGAATAGTGGATTTTGGGAATTTTGGTCCGAAATGAGTCTTCCGGTGTTCGGATCAATCTGAAACTTGGAGGCATACTTAACAACAGTAGTAGGACACTATAAATCAAGGAATTAACCCAATCCAATGGTCTAATTAAAAAGCCCCAATTTGAGCTATCAAGTTCAAGTGATAAACATAATGGCATGAGTTGGAATTGATTGCATTGATGAGGAATAGCATGCAATAGTTAGAGGAACTAATAGAAATTCGATTGGAATCATATGGCAATGTTAAACATGAACATAATACACTCTATAGCTCAGTTTGATATCAAATGGCATGATGTTAATAGGTAAATCATAGAATACATATGCTAGGCATGAGATAGAAGCATAGCATCAATGAATAGCTAAGGAAATCATGGATTGAACTTGAGTAGGCACTTGGAGTGGTGGTTGCAAGGTTGCAGCACCATTCCCAATGTCTCATCAGCAAGGTTACAATAGAAAAGAGTAGAAAATGGTAGGGTAGAGAGTGGAATGAGGAGTCATACCTTAGTGTGGAAGATGAAGACAAGAATCAATGATAAACTAAGTGTCTTTGATGAGGTACCCTTCACACTAACCAAGGAGCTGCTTTGGGAAGCTCTCCCCACGTTCTCAAGTGAGAAAATGATTGCAAAAGGGCTCAAGACTCGAGGTTATATTAAATAGAAAAGGAATATTCCATGGAATCATTAACTTGGCAGACTGGGATATTTTGGTCGATGGTCCTTGGTCGATGGTATCGACCAAAAGGATCGACCAAAATATTTCCAGCAGAAAACTCAGGTTTAGAACAGCAACTTCAAGTAGGGATTTGAAAGGCTATACAAGGTCAAATTGAGTGAGGCTTTCTTCCACAATTCAATCAAGAAGTCTAGTTTCGGGGAATACCTACGGATTATGCACAGGAGGTCATTTGGTACATCAACCATATTAATCTTCTCCGATGCGCAGACTTTCCTTAAACACTGACAATGCATTTAAGCAAGGGGTATCATTGTCAATGTCCATGGGCTCGGTCTCCGAATCATGATCATCAATCAGAATGGTCCATAAATCTCTTCTTCCACCGCTTCGGGTCTTCGGACCTGAATACAACAGTAGATCCGGGTCAGGGTCAAGGTTAGAATAGGGCTGGATATTACACCTACGCTCCTTCTTCTGGTGACCGTCAAATCTTGATGGTTAGACCCGTTAGTGGGGTAATGGTTAACCTCCCTTGGTTGCACAATCTTGATGCTAGGGTGTGGTAGTTATCTGATTTGGCACGATCGCTGATAATCATCCCTTTTGACGAACTATTCTTCCCGAGAATCTCGGACTCGTGCTTGCCTGCTGATCGTGTCAGGTTTCTTCTTGAACACGCCATCTTCGAACCCGGTTCTCTCGAACCTAATTCGATCAGTTCGTTCCCGACCGAAATTGATGGTTGAACCAAGGACGGACCCGGTTTAGCGATATTTTTCCCGTATCAATAATAAACTTGGTTTTTTGCCACATTAAGCCTCTGTTATTGACTATTCTTCTCAAGATTCAAGATGAAAAACCACCAGACTCCATGCCATTTAAAATTGTGTACAGCTTTGTCACATCCTACCAGCCGGTACCCTAACTGGCATACCCGAGAGTGTGATCCACAGCCCGAAGATCAGGTAGCCAGTAATCAACCTCCCACATAAACAATAACATAATCATGAACAATAATAATCGATGTGCGAAAGATAAACCATAGATCCAAATCAGGAAAGAATGAATCATATATAAATCAAAGTACTAATTATAATCAGAGTGTCTAAATCAAATAAGTAAAATGAGGCGAAATCCCACTCTACATGTCACATCCACCCAGCCGGTACCCTATCTGGCATACCCGGGATGTGATCCACAGCCCCGCAGATCCATAGTTCAGGGACCACATAATCCACATCAACGATAATACAATCATGAACAGATAATAATCATAAACTAACAATGAATGATCATGGAATTCAAAAATAAGGTGTCAGACATAATCAGAGTGCGGAAATAAATATCAAATCAGATAACTTAAGAAGGCAGTGGGCGGAATCCACTCCTTCACCAAACGGAAGTGAGGTCAAAATTTAGTTAAGTATAAGTCTCAAGTTATGAAGATAAATTAAAGTTATTACAATTCTTCTAAGTTTAACTGTCACAAAAAGAAGTAGTAACTACTCATAAGTCTCCTCCACAATGGATATGTCCTCCTCAAAAGTGAGGACCATGGAGATCCAACATGATCTGCTCCCATACAACTCCGGTGGCTAACCCCGGTACGCCGGGTGATCTTCTTCGGTATGGTCACCGAAGTCTTCGGTGTAGCTAGCCTCCGGATAGTAGTATGAGGTATCCGGGTCCGTCTCGGGGAGGGTACCATCGGAGTAATCACCCGTAGAATAGCCTAACAAAATATTGCAACAGAAAAGGAATGAGTTCAAAAGAACTCAGCAAAGGAAGTTATCCCTCCACACATAAACCACAAGATAATCATAAAATGATGCAGATGATATGAGGCATATAATGCAATATGACTTTATTCTAAGTATGCTGGTCATCTATGGTAGACATGCTTTAAGTCATAGCACCATACTTCTTTAGGTAGTCTCGATCACTCATCACCGGGGTGAATTGGGTCCTGCATCCCTCTCGGACAAATCCATGGTTGGGGGTTTCGGTCACTGCTCTCTCACATCACCGTTTGGTCTAAGTATTGGCGCATGTCAGGGTATAGCCTAGCCCAATGCAAGTCATCTACTTAATCATATCATGCCAGTTCCAGATACTTCCATTCCTCCCCTCTCGGGATCCTTTCCGGTATCCTTCACACTAGAGTCACGGATATTACTCACCGGACTCATCAACCCTATTGGTCATCCACAAATGGTAAACGGGAAGCTCTCACGTCCCTCTCACGGATCATTTCACCGGTCTTGAGTGCCCGTGAGCCCAAGTCTAGCCATTTGTAACCCTACCAATAAATGGCCCCTTTCGGGTAACCGTAATGCAATTTATGTCCTCTCACGGAGTGGATACCGGTCTTGAGCGCCCATAAATCCACACCACTACCACGGGTTGTTCGGTCTCAATGCCCTTTCGAATTGGGTCTGATATGATAGGGACATCCTAGCCATACATCTAGACAAATCCTATGCATGTCATTCAATAACCCGGGAAAGCGTCAATGGACACCTTCGGAGAACATCCCATACTATTCCCTCCGATGTCCAAGGACAGAAGCACCAGTAGGGTACCCCTCAATCCCAAGTTATACTTAAGCAATCACATGCCCAAGTTCATCATATCAGTTCACAAGATACAACGTCATAATAAACATTCGATTCATGACATTGACATAAGTCATCATATATTGAAATTGATAAACATGATACAACATTGAAGTAATATAATGTAAACACAAAGCTACTGTTAAAATACATATGTAGCAAGTCTAACATGATAAGGATATGAATTAGAAACTATATTTACTAGGATAGGAATACCAAGTCAAGATTTCCATATCCTAGGTAATTACATCGATAACTATCCTTACCTTGAATCGGAGAAGAGAATGGTCCAAGATCACAAGTAGTGGCCCAAATAGTCTTAAAGTCCTAAACAAGCATATATGAAAGGTTAGAGAAGAAATCAGAACAATTGGAGATCAAACGAATCAGAACTGGGCAAAAGTTTCTGACAGCAACTCTATTGGTCGATACATTTGGTCGATAGTATCGACCAATAGTATCGACCAATTCAATTCCATGACAAACAAGTCGGCTTTTCGGATTCTTGCCCGCATTTGGTCTTCCCGGTCTCGGATTGACATGAAACTTGGAGGATAGTCTAGGCACAACATGGGGACACTAATTATCAAGAAACTTTCATAATCCAATGGTCCATTTGGAAATCCCCAAATTGACATATTAAGGTTAAGAGTTGTAGATCATAGCATTGGCTATAACTCAATGCAAATTAGGGGAAAACATGGGGGATTAGGTAGGGAATCGTTTAGAAGTAACATGGAGCACATATGCAAGGTATAGATTAAGTAAATCACGAGCTTCATCTCAGTTTTGGTAAATAAAGCAAGTTGGTAAGCAATAAATCATGGAAATGTGTAGTCAATGATCATGAGGTGAATCAATCATAGTCATATCGGTGAAAACATCATTGTATGGGGTTTAGAAGGTTCATGGCAAGGTGTATGCAAGGTTGCAGCACCTTGACCATGGTCCCAACAGTAAAATAGAGAAAAGATGAGTGAGAAAGTGATTAGGAGAGAGAGTCATACCTTTAAAGTGGAACAAGAAGGTAGGAATAAGTGGTTGGCAATGATTGATGAAGAAGATGCTTCACCACTACCAAGGAGGAGTTCTTGGGAGGCTCTCTCACGTTCCCAGATGTTAAAGACGCGAGGATAGGGCTCCAGTCTCGAGGAATAAATAAATAGAAAAGAAAATTCTAAGAATCTTTAAATCTGGGCTCAGCAGACTTGTTGGTCGATACATTTGGTCGATGGTATCGACCAATAGTATCGACCAAAACAAACTCTGCAGAATTTTACAGAATAGTACAGCAACTTTAGGTGCGGACTTGGAGGGCTATACAAGGTCAAATTGCATGGGGTTTTCTCCTACAGTTCACTCAAGAGGTCTAGTTTCATTTAGTACCTTCGGATTATGCACCGGAGTCCGTTTTCTATTTCAACTGTCTCGCTCTTCATCAGTGCGCAGATTCTAACTTAACACTGGTAATGTGCTCAAGGAAGGAGCAGCATCATCAATGTCCATAAACTGGAATCCCGACATTACGTCATCAACCAGTAGGGCCAATAAGTCCCTCCTACCACCACTTCGGGTCGTTGGACCTACAAACATAACAATGACCGGGTCGGGTCAGGGTTAGGTAAAAGCTGGATTTTACACTACAACCAGCGGAAAGGTAGTTCTAAAAGAGAAGAAACAGAATAGAATCTAATCCCAATAGCAGGTACAAAAGGTAACTAAATTGTTCTCAATCTTATAGACAATATCCATATAAGTATAAATCTCATAAATGGCATAAGGGCGCTTCCACTCTATGGTCGGACTAAGCATCGTACGGAGCATAACCACTCGCGGAATCTTCAGTGTAAATGGCAAACTTGAGAAGAAGGTCCTAAACAAGTGTATACAACATATTAGGAAAGATCCCTAACAGAAAAGATACCAAAACATCCAACACAGACCAATTCTGGAGTTGATGTACTCATTGGTCGAGTGGATTGGTCGACTGGTCCAGTCGACCAATCAGTCGACCAATGCAGACAGTAGCCTAAAAAAAACAGAGTTTTAAGATATAAAATCCGAATTTGGTGGTTCAAAAGGGTACTAATCAAGGGGTAAACTACATCAGTAGTATCCTAACATATAGGGGACCTCAAAACACTAATCGAATCAAGCCATCAAGATCCAAATTAGGAAACAAAAAGTTACCATAATTAGATCAACCATGGATCTTGAAGAATTCAAGATAGAAATCAAAGACAAGAACAATAGGAGAATGGATCATTGCTTCAGGTAAAGGTATCATGAAAAGCATACTTAGATCTTCAAGAAAATAGACCTAAGAACATAAATCTAAATAAGGAAACAAAACCTACCATATATGTAACTATCATGATTCATGAAGAAAACATGGTATGGTAGAAGAGAAACAACTAGAGATTGATAGATCATGGATCATGAAAAGAAAACACAGCAATTGACTACTAACATGATCAATCTAGAAGATCCAAGGAGATCAGAATTCAAATCAGAAGTTAAACAAAGACTAGACCATGGTTTGATCATGATTCCTTCAAAAGCTTGCAATGATCATGGTTAAGATCATTGTTTTAGCCATTAATCCTTAGGATGATCATGAGAGACAAGTCCAGAGATGTTTGCAACAGAGAATGCAGCATCTACTCTACTGTCTCTGTCACATCCTCCAAGTCGGTACCCTATCTGGCATACCCGAGAGTGTGATCCACAGCCCGAAGATCAGGTATCGAGTAATCAACCTCCCACATAAACAATAACATAATCATGAACAATACTAATAAAAGTGCGGAAGATAAACCATAGATCCAAATAAGGAAAGAATGAATCATATATAAATCAGAATACTAGATATAATCAGAGTGTCAAAACAGATAAGTAAAGTGAGGCAAAATCCCACTCTACAACCAGCGGAAAAGTAGTTCTAAAAGAGAATAAGCTAGACAAAATCTAATCCCAGTAGCAAGTACAATGGGTAACTAAATTGTTCTCCACTTTATAGACAACATCCCTATAAGTATAAATCTCATAAACGGCACAAGGGCGCTTCCACTCAATGGTCGGACTAAGCATCGTACGGAGCATAACCACTCGCGGGATCTTCAGTGTAATTGTTGTAACCGCAATCACCTTTCTGGAGATATGCCTCTTCGCCTTGCGCTTCTTCATAGGGACCGTCATAATATTCAAGACTGCAGAATAGTCTAACAAACATTGTACAATAAAGGAATGAGTTTCAAAGAAACTCGAGAAGGCGATTAAATCCATAATAACATAAATGGCAGGATTTCAGAACAAACATAAATGCAATATGGTATGAGACAAGCAATGAATGAATGAATCTAACTCTATGTATGCTGGTCTCTATTGGCAGACATGTTTTAAGTCATAGCACCGTACTTCTTTAGGAAGGTCTCAATCACTCATCATCAGTTGGTAATGGGTCCGGCATCCCTCGGGACATTCCATGGCTGGGGGTTAAGTCACCACTCTCTCACATCACCATTGGTTTAAGTACCGGCGCATGTCAGGGTAAAGCCTAGCCAAATGCAAGTCTTCTACTTAGTTACATCAAGTCAGATTCAGATACGTCCATTCCTCGTCCCTGACAATCCTTTCCGGTATCCTTCACACTAGAGTCCTCATAGTCCCTGACTACGGACTCATCAACCCTATTGATCATCCACATATGGTAAACGGGAAGCTCTCACGTCCTCCCACGGGTTGGTTACCGGTCTTGAGCGCCCGTGAGCCCAAGTCTAACCATATGCAACCCTACCAATAAATGGCCCCCACAATGTGATTCCTGTCCTCTCACGGGTTGGTTACCGGTCTTGAGTGCCCATGAATCCCCATTGCTACCACGGGTCGTTCGGTCTCAATACCCGTCCGATTAGGGTCTGACATAACAGGACATCCTAGCCAAACACTACTAGACAATCCTAGATATGTCATCCAACAGTTTAGGATGGTGTCCATAGGGCATCTCCGGAAACATCCCATAATATTCCCGTAGTAGTCCAAGGACAGAAGTGTCAAAAGGACACCTCTCCTTTCCAAACCATACTTAAGCATACACATGCATCAATTCATATCATCACATATATGGTAACTTCATATATGGAAAGAAATCAATAATTACAATCACTTTGTATATAATTGGTAAGTAAATCATACATGAGTCAATTCAATATAAATAAGTAATGCTACTGTAATCAAAGTTATGCAACAGTAGTATATCATTGTAAGAATCTAATTAAGGAAACAAATCAATGATATTCAAATATAGAAACTAGATTCATGCTATCTATGTTGTTAAAGAAGTAACCATCCTTACCTTTTATAACTCGCAAAGGAATCCTAAGAAATCAAGTAAGATCTTGGCAAACTTGAGAAGATGGTCCTAAACAAGTGTATACAACATATTGGGAAAGATCCCTAACAAAAAAGATACCAAAACATCCAACACATACCAATTCTGGAGTTGCTGTACTCATTGGTCGAGTGGATTGGTCGACTGGTCCAATCGACCAATGCAGACAGTAGCCTAAAAAAAACAGAGTTTTAAGATATAAAATCCGAATTTGGTGGTTCAAAAGGGTACTAATCAAGGGGTAAACTACATCAGTAGTATCCTAACATAAAGGGGACCTCAAAACACCAATCCAATCAAGCCATCAAGATCCAAATTAGGAAACAAAAAGTTACCATAATTAGATCAACCATGGATCTTGAAGAATTCAAGATAGAAATCAAAGACAAGAACAATAGAAAAATGGATCATTGCTTCAGGTAAAGGTATCATGAAAAGCATACTTAGATCTTCAAGGAAATAGGCTTAAAAGCATAAATCTAAATAAGGAAACAAAACCTACCATATATGTAACTATCATGATTCATGAAGAAAACATGGTATGGTAGAAGAGAAACAACTAGAGATTGATAGATCATGGATCATGAAAAGAAAACACAGCAATTGGCTACTAACATGATCAATATAGAAGATCTAAGGAGATCAGAATTCAGATCAGAAGTTAAACAAAGACTAGATCATGGGTTATCATGATTCCTTCAAAAGCTTGCAATGATCATGGTTAAGATCATTGTTCTAGCCATTAATCCTTAGGATGATCATGAGAGACAAGTCCAGAGATGTTTGCAATAGAGAATGCAGCATCTCCTCTAATGTCTCAACTCAAAAAGGAAAGAACAACAGAGATGGAGGAGAAGAAGGGAGTGTAGACATACCTTTGATGCAAAAGGAAGAGTTTCGACGAAGATCCGTCAAGAAAATCACCAAGGATGCAAGGGAGATGACTTGCAGAGGTCTTTGGTTCGTTCCAAAGAGTTTGGAGGCAGCAAATACGAAGTAGACTCGAGATTGGACTTAAATAGAGCAAGCAAGACCTAATTGCCAAAGACAACACTCATTGGTCGAGTGGATTGGTCGACTGGTCCAATCGACCAATCAGTCGACCAATGCTGACAGCAATTCCAAAACAGGGAATTGAAGACCCAGATCAAATCCAATCCTAAAGGGGTTTTGCACACATAACAAATGACTTACCTAATAGGTAGAAATGCCTTCAAACCATGATAGAGAGCACTCCAAGTCCATCAACTAATCCGATCTTCATCAAGATTCAGTTTCCATAAATAAAACTTCATCATCAATTCTCATGGATTCAAAGCCAGACACCAAGTCCTCCACTGGGATGGCCCAAAGCTGACTTCTTACTTTACTTCGGGTCGTTGGACCTACAAATAACAAGGTTTCCGGGTCAAGGTTAGGGCTGGGTTTTACATTCTCCCCCCCTTAAAGAAATTTCGTCCTCGAAATTGAAAGCGTACCTGTGCTTCAAAAGAGGTAAGGAAACTTCTCCTTCATGTCTTCTTCCTTCTCCCAAGAAGCTTCTTTAGGGGTATGGTTCTTCCACCGAATCTTCACCAAAGGGATGGTGCGATTCCGCAGCTGCTTGTCCTTCCTATCCAAGATTTCGGCCGGTTCTTCATCGTAGGTCAAATCAGCACTAAGTCCTTCAGGTGCTTGCTGCAAAATGTGTTCCGGATTCTCTATGTATTTTCGGAGCATCGAAATATGAAACACATTGTGAACACCAGCAAGAGGCGGAGGTAATGCTAATCGATACGCAACAGGTCCAACCTTTTCCAAAATCTCGAAAGGTCCAATGAAACGAGGGCTAAGCTTTCCCTTAACATTGAATCTCATCACACCCTTCATTGGTGAAACCTTCAGAAAGACTTTCTCTCCAACTTGAAATTCCAAATCGGTCCTTCTCTTTTCAAGCATAAGATTTCTGTCTTGATCAAGGGACTTAATCCTTTCTCTTATCATATCTACCATAGCACTCGTAGCTTCAATCATTTCAGGACCTAAGACTTTTCTTTCACCTGTCTCAGTCCAGTACAAAGGTGTCCTACAAGTACTGCCATACAAAGCCTTGAATGGAGCCATGCCTATTGTTGCTTGATAACTGTTGTTATAGGCAAACTCAACCAAAGCTAGGTGTTCATCCCAATTACCACCCATATCCACCACATAAGATCTGAGCATGTCTTCCAATGTCCGAATTGTCCACTCGGATTGTCCATCGACCGTGGATGATGAGCTGTACTCAAGTTCAATTGGGTTCCCAAGGCCTTCTGCAAACTATTCCAAAACCTTGAGGTGAACCTAGGATCACGATCCGAAACAATACTCAATGGCACACCATGCAGACGAACCACATTATCCACGTAAAGCCTTGCTAGCTTATCCAAAGTATGAGTGATCTTCATAGGAATGAAGTGGGCTGATTTGGTCAACCTATCAACAATCACCCATACAGTGTCATTGCCTTTACTTGTCCGAGGCAAGCTAGTCACAAAGTCCATAGAGATATCCTCCCACTTCCAATTAGGAATAGGAAGAGGTTGAAGTAATCCAGATGGGGGTTGTCGAACGGCTTTCACATGTTGGCAAGTCTCACACTTGGCAACAAAATCATCAACATCAGCCTTCAGACCAATCCACCAAAAATGTTCCTTCAAGTCCTTGTACATCTTGGTGCTTCCCGGGTGTATAGTAAAGACTGACTGGTGTGCTTCCTTCAATATTTCTTTCTTAACTTCTTCATTTGCAGGCACGCACAGTCTTCCTCTAAACAATAAAGCACCATCCATGGATATACCAAAGTCGGGGTCCGACTCAAGATTCGAAGAAATCTTCTCAACTTTGATCAAAAGCTCTTAATCGGAACTCTGCAGAGCAACAATCTTATCTCTAAGACCAGATCTTGCCGTCATGGCAGAAAGAATAAAATCAGAATTCTCAGGGACAATTTCCAAATCAAAACTCTCAATAGAAGACCACAATGGTAAACTCAAAGCATTCAAATCCAAAGTCTTCTTCTGGTTCTTCCTACTAAGAGCATCAAGCAACAACGTTTGCTTTCCCAGGGTGATACTGAATATCACAATCATAATCAGAGACTAGTTCGAACCATCTCCTTTGTCTCATGTTCAACTCCTTTTGGGTGAAGAAGTATTTCAAACTCTTATGATCCGTGAAAATGGCAATCTTCTCACCGTAGAGATAATGTCTCCAAATCTTCAAAGCAAAGACAACAGCGGCAAGTTCTAGATCGTGAGTGGGGTAATTCCGCTCATAATCTTTCAATTGCCGAGAAGCATAGGCTACGACCTTGCCATGTTGCATCAGTACACAACCCAATCCAATCTTTGACGCATCGGTATAAACTGTCATACCGCCTGAACTATCAGGTATAGTCAAAACCGGGGCACTTGTCAATCTATCTTTCAACTCTTGGAAATTCTTCTCACAGGCGTCAGGCCAAACAAATTTCTCCTCTTTCTTGGTCAACTTAGTAATAGGAGCAGCCAACCGAGAAAAATTCTCAATAAACCTTCTGTAGTAACCCGCCAATCCAAGAAAACTTCTTATTTCCGTTACCGACTTCGGTCTTTCCCAATCAGCCACAGCTTGAACCTTTTCAGGATCGACACGAATACCTTCGGCTGAAACCACATGACTAAGGAATACTACTCTCTTAAGCCAGAAATCACACTTGCTAAACTTAGCGAACAACTTCTTTTCTTGCAACCTTTGCAAAGTGAAACTTAGATGACTCGCATGCTCTTCTTCGCTCTTCGAATAGATCAAGATGTCATCAATGAAAACAATCACAAACTTATCAAGCACATCGTGAAATACTCGGTTCATGAGGTCCATGAACACCGCAGGAGCATTGGTCAATCCGAAGGGCATGACTCTAAACTCGTAGTGACCATACCACGTTCGGAAAGCTGTCTTGAAGATATCACTAGACTTCACTTTCAATTGGTGATATCCGGACCTTAAGTCAATCTTTGAGAACACAACTGCACCCTTCAACTGATCAAAGAGATCATCAATTCTGGGCAGCGGGTATCTATTCTTGATAGTCAGCTTATTCAACTCACGGTAGTCGATGCACAAGCGCATACTACCGTCTTTCTTCTTGACAAACAAGACCGGAGCTCCCCAAGGTGAAACTCCCTTCTCTTCTTTAACTTTTCCCACCTAGTGTATCACCTTGGTTTCCAAATCAGAAGCAAGATATCCAAGAACATCATCAACAACTTGCTTCCACTCTTTACTTAAAATCATCAAAAATCCACTTGACCAAATGATTTGAAAACTTAAATCATGCTCAAATATATCCATATAGTCATCAAACAATAATCCATAAGGCAAAAATCACATTTTCCAAAAATTCAATAGCAAAAGAGGTCTCTGTGACCATTGGTCGAGTGATTGGTCGACTGACCCAATCGATCAATGAGTCGACCAATGCAGACGGAATGCGAAAATTCGCATTATAAGCCTCATTTCCACATTCCAACTTCATTCTATCTTCTTCCAAAGGTGAGAGAGCTCTAGGGAAAGTCTCCAAAGGTTCTCACAAGTGTTCTTGAGGTGTTTTGGCGCTTCAACAACAACACACAATCATCACAAACAAGGTAAATCTCTCATTCTTTCTTCCATTTTCATCTTCTCATGCTTGCATTTCAATCAAAACCATGCTTTGCTTGTATCCAATGCTAGAAATCATGCTTAGGAATGCTTAGAAACATATTCCCTAGGTTTTAAACACAATGCCGTGCATAGACAACAAGTTCTAACATATTGGTGTTCATCTCGCAACATTTTCATACCGAAATCGTTATCTTTAGAAAAAATTTGTTTTCTCTCAAACCGCTTGAAATTTTCGCACGAGATCAAATGCTACATGCTCAAGATGATATTGTAGATAGGTCCATACAATTTGATTAAACCAATTTCCACTTTTCAAAAATCCCATTTTGACCTAAATTGCAAAATCCCCAAATTTCCTTCTTGCTGAATTTTTCGCTTTAATCCAAGTTTTCGATCGATTTTCTTCAAACAAACTTCATAAACATGAAATTCCAAGTATTGCGCACATGCTAGTATGTTCAAATCAAATTTCCCCCAAATTTGAAATTTTCCAAAAAATTACGGAAATACCCTTTTGGCTCAAATCTTAAAGTAGCACTAACTGGAAATGTCTCTTGTCTCTTTCACAGATACACTATGCAGAGGGGAGGGCGAGGACGAGGTAGAGGTCGTGGTCGCATTGTAGGGGCACTTAGGGGCAGGGGTCAGGTTCCTTCAGAGCCTAGACAGGAGGTTAGGAGACCAGACATGTTCGACACACCTCAGGCCGTGTTCCTGTACGAGGCCTACTTTAGTTACTGCAATATCGAGATGGGACGTCTACTTCACTTACGCCAGCTCAGAGTCTTTAGGATTCGGCAGAGATTCGACACATTGCAGTGGACTCATCTCTTCACCGAGGATCTGCAGGTATACCCGGAGCTAGTGAGGTTGTTCTTCAGCAACCTTACCTACACAAAGGAGGCTCGAGGCCAAGGACATCCACTTAGACTTGTCCTAAGGAGCAGGGTCTTCCGGACTCAGATTCGCTTCTCCACCCGAGCACTGGCTGAGATCTTGCAGGTTCCTTACTATCCACAGTAGTGTGTGTGGATATCTGTAGGAGCAGATCTGGACAGCCATCTGATGCCGTACGAGCTTCGCGAGATATGCTCTACGCTATGGGATAGTCGTCGATGCTTCACTCCTTGGACCAGCGGACGGATGACGGATTCTGCACGGATTATCGGTCGCATAGTCGGCCGAAACATTATGCCGAAGGCCGGACATCACCATCGGGTCATAGTGATGGAGGCCTTAGTCATCTACCGCATCTACATGGGCTTCGAGATCGATCTCTCCTACATCATTCAGCAGGTCATGCTGGACTTAGTTCTGCGGCCTAGCATGCGGAACCTTTGCTATGGGAGGCTACCGACCTTGATCTTCGGGCATTTCGGGGTGAGTTTCGAGGATACACCAGTGGACACCGGTTCCACGGGGATACTCAATCGGGACTCGGACCATTCGTCGGATGAGACTGCAGCAGTTTGAGAGATCTCTGGTCCGGAGGGTGAGGATGATGAGGAATCGAGGGATGAGGATCGGGAGTCGGAGGATGGAGGAGAGGATATCGGTCCCGATAGTGATGATCAGGCCGGAGATGATGCGAGATATGTACGAGGCTGAGCCGGTGCATCACGAGTTTCCTTCATCACACTTCGAGGCGGGTGGCCCTTCACATGCAGTTCCGGAGACTTCGGATCTTGGGGCACGAGATGAGATCGATGACTTCCATGCTAGAGAGGATGGAGGTCGACAGAGCAGATGTATGAGAGGATGGAGTCACGACGGGATAGGATAGAGCATCGGGTGACTCGGCTAGCGGAGGAGTTCGAGCATACGAGAGATCGGAGAAGATCACCTAGATAGACTGTACCCTAGGATTTCCATTTATACATTTCAGATGTAATCGTTGTAAAAACTTTTGAAATTAATGAAGTTCATTTTGTTTCACTTAATTATTGTATATTATGCACCTTTCTTTTCTTTGCATTAGTGACATTTGTTTAAGTATAATTATGGTATGTTATTCGGAAATGTTCTGTTATGCATCAAAGGTTAAGTTTCTAGTCCAAGTGTTCTATTATTCACTTCTAAGAGTAGAAGAGTCATTTCAGATCAATGACTCAGGAATGTTCAGTTATTGTCTTTTGTGGTTAGGATTTCCTCGAACCTTGGGCTCTGATACCAATCTGTCACATCCTCCCAGCCGGTACCCTATCTGGCATACCCGAGAGTGTGATCCACAGCCCGAAGATCAGGTATCGAGTAATCAACCTCACACATAAACAATAACATAATCATGAACAATACTAATAAAAGTGCGGGAGATAAACCATAGATCCAAATAAGGAAAGAATGAATCATATATAAATCAGAATACTAGATATAATCAGAGTGTCAAAACAGATAAGTAAAGTGAGGCAAAATCCCACTCTACAACCAGCGGAAAAGTAGTTCTAAAAGAGAATAAGCTAGACAAAATCTAATCCCAGTAGCAAGTACAATGGGTAACTAAATTGTTCTCCACTTTATAGACAACATCCCTATAAGTATAAATCTCATAAACGGCACAAGGGCGCTTCCACTCAATGGTCGGACTAAGCATCGTACGGAGCATAACCACTCGCGGGATCTTCGATGTAATTGTTGTAACCGCAATCACCTTCTCGGAGATATGCCTCTTCGCCTTGCGCTTCTTCATAGGGACCGTCATAATATTCGATACTGACAGAATAGTCTAACAAACATTGTACAATAAAGGAATGAGTTTCAAAGAAACTCAGTAAGGCAGTTAAATCCATAATAACATAAATGGCAGGATTTCAGAACAAACATAAATGCAATATGGTATGAGACAAGCAATGAATGAATGAATCTAACTCTATGTATGCTGGTCTCTATTGGCAGACATACTTTAAGTCATAGCATCGTACTTCTTTAGGAAGGTCTCAATCACTCATCATCAGTTGGTAATGGGTCCGGCATCCCTCGGGACATTCCATGGCTGGGGGTTAAGTCACCACTCTCTCACATCACCATTGGTCTAAGTACCGGCGCATGTCAGGGTAAAGCCTAGCCAAATGCAAGTCTTCTACTTAGTTACATCAAGTCAGATCCAGATACGTCCATTCCTCGTCCCTGACGATCCTTTCCGGTATCCTTCACACTATAGTCCTCATAGTCCCTGACTACGGACTCATCAACCCTATTGATCATCCACATATGGTAAACGGGAAGCTCTCACGTCCTCTCACGGGTTGGTTACCGGTCTTGAGCGCCCGTGAGCCCAAGTCTAACCATATGCAACCCTACCAATAAATGGCCCCCACAATGTGATTACTGTCCTCTCACGGGTTGGTTACCGGTCTTGAGCGCCCATGAATCCCCATTGCTACCACGGGTCGTTCGGTCTCAATACCCGTCCGATTAGGGTCTGACATAACAGGACATCCTAGCCAAACACTACTAGACAATCCTAGATATGTCATCCAACAGTTTAGGAAGGTGTCCATAGGGCATCTCCGGAAACATCCCATAATATTCCCGTAGTAGTCCAAGGATAGAAGTGTCAAAAGGACACCTCTCCTTTCCAAACCATACTTAAGCATACACATGCATCAATTCATATCATCACATATATGGTAACTTCATATATGGAAAGAAATCAATAACTGCAATCACTTTGTATATAATTGGTAAGTAAATCATACATGAGTCAATTCAATATAAATAAGTAATTCTACTGTAATCAAAGTTATGCAACAGTAGTATCATTGTAAGAATCTAATTAAGGAAACAAATCAATGATATTCAAATATAGAAACTAGATTCAAGCTATCTATGTTGTTAAAGAAGTAACCATCCTTACCTTTTATAACTCGCAAAGGAATCCTAAGAAATCAAGTAAGATCTTGGCAAACTTGAGAAGAAGGTCTTAAACAAGTGTATACAACATATTGGGAAAGATCCCTAACAAAAAAGATACCAAAACATCCAACACAGACCAATTCTGGAGTTGCTGTACTCATTGGTCGAGTGGATTGGTCGACTGGTCCAGTCGACCAATGCAGACAGTAGCCTTAAAAAAACAGAGTTTTAAGATATAAAATCCGAATTTGGTGGTTCAAAAGGGTACTAATCAAGGGGTAAACTACATCAGTAGTATCCTAACATAAAGGGGACCTCAAAACACCAATCCAATCAAGCCATCAAGATCCAAATTAGGAAACAAAAAGTTACCATAATTAGATCAACCATGGATCTTGAAGAATTCAAGATAGAAATCAAAGACAAGAACAATAGAAAAATGGATCATTGCTTCAGGTAAAGGTATCATGAAAAGCATACTTAGATCTTCAAGGAAATAGGCTTAAAAGCATAAATCTAAATAAGGAAACAAAACCTACCATATATGTAACTATCATGATTCATGAAGAAAACATGGTATGGTAGAAGAGAAACAACTAGAGATTGATAGATCATGGATCATGAAAAGAAAACACAGCAATTGGCTACTAACATGATCAATATAGAAGATCTAAGGAGATCAGAATTCAGATCAGAAGTTAAACAAAGACTAGATCATGGTTTGATCATGATTCCTTCAAAAGCTTGCAATGATCATGGTTAAGATCATTGTTCTAGCCATTAATCCTTAGGATGATCATGAGAGACAAGTCCAGAGATGTTTGCAACAGAGAATGCAACATCTCCTCTACTGTCTCAACTCAAAAAGGAAAGAACAACAGAGATGGAGGAGAAGAAGAGAGTGTAGACATACCTTTGATGCAAAAGGAAGAGTTTCGACGAAGATCCGTCAAGAAAATCACCAAGGATGCAAGGGAGATGACTTGCAGAGGTCTTTGGTTCGTTCCAAAGAGTTTGGAGGCAGCAAATACGAAGTAGACTCGAGATTGGACTTAAATAGAGCAAGCAAGACCTAATTGCCAAAGACAACACTCATTGGTCGAGTGGATTGGTCGACTGGTCCAGTCGACCAATGAGTCGACCAATCAGTTCAGCAACTTCTAAACAGGGAATTGAAGGCCCAGATCAAATCCAACCCTAAAGGGGTTTTGCACACATACCAAGTGACTTACCTAATAGGTAGAAATGCCTTCAAACCATGATAGAGAGCACTCCAAGTCCATCAACTAATCCGATCTTCATCAAGATTCAGTTTCCATAAATAGAACTTAATCATCAACTCTCATGGATTCAAAGCCAGACACCAAGTCCTCCACTAGGATGGCCCAAAGCTGACTTCTTACTTTACTTCGGGTCATTGGACCTACAAATAACAAGGTTTCCGGGTCAAGGTTAGGGCTGGGTTTTACAGTCTCAACTCAAAAAGGAAAGAAAAACAGAGATGGAGGAGAAGAAGAGAGTGTAGACATACCTTTGATGCAAAAGGAAGAGTTTTGACGAAGATCCGTCAAGAAAATCACCAAGGATGCAAGGGAGATGACTTGCAGAGGTCTTTGGTTCGTTCCAAAGAGTTTGGAGGCAGCAAATACGAAGTAGACTCGAGATTGGACTTAAATAGAGCAAGCAAGACCTAATTGCCAAAGACAGCACCCATTGGTCGAGTGGAGTGGTCGACTGGTCTAGTCGACCAATGCAGACAGCAATTCCAAAACAGGGAATTGAAGGCCCAGATCAAGTCCAATCCTAAAGGGGTTTTGCACACATATCAAGTGACTTACCTAATAGGTAGCAATGCCTTCAAACCAAGATAGAGAGCACTCCAAGTCCATCAACTAATCCGATCTTCATCAAGATTCAGTTTCCATAAATAGAACTTCATCATCAACTCTCATGGATTCAAAGCCAGACACCAAGTCCTCCACTGGGATGGCCCAAAGCTGACTTCTTACTTTACTTCGGGTCACTGGACCTACAAATAACAAGGTTTCCGGGTCAAGGTTAGGGCTGGGTTTTACACTAAACAAGGGGTAAACTACATTGGTAGTATTCTAACATATAGAGGACCTCAAAACACTAATCGAATCAAGTTTTCAAGTTACAAATTAGGAAACAAAAAGTTACCATAATTAGATCAATCATGGTTCTTGAAGAATTCAAGATACAAATCATAGACAAGAACAATAGGAGAATGAATCATTGATTTTGATAAAGATATCATGGAAGGCATACTTAGATCTTCAAGAAAATAGATCTAAGAACATAAATCTAAATAAGGAAACAAAACCTACCATAGATGTATCAGTCATGATTCTTGAAGAAAGCATGGTATGGTAGAAGAGAAACAACTAGAGATTTATAGATCATGGATTATGTAAAGAAAACACAGCGATTGACTACTAATATGATCAATATAATAGATCTAAGAAGATCAGAATTTAAATCAAAAGATGAACAAAGACAAGATCATGATTTGATCATGATTCCTTCAAAAGCTTGCAATGATCATGGTTAAGATCATCGCATTAGCCATTAATCCTTAGGAAGATCATGAGAGATAAGTTCAGAGATGTTTGCAACAGAGAATGCAGCATCTCCTCTACTCAACTCAAAAAGGAAAGAAAACAAGGATGATGAAGAAGAAGAGAGTGTAAACATACCTTTTTGTGTAAGAACACGAGTTTTGACGAAGATCCGTCAAGATAAACACCAAGGACGCAAGGGAGATGACTTGCAGAGGTCTTTGGTTCGTTCCAAAGAGTTTGGAGGCAGAAAATACGAAGTAGACTCGAGATTGGACTTAAATAGAGCAAGCAAGACCTAATTACCAAAGACAGAACCCATTGGTCGATTGGATTGGTCGACTGGTCCAGTCGACCAATGAGTCGACCAATCAGTTCAGCAACTTCTAAACAGGGAATTGAAGGCCCAGATCAAATCCAACCCTAAAGGGGTTTTGCACACATACCAAGTGACTTACCTAATAGGTAGAAATGCCTTCAAACCATGATAGAGAGCACTCCAAGTCCATCAACTAATCCGATCTTCATCAAGATTCAATTTCCATAAATAGAACCTCATCATCAACACTCATGGATTCAAAGCCAGACACCAAGTCCTCCACTGGGATGGCCCAAAGCTGACTTCTTGCTTTACTTCGGGTCACTGGACCTACAAATAACAAAGTTTCCGGGTCAAGGTTAGGGCTGGGTTTCACAGCTTGATCTTTGTAAATTCCACTAGCTCCCATGTTCTATCAAAATTTGTCCATTTTGATTCTGGACAGGTAGTCCTACCATCCCACCTCCCCTTTTCTCTTTCAACCTATTGAAAATAATGTCGATTACAACTCCATTGGCATCTAGATTTCCTTTTCAAACCGAGAAAACACCAGTTCAATGATTTCGTATTTTCGAATATCAAACCAAACCCTAAACCTACAAGATGACCAGAGCTAAAAGGGGCATCAAAGCCATAAAAAGAGAGAGTCATTTTTAGGGATAGGGTGGAGGTGGTTTGGCGATGGGAACAAAAGTGAAATTGTGAGAAAAGAAGAAAAAAAAAATAGAGGAAGAGCAGGTAGGGGTGTAAATGGATAACCGAAATCCGCTTCCGAATTCACATCCGCATCTGTTTAGAGGTATTTGTCCGATTACTAATAGGATGCGAATATGGTATACTCCTTTATTACTGATTATTATCCGTCCGATAAAATTATTCGATTAAGTTACTTATTTAGATTTTTTTGCCAATGATATGTGACTATTTTTCTAGATTTTCTACTAAAATAGCTACCAAATTTCTAAATTCTTAAATTTTAAACCTAGCCCTCACAAATAAAATGGTAAAGATGTAAACAGGTTGTCGAAAACTTGTATTCAACCTGTGTTCATACCCATTTAGAAGAATATACTTAAGAAAATAACTATCTGATTATCATCCGAATCAGACTGAATCAGTCTGAAAACCGATAGGATATTATCCGAATTCGTCCGAATATAATAGGATGTGGATATGGTATTACCACTATCCGATCCGAATCTGGTCCATTTACACCCCTAAGAGCAGGTTGAGGTTGCAGGAAGGAGATGAAGAAATATCCCTGAACTCCATCAATGGTGGTGCCGAAGGAATATGTCACACGGTCTCTCTCTCGGCAGTTCAGCTGGACTGAAGAAGAACGAAAGAGCCATGTTTTTCCATCGATTTGGCATTTTGATGGTCCAGCAAATCGGTTTGGTTTTTACTTCGTTGAGCCAGAATGGTCTATCAGTTTGTTCACTTAAATTGAACAACTACCACAAGGGTTTAATCAATGGTCACTATTCTTTTGAACGACAGTGACTTCATAGCAACCGTTTATAGCTCAGTGCTACGCATTTATTTATTTATTTATTTTTTGTCTAGTGCTTTTTTTTTAAGGGTAATTTTCATCTTGGACCCCCGAGGTTTGGTCCAGGTCACTTTTAGTCCAAAAAAAAATTTTTATCTTTGCATATGGCTCCCCTGAGGTTTTTAAAATTGACTATTTAAGGACAAATCATAATTTGATTACCAAAATACCCTTTATGGTGCAATGGTCAAGATTGTACCATTTATGTCATTCCAATCTAACGGTTTATATTAAAAAGACAAATTATAATTGAATTTTAACCTTTTTATTTTATATTGAAGGGTCTTAAGAATTCAAATTCACAAACTTATACCCTTTATTAAAACTCAAACGGTGGAAGAAGCCATTTACGACATCAATATACACAGATGGCATGTGATTACTCTTTATCAGGAATAGAAAATAAAAAGGCGAAGGACAGGAACTCACAGAAGGCGAACAGAATACCTGCTTTGCTAGCATGTGTGATCTCCTCATTATTGCTTTTCGCTTCTGATCAAAAGGAGTTCGGCTTGAAAGGTATCCTCGTTATCCGTCTTTTCTCTCAGAAACCCTCATTTTCTGAACTTAAATAAACAACCTTTTTCCTTCTCCAATCTTACAATTCGTTTCAAGTTAAAACCATTTCTACTTTCTCAAAACCAAATTTTTCAACAATATCCTGGTTCCCGGATCCCGAAGCTTCTGAACTACGACTCATCTTCAAAGATTTCGATGAACTCATGGGATCTATCTCACCTCCATTACGAGTCAAACCAAATCCAGAAGTTGAGGTTTTCCATTTCCATTCTCTATCCTGAATCAACTGAAGCCGTTTGAGCGTTTGAATAGAAACCGTAATCAATACATCGTAAGAGCTCGATTTTGCCGCTAGTTTGGAAGAAGAACTTTTACTTTGGATACCGTTCTGCAATTTCCGTTTAGGGTTGCATCTTTTTCCTTAAAAGGTGAAAGAAGAGTATAAGAATCTCAAAAGGAACAAGAGAGATAGGGTGAAAGAAGAGTAAGAAAGGGAAAATGGTGGATTTCAGAAGGGATTTCCTCTGCTTATTCAACAAATACAATGCTCTGTTGAAGAAGAATTTTCTGTTCTCATGGAGACACAGGAGATCTACGTTGATGCAAGTATTTTCGTCTCTCTTCTTCATCTTTCTTATCTTCGCCATCGATAAAGCCATTAGAAATCGATTCTCTTTTACCCTTTAATTAATGGTTTCTTTTTATTTTGTAATGGGAATGGGATTGCATTGAGTTTTAATCAATGGGTATAAGTTTGTAAATTTGAATTCTTAAGACCCTTCAATATAAAATAAAAATATTAAAATTTGTCTTTTTAATATAAACCGTTAGATCAGAATGACATAAATGGTACAATCTTGACCATTGCACCATAAGGGTATTTTGGTCATCAAATTATGATTTGTCCTTAAATAGTCATTTTTAAAAACCTCAGGGGAGCCATATGCAAAGAGAAATTTTTTTTGGACTAAAAGTGACCTAGACCAAACCTCAGGGTCTAGATGAAAATTACCCTTTTTTTAATTTTGGAAATGAAATGCCGTCGGATAGGTGCGAACCCAAGACCTCGAGTACGGATCAGCGACCCCGATAGGTGTGCTCTCAGACGCTTCCTGACCACAAAGATCAATGGGGCCCACGGTGAAAAACACTTTTTGGAAAAAGAAAAAAAATCACCAGTGGGACCCACTGGTTTTTGTGGTCAGGAAGCCATGGGGGAGCACCCTCGATGGGGAGATGATCTAGATTCCAAGACCTCTCCATGGAAATCTGAGCTTTTAACCACTCAACTAACCCACCATTGGCTCAGTGCTACACATTTAGCACTGAAGCAAAATTGTGTTACTGTTGTATATGGTTGGATAGAAACGAACGGCCAAGATCGCGAACGTATGCAAGACAGTATACGCAGCAAAGTGTGTTTAATGGACAGCACCCAACCAATTTCGTTAATAAACTATGCTATTTAATTGTCTCGGAACTAGCCCAAAAAAGGAAAAAGATGCTGCTCGCCTCGAATTCCTGTCTTTCCTGTCTTCTTTCTACAATCGGAGCTTCAGATCTTATCTTCACCGACACTCTTGTGTCTTTCTTCCTCTCCTACTTCACTCCTCACTGCAATGGCTACATTGCCGCCGTCGCTGTTTGCTCTCATGATACTTGCAAGAATCTCTGGTGTTGCAGTTGCAGGTCTGGTGCTCACTTGGGCACTTGTCTTCAAGTCGAGCTTCCTTCCTCGTTCTTCCTCTCATGAAGATTTCCTTTACTCTGTAAGCATTTTAATAGATCCAATTTCTCTCCCCTCAACCATAACATCCACCATTTTCTTTTGATTAATTATTTAAGCAAAGCCCACCAGGTCAGGGGAAAAAAGCAAAAGGAACTGTTGATTTTCAATTTTTAGTGGTTTCTTTTTACTCCGAAATTTTACTTGCGATTTTGTACAGGTCCTGCATCCGTTGTTAATGGTGATAGGTTTCATAATAATCAGTGGCGAAGGTAGTGTGAATCAAAGCCAGTGACAAGATCCAGTAGTGGTTTTTTGAAAAGGGAAAGTGAAAAACAAAATGCATGGGGTGAGATGGATTCTGATTCTTTTTGTTGCTTGTTGCTGCCTCTGAATGTTTCAGCTATTCTGGTTCATCGTTCGGTTCCGGGTTCAAGAACTCTGAAGAAATCGATGCATCTGAGCATGCAAGGAGTAGCTTTAGCTTCTGGGCTGTTTGGAATTTGGACCAAGTTCCATCGCCAGAAGGGAATTGTCGCCAATTTCTACAGTCTTCATTCCTGGATGGGTCTGATCACAGTCTTCTTGTTTGCTGCTCAGGTTTGTTTCTCGAAGATTATGCTTCTTAACCTTTAATTGCTTTTGAAATTTGAACCCATCATCAACCCGGCCAGCGGCATTACAAACATTTCGTTTTTCACGTTTGCAGTGGTTGATGGGGTTCCTGAGCTTTCGGCCGAGAGGGGAGATTCGAAGAACAAGGCTAAGTGTCCTGCCATGGCATCATGTGTTTCTGGGTCTATACACTTATGGGTTAGCCGTGGCAACAGCAGAGACTGGCCTTCTGGAGAAGCTGACAATCTTACAAACGAATAGGAACGTGTTGAAACGTTCGACCGAGTCTGTAGTGGTTAATAGTTTAGGACTTGGGTTAGCTTTACTCGGTGGCATTGTAGTGTTTGCTGCATTGTCTCCCAAGCATCAAATTCGCTCTAGAAGACAAATTCTGCACATCTTTTAAATTAAATGGATTGTATGGTGTGGACGGGGATTGCATCCTTTCTTATGTATTTGTTTAGATTTCTTGATATTCAGTTGCAATATCCCACCTATTTATCCTTATCTATTTCATGGTTTTTCTTAGTAAATTGCATATGAATCCCGTAAATTTACAAACTATTCTGTTTTCACCCCTAGAAGAATTTATCGTATTATGATTAAACCTTTTATATTTTAAAGAGTTTTTTTTATATGTACAACCATAGTTCATTGTGTCGGCGACATATCGCCCGACACAAGGCGATATGTCGCCATGTCGCTGGGGGGCGACACGACTCCCCCCAGCGACACGATATATACCAAATGTCGGCGACATATCGCCCTGTGTCGGCGATATGTCGCCGAAAAGTCGATATATCGCCGAAAAATCGGCGATATATCGCTACATTCGCCGAAAAATCGGCGATATATCGCTACATTCGCCATATATAACAGCCTTTCGTTTGTTTTTCCTTTCGTTTGTTTTTCGCCGATTTTTCGTTCGCTTTTTGCCAAAGTGAGCGGGACCCCCGTATCCATCGGCAACAATATGTGAAGCATGAGCCATACTCAACATAGTTGTATAATGAATTGTAAACTTTAGTACATCTCTTTACTACTTGTGTATTTGTGTTCTCTTTGCATATTTACATTAGTTTATATGAATTTTCCAAACTTCCAGTTTTGTCCGCATATAGTTGGACATGTGCCAATTATAAACTTTAGGTTAGGTGATGTTTTAGGTCAAAATAACACCCCCAATGTGTTTATTGGCCTCAAATTAGTTTACACGTCAAATTTCATGTCAAAATGACCCCAAATACCCTTCGAAACAGGGGTTCGATTTTTCATCGAACCCTTGCCAAAAGTCGAGCGACTTTTGGCGACATGTCGCCCGTGTCGCCGTGTCGCGCGAGTCCGACACGGCGACACGAGTCGACATGTCGAACCTTGTGTACAACTCCAAATTTGCTATAAATTTGTGATGCATGCATCATAAACGTCTTAAAATGACAAATATGTCCACAAAAATTAACACCGTCCCTTTGTTGTCAACGACAGAATTGAAATAATCATTATATTCTCAATTAAAAATTATTTTGAAAAATATTATGAATTTATTACTCTTACCCTTAATCTCATCCAACTTTATTTTAAAATTAACGAAATAGGTCGGACTGTATAACCTCAATCACTCGATGATGCGTCCAAAATCTGCCCAGCCCTTAGATTTTCTCGTGATGACCTGCAAAACGAAAGCGTTAGATGTAGCCCGACCGCGGGGTCGGGAGTCCACCTCCGAAACCTAAGTCAGTTGATGAACTTAATCACAAACGGCTCTGCTAGAAGCACAAAGCTAAGGAATGAAGAACTGGGAAAGGTGATCTAGATCGTGAGCCCCTGATAGTTTACGTCTACCAGTGTGTATATGAATCTCTGTCCCTCACCTCGTATGGCAGTGAGGTTTATATAGAGTGTACCTTCGAATCTCCTTCGTCGGATGCACTTGAGCCTTCTTCGGGTAGTCGTTGGATCTTAACAGTTAGATCCGTTGAGCGATAGACTTCTACTAGTTTGGACTAGTAGAGAACTCCTGAGATAACCTCTAGGTTATGCGATGATTATCCCTTCGATAATGATTGGTCACAGCCGTCAATTTGAGTCTGCCATCATTAGGATAATTAACCTAATCCATAAATTGGATTAGGGCGTGCTTGTGGCTGAATAAGTTTTCTTCCTCAGCAAGTTATCTTCTGGATCTAGTTCGCTCGGGAGTGAGTCGATTCCCTCTGTCTCGACCGGGGTCGAGGGTCGAACCAAGTATGAACCCGGTTCAATCATATTTTCTCCATATCACGAGCCCCCCAGACCAAGCGTTCGGTCGATCCCGAGGGCTTGGTTTTTAACTGGGTTCTTCGTCAGACGATAGTCTCTGCGTGTTCCATTAAATGTCATATCACATTTAATGCGGTGGTCACTTTTCCTCGAGCAATGTGAGGGTAATGCCACGTGTCTCCTTGCAGTCGATCTGTCGTGGCTCACGTAACCCAAGCGACAGTTTCGAACGCCTGTTTCGGATTCTTGAGTTCAAACTTTCAAAACGTCTTCTAATCTCGATCGTTGATTTTGAATCAATCTCAATCGTTCAGATTCCCGAACACTCGTGCGGGTGTTTTAAAAGTGGTTCGTTGTCTTCGTAGATTTCATTCTTTTTGTCTGGAATTTGAAACTTTGTCGTCTGTTTCGCGCCTTCCTGCTCTCAAGCTTTTGCCTCACTGAATCAGTAAGTTTACTGGTCTTTTTCCTTTTGTACCTTACTAAAACAAGTAATGGCGGATAATAGGGTTTCTCCGGTACCCAGTGTTAGTAATAGTAGTGGTAAGGAAGCTTTTGCTTCTCCTCCTTCCGAATAGTCGGATAGTGATAACAAAACCCTAACTGTCCTCTGGCTTAAGTTTACTGAAGTTTCTCAAAAAGGTTTAGAGAGAAAAATCGAAACTCCTTCCGTCCTTCCTGAGTCTGGATCTTCTAAGACTTCCAAGGTAACTGCCGAGTCTTCTAGGCAGCCTCAAACTTCCAGGTCCGATGGCGGACCTGGCTCTGTTCCCTCCATTTTCAAGGAGGAAACCCTTCTTTCAGCCATCCAAGATTTTGATTTTCCTTCCTCTTATCAGGTTAGGGCTCCCCATCCTGATAAGAGGGTTGATTCAACCCTTTCGGGTGAATTTTCTCTGTACATAGATGCACTGGAAAGCGGGGTTCGCCTTCCCTTTTTTAATCATTTGTTCTCAGCCGTTCTGAATCATTGGGACATGTGCCTTGGAATGCTCCTTCCCAATAGCTGGCGTCTCATCGTCGGCTTATTGGGTTTGTGTTTTGAACTTGGCATTACGCCATCTCTTTCTCTCTTTGTGCATTTTCATGTTCTTTCTATCTCCCATTCTCCCGGTTGGGTTTTTTTGTCCAAACGCAATAAAGCTGAACTTGATTGGAGGGGTAGCATCCTTGTCAAAGGAACTTGCCCTTCTAACCACAAAAGATGGCACGAACAATACTTTTTCTGTCGAGCGCCTCCCTCAGATCTTAACTTCCCGATCGTCTGGAGGCGGTGTACTTCTTCTTCCAAGAATAACCGAGGCCTTCCCTTATCCAAAGAAGACGAGGCAGCCATCAGGAAGATCAAATCCATTCCATGGTATCAAGAGATACATGGACTTGAGGTGGAGTATAACTCCATTCTTCAGTACTGGGGCTTGGCTCATTGTGAGCTTCTAACCATCATCCTTTAATTTTACTAAAGTGATACGTCTTTAATTCTGACTCTTGCTCTTCTTTGCAGTGCCTCCAAGAATGAACCCCGAAACCCTGCGAGTGAAGGCCGCTAGGGCCGTTGTGACAGCCGAGCAACGATCGCCTAGAGCCTTGACCGTTGATCAAAAGGCTTCTTTTCCCTCTCCCGACCCCTCTTATAGGGGTATCAGGAATATCAGGCCCGTGGCTGATGCTTGGGGAAAAGGGAAGAAGCCGATGGTGGAAATGACTAATGTCTCCTCCTCCGCCCGAACCAAAAGGAGGCATGATACAATTGATGCTTCCTCTCATAAAAAATCCAAAAAATCTGCTGATTGTGAGGAGATCTTCACCCCCTAGTGGACCCTGAAGTGACCGACAGGGTGACACAGGATCCTGAGAAAGCTGCAGAGTGGAGCTCCCTCAGTCTTGTTCCTTTTGATCGCCAGGAATTTGAAACCCTGGACGACATTGCCCTTGTTAGTCAATCCACAAGGTATCGGTTTTCTTGCTTACTTATTTTTTCATAATTTCTCATGACTTCTTCTGATAATTTCCGCCTTCCCAGGAATGTTGTGTTCAGCTTCTATCAACACATGGAAGCATTGAGCCGGGTTGGCCGCAACAGCTCCTTGCTGCAGACCTGTGAAGAGAATTTGGCCAAAGCCAATTTTGAGATAGACTGGTTTACTGCAGCTGCCGAGGAGCTGCAAAGAAAGCACGAGGAAGAAGTGATCTCCCTCAAGGAGGCCCTTGATGCTTCAAAGGCTCGTGCTGTTGTTGCCGAGCGCGAGGCCAAAAAGCAAAAAGAAGCTGCCACGTTGTTCAGTGACAGACTTGAATTTAAATGTATAGAGAACGAAGAATACTTGAAGTTGGCTATTCCCAGCAAGCCCGAGCACATCAAGCCAGAGCTTCGGAAGGATTGTGTTCAGAAGTACCTGAACAGTGAACCTTTCTCCCAGCTATTGGGGTGCCTACAACGTCCAAGCTTATCGCTTGGGGCAGAATGATGTTTGGGAGCGAATTCTCGCATCAATCCCTTCCTTCGATACTGCTCCCTTTCGTGAGGTGTGCCATAAAGAGGTCTTCAGGAAATTAGGCATGGATCTCCCAGACTGGGCTCGGGAAGAAGATGATCCTTTTCCAGCCTACCCACAATATGAAGCATATCTTGCTGATGAGCCGGCACTTCCAGAGGAAAAATCACAAGCTGCTGCTGAAGAGGGCTCTGACAATGTCAATATTGAGGAAGGCTCTTCTCAGGATCCTGAGAAAAGTCCTCCTTCTCAGGGCTCCTCGGGCATCAATGAAGAAGAGGCTTAGGGAGTTATTATTATTTATTTTTTGTAAAGATTGACCTCCTTGCTAATGAATAGACACTTTTTTTTCATGTTGGCCTTTCCATTTCCCTCTCTCCTATCGAAATCTTGTCTTGAATATCAAAATATAAATGATAAAACTTATCACTTAACTTCACATTCTTTGACGAATAATAATCTTGTAAAGATATTATGAAGTTACGTTTTGGAAAGATGCATTAATCTTCCCCACTCCTTCATTTACTGCAAAGTCCACACGTTTCCCTTATGGTATCTGCGAAGTCCAAACGTTTCCTTGCCTTTATATACCATTCACTGTTTCCAATGAATCGGTAATACATCCATTATCACAATGGCGGTGCTACGGTTGGAGGTATTCTTGCATCGGGTGCTCGCCTCCACATGTTTCCATGTGGCCTCCCTCCGACTGTTGATCTTGCTTGTTGTGGATTTCGAAGCGTCATTTCGATCTGGGCCATTGGTTGTCTTTAGCTCTCAACCGTCGTCTTAATACCTGAGGCTATTTAAAGCCTTCGTGGGTACTCTCCATCTATCCTGCTATCTGCAAGTTAGATTTGTTAAAGCGACATTCCGTCCTCCTGCTTGCTTCCGTATTCCTCGTACTCCAACAATAACTCTATCAACTTATGAACAAGTGAGTTTTTTGATCACTCATCTCTTTCCCCTTTCCCCCTGAGTAAACTGCACAGTAGTAGTACCTGGGGTTTAGTTAATCGGGTTTGCATATTTGACAGAGAACTAGGGTTTTCCCTTGTTGCTGTTGTTGTTGGATATCTGTACTGATACGGCTTTTTCTGTGTATACAGTGGCTCCCAGAATCGACCCGAACTTTATTAGAGTGAAATCTTGTAAGAAAATTGTTCTGTCGGCGGTGGTTGGGGCCAGTGAGGTGGTTTCAGCTAGTGAATCCTCCAAGCGTAAGGCGACTGCTGTTGGTGAATCTTCAAGTCAGATTCCCACAATTTCTATTGATGCCACCCCTACGCCTCTTCTGCCTGAAGTGATCGCTCGTTCTTCCCAAGAAGATCTTGATCACTCCGTTGTTGATGGTGCTGCTGACGCCCCTGCTGCAGAGACCGTTCATGCACCCCCGAAGGAGATTCTTCGGGCATTTGAGGCAACTATGTTGGCATCTGATGAAGGTGTGGTCCCAGCAGGTGCTGCTCCTATTTCCAATTCCAGTGCTTGTTTGGCATCCTCCTCCTCTCCTTTGGAGTTGGAGGATTTTGCCACCAGGAAGTGCCGTTGGGTGACAAGTGATGCAGCTCATCCTTCTCATCCTTCACCCGAATTAGTGTCAAACGAGTTTGACAGAGCGTTGGAATGGTGCACTGCTGCTCGAATGACTTCTGAGAGCGCAGTTCTTTCCAAACTTCTAGATGAAGTCTTTATGAAGTCACTGGTGATGTAAGTCTTTCTTCATTATCTTTTGATTCTGAATATTACTCTTCGGCTCCTTTTTAACTCGGAAGTTGTTTGCAAGAGTCTTACTGGTAACTTCCACAACCAAGTGGAAGTAGCCTCTAGGCTCAATAGGTTGAGCAATGAAGTTTCCAGGCTTCGGGAAATCTCTGAAGCTAAAGATGCTGAGATTGCTTGCCTTAGGAAACTAGCCTGGGAGGTTGCAGGAGAAAAGAATTCAGTGATCGATCGTCTTCGGTCAGACTTGGATGATGCCAAGGAGAAGATTCGGCACCTGGAGCGAGGAGTTGGAAAGTCAGGAGCCAAAGGATCTGAAACGTTAACCCAAAGGCAAGCTGTCGTTCCTTTGCCCGTATCCCTTCCAACTGATGTTCGCAGAGCCTGCGTCTTCAAGTATTTACACAATAAGCCCTTTGTTGATATGTTGAATGCTTATAACTTGCAGGCGTACCGGGATGGTGAGAACGAAGTATGGGAATCAATATTAAGGAAGGATCCTCATTTTGATACAACTCCCTACAGTGTTGTTTGCCATCCTGAAGTATTTACCAATTTGGGCCTTCGTCCTCCTGACTGGACCAAAAATAAGATTGATCCTCCACCTTCTAATCTAGATATTATGCATTATCTGGAAGATTCTCCTGTTTATTCTCCCTTGGAAGGATTCAATTATGACGAGCTCGCCTTGAATGCAAGTTTGGTCGAGGACCATACTTCTCCTGGACAAGCTGGACAAAGAGTATGAAATTGCGGAGGATTTTATACATACTGAAATGTTTTTTGTAATCCTCATTTCTCCTCTTCTTTTCCTTGAATCCATACCAATGATTGACTCATGTGTTTGTTCTAGCAAAGTTGTGCCGATCTTGTATGACTTCTTAATGATCATCGATGATGACTTTCTTTTTTGACCGAAGATTGTATCCAGCTCTTGTAATCTTATGTTTGATGTTGAGACCGGCCTCTTCTGGTCTTTTGAAGAAATAAGAAATTAACTTCATCTTGAACTTTGCTAGTCACTTGAATCGCTGTTGTACTAGGTCTTAGTTGTTTAGAACAATGCCTTTACTTAAAGATTTCCGGAGAAATACAATAAGTCTGAGAAGGATCTCACTCGGGTTTTAAACCGATGCCTTTACTTAAGGATTTCCGGAGAAATACAATAAGTCTGAGAAGGAACTCACTCGGGTTTTAAACCGATGCCTTTACTTAAGGATTTCCGGAGAAATACAATACGTCTGAGAAGGAACTCACTCGGGTTTTAAACCGATGCCTTGTAGAAGAAACTCACTCGGGTTTTAAACCGATGCCTTAACTTAAGGATAATTCAAAAATTCAATAAGTCTTGAAGGAACTTACTCGGGTTTCAAACCGACGCCTTGCGGAAGGAACTCACTCGGATTTTCATCCGATGCCTTGACTTAAGAAATTCCGAAAAAATTCCATAAGTGTTGAAGGACCCACACGGTTTTTCATCCGATGCCTTATAGTTGGATCTTGTTCTTGAATGTGGTGTATGATGCCCCCCAATCAAAAGATAATTTGTTGAAAGCCAAAAATTGCATTGATTGAGTTGAAAATTTTGAGATGCCTGGCATTCCATGAACGATCCAACTCTTTCTGGGTGTTGATGTTCTTCAGCTTGTAAGCTCCTGAACCAACTGGTTTTACAACCATATAAGGTCCTTCCCATGAAGGGTCCAATTTTCTTTGGTGACGTGGGTCGGAAGCAAAGGTGTTTCTCAACACCAAATCTCTGGCTAACTACTGACGATTCTTCACTCGAGTATTATAATGAGACGCTATCCTTCTTTGATAATGTTGAGTTCGTGCTATTGCCTTTGCCCGAACTTCGTCCAACAGATCAAGACTATCAAGCAGTCCTTGCTCGTTTGCTTTTTCCTCGAACTCTCGATCCCGTAATGTCCCCGCCATTATCTCCACCGGTGCCAATGCTTCAGACTCATATGCTAACCTGAATGGAGTTTCTCCTGTGGGTGTTCGAACTGTAGTTCTATAGGCCCACAGTACGTTATGAAGTTCTTCGACCCAAGAAGCCTTGTCAGCTTCGAGTCTTCTCTTTATTCCTTCAAGTAGCGTTTGGTTAGTAACCTCTACTTGTCCATTGCTCTGGGGGTATGCCACTGAGGACATACGATGCTCGATCATATATGTTCCGTAAAATTGCCCAAATTGCGGACAGTCGAACTGAGTACCATGGTCAGTGATGATAATCTTTGGAATCCCAAAGCGATATATGACTGACTCAAGCACAAATTTTCCCACTTTTTTCTCAGTAATTGTTGCCAGTGCACTGGCTTCAACCCATTTCGTGAAGTAATCAATTGCTACTATCAGATATTCCCGTCCGCCTGACGCTTTGGTGAATTTGCCCATGATATCAATTCCCCACATCGCAAAGGGAATGGGATCTAGAATTGAAGTCATGGTTTCCGCCGAGCGCTTCGATACTGTAGCATGAATTTGACAGTTGCCACATTGACGAACATACTCCATAGCAGCCTCTTGGATCTTAGGCCAATATAACCCGAGTCTTAGAATTTTGTGGGCCAGGGCTCGTCCACCCATGTGAGCCCCACAAATTCCTTCATGAACCTCAACCAAAGCTGACTCTGCTCCTTCGGGGCCTATACATCTCATAAGGGGTCCAGAATAAGATCTTTTGTATAGTCTCCCATTATGAATGACAAATCTCGTCGATCGTATCTTGATCAACCTTGCCTCTTTCGGATCCTCAGGTAATTTGTCATCTCTCAGATACTCAATTATCGGATCCATCCAGCAACGCTCTGCTTCAATGTAAGAAATTTCTTTCTCATGATAACTTGGAAATGTTATCTCTTCAATGTAGGCCGAAGGGTCTAGATTCTTTTCTTTGGCATTGGCTAGTCGGGATAGCTCATCTGCCACTGAATTTTCAGTCCTCGGAATCTGAGATATCTTCAAATTCCGAAACTGGTTTTGAAATGCCTGCACTATCTCTTGATATTTCTGCAAGCGTGGTTCTTTAATACCATATTCCCCCTGGACTTGGTTGACTATAAGTTGAGAGTCACTATAAATAGTAACATCTGCAATAGACAATGCTTTTGACAACCGAAGTCCAGCTATCAGAGCCTGATATTCTGCTTCGTTATTACTTGCTTCAAATGCAAATCTCAAAGCATATCGAATAATAAAGCCTGCTGGACTTTTCAATAGAATTCCAGCTCCTGCTCCATCTTTATTACTCGAACCATCCACATATACCTCCCAAGTGGTTGGTATAATGGGATCCTCAATGGACTCCACTGGTGCAGTAGTTTCTACTACAAAATCGGCTAGCGCCTGAGCCTTGATTGCCGTTCTGGGCTTAAAGCTCACTTGGAACTCGCTGAGTTCAACCGACCAGGACACCATCCTTCAAGATAAATCAGGTTTATTAAGAACTTTACTGAGAGGAAAAGTTGTAAATACCTCAATTGGATGAGCCTGAAAGTATGGCCTTAGCTTCCTGGCGGCCATCATGAGAGCCAGAGCCTGCTTCTCAATCTGCGAATATCGTATCTCCGCATCTAGCAATACGTGGCTCACATAGTAAATCGGCCACTGTTTTTTATCTTTCTCACTAACAAGTATTGCACTGACCGCTGAAAGGGACGTCGCTAGATATAGCTGTAATATTTCCCCCTTCTCTGGTCGGGACAAGATCGGCGGTTGTCCAAGTGCTTCTTTTAACTCCTCGAAAGCTTTCTGGCATTCTTCAGTCCATTTTGCTTCCTTGCTGCCCCTCAAATCTTTGAGTGCCTTGAAGAATGGCAAACACTTTTCTCCAGACTTGGAGATGAATCGATTCAAAGCGGCAACTCTCCCTGTTAAACACTGCACATCACAAACAGTTTTGGGAGCCTCCATATCAACCAGAGCCTGTATTTTGGCAGGATTAGCCTCAATACCTCTCTGTGACACCATGAAGCCCAAAAATTTGCCTGAGGAAACTCCAAAGGCGCACTTTTCTAGATTCAGCTTCATTTGATATTTTCGCAGTACTGAGAATACCTTAGTCAAATCTGCAATATGATTTGTTTTTGTAAAGCTCTTCACAAGCATGTCGTCAACATAAGCTTCAACATTCTTTCCTATCAAATCTTTAAAAATCTTGTTGACGGCTCTCTGATATGTAGTTCCTGCATTCTTTAGGCCAAATGGCATGACTTTATAATAGTAGCTTTCACGATCAGTCATGAAAGCCGTAAACTTCTCATCTTCCTTATTCATAAGGATCTGATTATACCCTGAGTAGGCATCCATGAAACCTAGAGTTTCATATCTTGCAGTCACATCTATCAAGAGGTCAATCCGAGGCAATGGATAGCAATCTTTAGGGCAAGCCTTGTTGAGATCTGTGTAGTCTTTACACATTCTCCACTTCCCATTCGCCTTTTTTACCATTACCACGTTAGCTAACCAAGGTTGGCATTCAATTGGTTCTATGAAACCAGAATTCTTCAGTTTTTCAACTTCGCCCCGAACGGCTTCATACTTTTCAATGGAGAAATTTCTCCTTTTTCGTATCACTGGTTTCACCTTCGGATCTATCCAGAGTTTATGCTCTGCGATAGCCCGACCGATTCCTGGCATGTCTTCAGCAGACCATGCAAATATGTCATTATTCTGTTGAAGAAATAACTTCAACTCATCTTTGAACTCCTCCATCTGTTCAGACCCGATATAAGTAATCTTCTTCTTATCTTCGGTACATAGTTGGATTTGCTCCAGCTTCTTCACTGGTTCGGGCCTTTGCATTTCTGCTTCTTCCCGATTGTCTCGAACTTCTATAGGTAGGGCAATCACCTTCCTCGGGCCTTCCTTGTCTTTTAAATAGGCAACATAACATTGCCGAGAGATCCTCTGGTCAGAGGAAACTTGACCAATTCCCATGTCAGTCGGGAATTTTATCTTCAGGTGTTTTGTCGAAACAATAGCACCTATCTTGGATAAAGATGGTCGCTCGAGGATAACATTATAAGCTAGCAGTTCCCAAACCACCAAAAAATTGATTCGGACGGTTGTTTCCTTAGGAAAACTTCCAATAGATAATTCCAACTGGACAGATCTTTCCGCCACCGCAGACAACCTTGCAAAACCATATAGATGCGTGGATGAAGGCTCCATCAAGTCCTCATCCACCTTCTTTGATACACTTCATAAGAAATTAGGTCAGCTGCAGACTCTGTATCAACCAAAACTCTATGCACTTCCCGATGTGCAATCTCTACCTTGATGACTATGGCATCAACATGAGGTAAACAAACGCCTCTTTCATCCTCCTCGCCAAAGGTGATAGAATCTTCACCATTCAGCTTCTTTCGCTTCCGTGTCTCTCCGGTTCCGACAAATTTGGATTTTGTCTTCAAACTATGGAGTGATTCGGGCTCTGGTCCTCCGAAAATGGTAAGGATAGGTGACCAAGTAGCTTCAGTCACCTCCTTGCCCTTCTTAGACTTCAGAGCCTCCCTTGATCATTCTGAACTAACCGAACGATCCCTTTTAGGAGCAGCCGCGCGTGGCTCACGTGGCTCCTCCCTCCTTCTGCTAACAAAATTGGACAAGTGTCCCTGAGATATTAATCTCTCAATATCTGCTTTCAGATGACGATAGTCATTTGTATAATGACCATAGTCCTTGTGGAATTGGCAATACTTTTCTCGATCCTGCTGCTCCCCAGGTTTCAAAAGAATTTTAGGTGGCCACTTCAAAATATTTTTTCTTTTGATGATATTTAGAATATCAGCCTGAGGAACATTCAATGGAGTATATTCACTTTTACCTGGAGACCTCTGGCGCCAAGCCTGAGATTTTCCAACCCGATCACGGACATTTTTCTTTGGCTTCTGCTTTTGCTCAGGAGCCTTCTGTTCCTTATTGGAGACTTTATTATCTCCTTGGCATGCATCTAGGATCTCCATGATTTCGGCCTGCTTCTGACATCTCTGTACCAACTCAGCATAAGTTGCAGGCATACCCTGTAGTAATAACTCCAGGAGTTTCCGGTTAGTGAGTCCAGTGAATAGAGCAGTTTTGGCTACTTGCTCATCCAAATTTTCTATCTCGATCGTTACTTTGTTGAATCTTTTCAGAAACTCTCTGATTGATTCGCTTTTTCATTGTCTGACAGTAAACAATGTTTCTTCCATTTTCTTGACCTGTATCCCACTCTGGAATCGCCCTATGAATTTGCGCGCCAATTCATCAAAGTTTACGATCCTTCCAGATGGGAGGTTCGAAAACCACTTTTGTGCTGCTCCGGTTAAAGATGAACCAAAACCCTGCATAAAATTTCATCAGAATTACCTGAAACTACCATGGTTTGCTGATAATAGCCAATGTGGGCCATTGGATCTCTGGAGCCATCGAAAGTAGAAAAGGTAGGCAAACGGAAGTTATGGGGAAACTGATATCCCGCAATTGGCTCGGTAAAGGGGGTCTTCCGAATGATTGAGTAAATATCCTTGGTCATCCTTCCTTTAGCCAATTGCCCTAACTTCTGATTGATGTTGGCCAATTCTTGACCAATCTGGGTCGGGTGATCTTCAGCGATATGATCACGACCTCGATTAACACGATCATCACGTGCTATTCGATCATCATGAACAGCCCGTCCTTCCCGAACATTCTGCTCGTCGCGAACTGCTCGATCATCGCGACCGGTTCTTCGACCAGTTGGTGAGTGAGTTCTCACCCCTGTGTCCAACCTTGTATTTGAATCGGTTGTACTTTCCTGCGGTCTGTCGAACCGATCGTCCCGCCTAGGTTGATCGTCAACTCGTCTAGGTCCTCGGTCGCCTTCAAAAAAGTTCTGACCGATATTCCGGTCTTCAGCCAATCTTTGATCAAGCAGTTGATCACGTGGTAACGCGCGCCTCCCTGGATTGCGATGGTCAGGCTCTTGTGGTAACACCACTTGTCTGGTGAGCATGCGGAGTGCTTGGCTCACCTCCAAGAGTTGAATCTTTACTTGATTCAATTGATCTTGGAATGTATCAGGAGGATTATGTCCTCCCTGACCACCATCTACTTCAATAGGATTTGGCTTCCCTGGGGAACGTCTGGATTATTCACTCCAGCCAGAATCGCGCTGTGCAGCGGCCGCTGCGGCTGCTGCCGATCTAGTCACCATGGCTTTACAAGTCTTTCCCACAGACGGCGCCAAATGATGCGTCCAAAATCAACTCAGCCCTTAGATCTTCTCGTGATGACCTACAAAACGAAAGTGTCAGATGTGGCCCGACCGCGGGGGTCGGGAGTCCACCTCTGAAGCCTAAGTCAGTTGATGAACTTAATCACAAATGGCTCTGCTAGAAGCACAGAGCTAAGGAATGAAGAACTGGGAAAGGTGATCTAGATCGTGAGCCCCTGATAGTTTACGTCTACCAGTGTGTATATGAATCTCTGTCCCTCACTTCATATGGCAGTGAGGTTTATATAGAATGTACCTTCGAATCTCCTTCGTCGGATGCACTTGAGCCTTCTTCGGGTAGTCGTTGGATCTTAACAGTTAGATCCGTTGAGCGATAGACTTCTACTAGTTTGGACTAGTAGAGGACTCCTGAGATAACCTCTAGGTTATGCGATGATTATCCCTTCGATAATGATTAGCCGCAGCCGTCAATTTTAGTCTACCATCATTAGGGTAATTAACCTAATCCATAAATTGGATTAGGGCGTGCTTGTGGCTGAATAAGTTTTCTTCCTCAGCAAGCTATCTTCTGGATCCGGTTTGCTCGGGAGCGAGTCGATTCCCTCTGTCTCGACCGGGGTCGAGGGTCGAAACAAGTATGAACCCGGTTCGATCATATTTTCTCCATATCACCTAGTTAGATTGTATGTTCAATTAAAAAGCTATGGGAAAAATGGGTGCATGTTCAACTCAAATATGGATTGTACTTCATTTGTGACTACTGTGGGAAGATAAACCACTCTTCCACTCGGTGTCCCATTGTAGAAGATGAGGGCAAAACTCAATCTTGCCACGAGAAGATCTATCAAAATCTTATCACACAGCCAATTAAATTTGGAAACACCTGAGTACTCTCAACAAAAGTCTGGAGAACTTATTCATGCTTTCTGCTACGATGAGTAGGGAGGCTGATGGTGATCGAAATGTGGAAGGTGTTGATACTCGTAATAGTAGGCTTCACCTTCAAGGACCTAGTCCAATGTCAAATAGCTCAACATATGATGAAAATGCTGCTGGAACTAACAAATTACGAAGGAAAAAAAAAATGTTGAGGGACTAAAGGCGATGGAGGTCGTTTTCTCAAGTGGTAAGGAAAGGCTGAAGGGGCTACCTCTCAGGAATGAGCATTTTGAAGATGATCTAAGGGATGATGATGATGTTCTGAGAAAGAAGGGACTTTTCAAAAATAACTTGGTGGGTTTGATTTTCCAGGATGAAGAGGGACTCAACAACAAAGTGAGTCAAACCTTTGATCCTCAGTGTTGTAAACATCAATACAAAGAATAAGGGGTTGGATATGAGCATGCTGCTAGATTCGACCGAGGAGATGACTATAGAAAAAGTAAAAAAGGAAAACAAAAAATGGAGATGGGAGAGGAAGAAGGAGAAGGGGCAACTTGATACACATGGAGCTAAGGTGCAGTGGATGCAGAAGATGCAATTGGCCCTTGATCGTATTGAAAAGTTGGAGAGGGTGACTGTCCATTCACCTAACACTCAGTCTGCTACACTGGTGTCCAAATGTGATTGTACTAAACCTAAGAAGAAAATCAGTAGGACCAAGGTTGACCAAAAAGTTTCTACAACTAATGCTTAAACTCAAAAGATGAACGGATTCACATGGAGGGTGGGGTGGAAGAACAACTTGTAATCATTATTCCAAGCACGCTCAAACATCGCAGGATATCTCCAAATTGCATGCAACTCCTACCTCTCAATTGTTTCAACCTCTTTTTGGATTCACTGCTGAGGAAGTCTTTGGACCCTAACACCCTATTCTAGGTTTCTTTGGGATCCATGGAAGCACGTTATCTTCTTAATCCAAACCCAGTTATACCGATACAGCAGATGGCTCCAACTCAACGGGCTCCTCAAGTTATGTCCCAGAATGTAGTTGTGGAACCGGCGACTTGCATCCCCCAAGTCTTCCCATGTCATAAATACTCTGAATTCTTTGATTTTTGCATCGTACTCTTCATTTCAATACTTGATATCATGATAGTTGGTTAAACAAAATTCATCCCAAGTCTAGAAATAGGTTTTCTGCTTGATTTGAGGTTTCTTTGTGTATCATTGTTGTTATTTTATGAATGACAATGTTTAATAGGTGTAGGGATCTGTGTAATCTATTTACTTCTTTCCTTTTTCCTATTTTTAGTTCTTCTTTTCTATTACTTTATCTGTATCCGCATTGTGATTCTATCCTAGGGAAATTGGTGGTGGAAAGAAGTTACTAGTTTCTAGAAGTTCTTATTTGTGCTTGATTATTTGTCTGTTAGCATGAAATTTTTGGCTTGGAATGTGAGGGGTATCAATGTTAAATTTACTCAGCACTATCTGGAAATTTTTTTGAAGAAACATAAACCAGACCTAGTTTTTTTGTGTGAAACAAAATGTAGGGACCATCAAATGCTAGTGCATGGTAAGAGGAAACTTTTTAGTGGGTATAACTTGCTGGGACATGAGGCTAGCCTTGGAACCAAAGGGTTAAAGGGAGGGATGGTGGTTTTAGCTTTGTCGGGTTTTCAAACTCAATTGATTCATTTTGACCCCTCATCCTTTATGATTTAATGCGAGATGAAGGATTGTCCCTTTGTGGTTGTGCTTATGCCCCCCCCCCCCTAACTATTCTGATCGAAAGGTGTTTTGGTCACATGTGGCTTCCTTATTACATTTGATTAAGGAACCATTTGTGATTATGGGGGACTTCAATGAACTTCTAGAGGCTAAAGATAGATTCGGTGGTGCTTTTAAGCCCTCTAGTGCACTCCTTGCTTTGAGAGCGATCATTAATGCGGAAAACCTCTTTGAGATTTTGGTGCCTGGGTGCCCATACACTTGGACTAATAGACAAAAGCCACCTAATATGGTCAAAGAATTTCTTCTCCAAACTGGTTTAGTTGTTTCTCGAACCCACGGGTTGCAAAATTACCTGCAACTGGATTTTACCATAACCCTCTGATACTTGAACCTTGTGTGACACCGAATCATAAACGGAATCTCTTTCATTTTCTAAAATGCATGGTTTTCTCACCCTAATTTCTCTTTAGATTTTTAGTCTGCATGGTTTGAGAACTCTTGTATTCCTCTCATTGGAAAGTTGGCTAATGTGTCTCATTTCTTGTGACACTGGAATAATTCAGTGTTGGGTTATGTGGACAACATGTTCCATAGAACCACACTTGAAATTGATGAATTGGAACAAGATGTCAATCCGGATTGGAATCTCATACATCAAAAGAAACAAATGTTGGATTGGGCCCCAAAAACAAAAGAGATGTTTTGGTTCCAAAAGTCTCAAGGTATGTATATTTATGATAGGGACCGAAACACTAGATTTTATCATCTTTCTAGTAAAATCAACCATCACTAGAGACGGATCTCTTCAATTGAAGCTAATGGTCAACGGTTCTCTAATCCAAGAGAGATAGCTAGGGTTTTTGCCCACTACATGAAACAACTTTATCAAGCCCCTTGTTCTCTGGATCCTGAGTTTGTAAAATGTACGTCTCTTCCCACCTATTGAGGTGAGAGGCGGATCTCTCTCGGCAATCCCGGATCAATTAGAGGTGAAAAGTGCCGTCTTTTCCCTTCGACCTTTTAAATCCCCTAGGTTCGATGGGTTTAATGCCTTTTTCTTTCAAAAATTTTGGGATTTAATTAATGAGGATGTGGTTAAAATTGTGACTTCCTTCTTTTTGGAAGGTCGATTACCTGATGGAGTCAACCACACCCTCTTGTGTTTTATCCCTAAAAAGGAAGAAGAGAAAGTTGTCTCTGACTTTCGACCTATTAGCCTATGCAATGTGTCCTATAAAATTATAGCAAAATTTTTGGCCAAAAGACTGAAACCCTTTCTATCCAGTATCATTTCACCAAATCAGAGTGCTTTTGTGGCTAACAGACGGATCACAGATAATGTTATAGTAGCCCATGAAATCTTTCATTACATGCAAAAATCCCATAGCAAGACTGGGTTTGTTGCCTTGAAATTGGACATATCTAAAGCCTATGATAGAGAAGATAGAGATATCATTGTCAAACTCTTTCATTTTCTACTGTACTTGTCATCTTCTTTTTCTCTATTGTACTTGTCATTTTCTTTTTCTTTTTTTCCTGTTATTTTGATTTCTTTGCTTGCCTTTGTCTTGTTTTTCTTTTCTTTGCGTTTGTTTGTTCTCCCCTTATGACTATTATGGTCTCCTTTATTCTGAAATGTAGCGAGCTTAGGAGCCCTTTTGAGCTTATCAAACTCTTTCTGCCAATTTCTCAACTTCTACGTGGTTGGTAGAAAAATCATCGCAAAAAAGCCCCATCATTCCATGACCGACCTTCATCCTTCAGAAACGACCTCTTTATTAGACGGTGAATCTACTAGTCAGAGACTAGGTTCTGCCAACTAGTCCTTAGGAGACAAATTAGATTTCCCGACTCCCTCAATATCTGCTCTAGAGTCTTCGGGCAATGAGGGTGAAGACTCTTAGCATGACTCCCAACCCCTTGTAATTTTTGTTGGTGATCGGGGAAAATTAGTAGTTAGTGCTCGAGAAAAATTTAAGGTTGAACAAAAGAAATGGGTTGATAGTTCTACTCCCAAACAAGATAAGGATCCCTCTCCCAACCACATTGAGTTCAACCCAAATAAGTTTGGTCCTGAATTCAGAACCTTTGAAATAACAACTGACAGATTAGAGTATCTTAGGTTGAGATACGGTATTCCCCAAGACTTTGTCTTGCACGCCCCTGACAAGTCTAATCAGGTTGATAAATGTTGTCCAGGGGAATTAGTTCATTATGAAGATGCATTGAAGAGTGGATTCAAACTTCCTATCCATCCCCTCTTCAGCGAGATCTTTTGTCATTTGGGATTGTGCCCAGGCATGCTGGCTCCAAACAGTTGGCGTAATTTTGTATGTTTTTGGGGATTCTGCGAGTAGGATTTAGTTAACATCTGACCTTTTCTGTCTCTATTCCTATATTTCTTTATGGCAAAAAGAATGGAACAGAGTGGATGGTTTTATTTATCTAAGAGACTATCCAGCCAAACTGGTTGGGAAGGTAATTTCATCGGGAATGAGACACTCCCATCGAACACCAAGGATTGGCAACCACAGTTCTTCTATATCTGCCCTTCTTGTACTCCCTCTTTCCTGACCTCTTGGAATAAGGGACCATCACGAGGGTTGAACAACCAACCAACCCTCAGCCCCTCAGAAAGTAGAGAGAAGGACAAAGAAGAATCTTCGTGCAGTGAGCGGCTACGCCCGAAATATTCACTTGTGAAATCCAGCCCAAACCTAGCTAGGACACCCTATCTGTTTTGGGTAAAGAATGGTTAGTTTAATGTTACACCTTGAAGTTAGACCTTGATTTCAGTGTTCTATCTCCTTCTTCTCTCTTTTCTTCTTCTTACTGTTCTGTCTTGATGTTTTGATTGTGGAGAAGGTGTTACACTACTGTAACTACCTATTCTCTAATCTCCTTATGTCTTAGAGTGAACCCCCAATCACTCTATGCATTCCTTGAAACCACATGGTGAATCTCTTCAATTCTTCATTTATTTTGATTGAGTTTTGGACAGCATGATCATTCTATTGTAGCTTCTTTTCTAATTAATGTTTAACATGTTTGATCTTAGCCTTTACTGCTGTTCTAATGTATTTCATCTATTTGAATCAACTCCCCTTTCTTTCTAGCCATTATAGCCTTTTATGTTGATCATTGATATAAGCATTCTAGTAAGTTTCTATTTTTGATTCCTCTCATTCTAGGATTAGTATTCTTTTGATTTTCTATTTAGTTATTCTTGCCTTTGATATGTTTTTGATATTCCATTAGAGTGAAGCCTTGTTCTCTCTAATTCTTCCCTTGAATCCATAGTGAGTTTGCTATGAGTAACCATGCTGTTTCCTGATATGGAGAAAATATGATCGAACCTGGTTCATACTCGGTTTGATCCTCGACCCCGGTCGAGACGGAGAAATCGACTCGCTTCTGAGTGAGCCGGGTCCGAAAGATAGCTTGCTGAGGAAGAAAACTAAATCAGCTACAGGCAAGCCCTAATGCTACTTATGGATTAGGTTAATTACCCTAATGACGGTAGGCATAACTTGGCGGCTGTCACTTATCATCATTAAAGGGATAATCATCGAATAACCATAAGGTTATCTTAGGAGTCCTCTACTAGTTCAAACTAGTAGAAGTCTATAGCTCAACAGATCTAACTGTTAAGATCCAACGACTACCCGAAGAAGGCTCGAGTGCATCCAACGAAGGAGATTCGAAGGTACACTCTATATAAACCTTACTTGCCTACGAGGTAGGAAGGACTCAGATCAACATACACACTGGTAAACGTAAACTATCAGAGGCTTACGATCTAGATCACTTTCCCCGTTTTTTCCTTAGCTCTGTGCTTCTAGCAGAGCCGTTTGTGATTAAGTTCATCAACTGACTTAGCCTTCGGAGGTGGACTCCCGACCCCAGCGGTCGGGCCACATCTGACGCTTTCGTTTTGCAGGTCATCACAAGGAGATCTAAGGGCTGAGCAGATTTTGGACGCATCATTTGGCGCCATCTGTGGGAAACGACTTGTAAAGCCATGGTGATTAGATCGGCAGCAGCCACAGCAGGCGCTGCACAACGGGATACCGGTGTTCAAATTCCTGGAGAGAATAACCCGAATATTCCCCAAAGAAGTCTACCACCTCTTGAGGTAGATGGTGGTCAGGGAGGACATGATCCTCCAGAGACATTGCAAGATTAACTGAATCAGGTAAAGATTCAACTCTTGGAGGTGAGTCAAGCACTTCGTGTGCTAACTAGACGAGTGGTATTACCACAAGAACCTGATCATCGCGATTCAGGGAGGCGTGTATTGCCACGTGATCAAAGACTGACTGAAGATCGTAATATCGGTCAGAACTTCCGTGAAGGTGACCGAGGGCCTAGGAGAATTGACGATCAACCTAGGAGGGACGATCGGTTTGACAGACCACAGGAAAGTACGACCGATTCAAATACAAGGTCGGATACAGGCGTGATGACTCACTCACCGACTGTTAGACGAACCGTTCGTAATGATCGAGCAATTCGCGATGAGTGAAATGTTCGTGATGGACGGGCCGTTCGTGATGATCGGATAGCTCTTGAAGATCGTGTTGTTTGAGGTCGTGATCGTAATGCAGAAGATCACTCGACTCATATTGGTTAGAAATTGGCCAACATCAATCAAAAACTATGGCAGTTGGCTAGGGGAAGGATAACCGAGGATATTTACTCAGTTATTTGGAAGACCCCCTTTGCCGAGCCAATTGCGAGATATAAGTTTCCCCACAACTTCTATTTGCCTACCTTTTCTACATTCGATGGCTCCGGAGATCCTACGGCCCATATCGGCTATTATCAATAGACCATGGCAGTTGGCGGGTAATTCGATGAAATTCTCTGCAGGGTTTTTGGTTCATCTTTAACCGGAGCGGCACAAAAGTGGTTTTCGAACCTCCCATCTGGAAGGATCGTAAACTTTGATGAGTTGGCACGCAAATTCATAGGGTGATTCCAGAGTGGAATCCAGATCAAGAAGATAGAAGAAACCTTGTTTACCATCAGACAAGGAAAGAGCGAATCAATCAGAGAGTATCTGAAAAGATTCAACAAAGTAATGATGGAGATAGAGAATTTGGATGAGCAAGTAGCTAAAACTGCTCTATTCACTGGACTCACTAACCGAAGACTCCTGGAGTTATTACTACAGGATATGCCTGCAACTTATGCTGAGTTGGTACAGAGATGCCAAAAGCAAGCTGAAGTCATGGAGATCTTAGATGCGCGCCAGGGAGACAACAAAGCCTCCACTAAGGAACAGAAGGCTCCTGAGCAAAAGCAAAAGCCAAAGAAGAATGTTCGCGATTGGGTTGGAAAACCTCAGGCCTGGCGGCAGAGATCTCCCGGTAAAAGTGAGTATACTCCATTGAATGCTCCTCGGGCTGATATTCTGAATATCATCAAAAGGCAAAATATTTTAAAGTGGCCATCCAAAATTCCTTTGAAGCCTGGAGAGCAGCAGGATCGAGAAAAATATTGCCGATTCCACAAGGATCATGGTCATTATACTAATGACTATTCATCTAAAAGCAGATATTGAGAGATTAATATCTCAGGGACATTTGTCCAATTTTGTTAGTAGAAGAAGGGAGGAGCCACGTGAGCCACACGAGGCTGCCCCTAAAAGGGATCGTTCGGTTAGTTCAGAACGATCGAAGGAGGCTCCGAAATCTAAGAAAGGCAAGGAGGTGATTGATGCTACTCGATCACCTATTCCTAATCTTGCTATTGTACCTAATGCATACATACCTTATGCATTATTCGATTTATTCTTTGCTGTATGAATTGCCTAGTTTCGTTCGGTAGAAGTTTACCCCAAAGTTGATCTATTCTCTCCACGATTTCTTCTTGTGCCTTACCTTCCCTTTGATAGGAGGATGATCTTAAATCATTCCCATGACTGATCCTTCTATCCCTGCTGTTCTAGAGTGGATCTCCATACACTCTATAACCTTGTGAATTCTCCACATGATGATTTTGAAGAGAAATCAAGTGTGATCTTCATGATTTGTTATTCCTTCTAATTGTTTCAAGACTTCAAGCTTTTCATCTTCTATTCTTCAATCAAAGAATTGTAATCTCTCTTGTGTTGTATTGATCTACTCTTGCTATGATTTATTCTTTGAGATTGAGATTATGAAGTAGATGTTGCATCCTTGTAACATTTTGATCCTCGCAACCATCTCTTCTACAATCTCCTTTCATTCTTACAGTTTTATGATCTTCATATAAATCTTCTCCATGATCCTTGTGAAATCTTCATGAAGCCATGATCATACTTTCGATTTGATTTCAAAGCATGTCAGATATATTCCTTGTCTCCTTACATAAGACTTATTGTTATTTGTTTTCCGTGGACTTTGGGTGAAGGAAGCCAAGATAATAGGAAAGTACCCCTGCCTTTTTGAAACCAAGTTCTCTCCCAATTTAGAGGACGAAATTATTTTAAGGGGGGGGGGAGAATGTGAAATCCAGCCCAAACCTAGCCAGGGCACCCTATCGGTTTTGGGTAAAGAAGGGTTTGTTTAAATGTTGATTTGAAGTTTGACCGTGATTTCAGTTTTACTATCTTTGAAAATCTTAGGAAGCCATGTCAAACCTTTCTCTTAGGGTTGATCCAATGTCCCAAAATGAGGGATGATGTCTTTGTGGGCCATCTCAGTAGAAGATATGGTGTTTGACCCAAAACCCATGGATATTGATGATGGTGTTTCCTTATGGAAACCTTAATTGATTTGGTATTGAACTACTCACTAGTGAAGAAGAACTTAGTTGGACCTGGTTTGAAGACATCCCTCCATACTAGGTAAGTAGTATGATGCGTTGAAAGAAGCCCATCCAAAAATATTGAAGTTAGGCCCATTAAATCCCTATTTTTGAACAAGCTGTCTAGGCAGTGGCATTTTGGTAATTTTCTGTTTTGAAGGTTTTTGAAAGCTTTATTTCTTTTAATTTCGTGGTAAACAATCCTACTAGGTTTCTAACTCTCTAGAGAACGTGGAAAGGACCTTATATCTTCCTCTTTGGCAACCAATCAATCAGCAGGGGAACTCCATGTTTTTCAATCCCAATCTGTTCTAAACCTTTGGAGAACGTGGGAAGAGCCCTAGATCCTCTCCTTCGAAGCCAAGGAAGACCCTCAAGCATCTGTTCAGATTTCTTCATCGGTTTCTCTTCTAAAAGGTTAGTATTCAATTCGTTTCTTCTTTAATTCATTCTTTCTTCTCTACTTCTGATATTCTGATTATGAGAAGTGTATTACACTGCTGTAATGACCTCTTCTCTAATTCTTTTAGCCCTAGAGTGAATTCCCCAATTCACTCTATGTTCTTGAAGCCATATGGCGATGATTCTTGAATTTGATTCCACCAACAATCTTGATGATACTTTCCCTGAATTTTCTACCTATCTTTATGATTGTGGGGAAGGTCTCATACTATTACCATGACCTTCCCTTGTGTCCTCATGATTGAGGAGTTGATCCTTGTTTTTCCTTGGACCATTGGAAACCAAAAGGGTAAGATTTTGAGGGGAAATTCTTGGGTAACTCTCATGAGAGGGTAACCAATTGGCAACCTTTTATTTTCTGTTAATTCATTGGATCCTCCCCAAGACTTTCTTTATTATGATTTCTTTATCTTTATTCCCTAGGGTGAATCCTTATTCTCCCTAGTCTTCCCATGGGATATTAGGATTTCTTTCCTTTGAATTTATTTACATTCTTTCCTCTCATTGGTAGACCCTTCCTAATTCCATTCTTGATTTTGAAATATTAATGAGATGTTCCTTTATCTATCTTGGGTTGTTTTTGTAAGAGTTAATTATGGGTAACTCTTATGGGAGGTAACCAACTCTTATGAGAGGTAACCATATCTGAGACCCTAATGTTCTTTTATCTGTTGGAAACTTCCCAACACCTTTTCAGATTGTGCATTTTTTGTTTCTCTTTCCCTAGGGTGAATCTTGATTACCCCTAGCCTTTCCATGAGAGCCATCAGTTTTGTTCTGAATCTGCGCACCGAAGAGGGGTGAATTAGTTGAAATACCTAATTAACTCTTGTGCTCAATCCGATTATATTTTCCGAAACTAGACTTCTTAATGGACTTCCAGGAGAAAACCCCACTCAATTTGACCCCATATAACCCTCCAAATCCCTGTCCGAAGTTGCTGAACTATGTCTGGCAAATCCTGCTTGCGCATCGAAGAAGGTGAGCCTAGTTTGTGGACCTAATGAACTACCATTATTGATCTGAAAGTATCTCTGGAAACTAGACTTCTTGATTGACTCGTAGAAGAAAACCTCACTCAATTTGACCTTGTATAGCCCTCCGAATCCCTGTTTGAACCTTGCTGTCCTGATTGGTCGATTCATTGGTCGATTGGACCAACAGACCAATCAATCGACCAATGGTGTCTGAATTTACCAATTTGGTCCTATCTCTTCTATTTAAGTCCAAATCTCGGGAATACTTCGCCTCCTATGCCTCCTAAGCCTCTGGAACGAGTTAGAACCCTAATCTAATCCATTCCCTTGCATGCCTTGGTGATCTCTCTCAAGACTTGAAGAAATCTTCATCCTCCTGCAGCAAAGGTATGTCTACTCTCTTTTCTTTCTTCTCCATCTCTGATTTTCTTTCTTTAATCTGTTCTTGGCTGAGATCAGGAAGAAGATGATGCACTCTTGCAACCATCCACTCCATGATCTCATCTTATTCTTTGAGATCTATGATCATCATCATAATCTCAACCTCAGCCAATTGAATTCTTGAAACCCTAACCTTGTGTGTTCATCCAGAGAACCTTTGGTAACCTCCCATGTGAGGGTAACCTCTTGGGTAAAAGTTATGTGAACCTAAACTTTATCATTGAATGATTCTTCTTGTTATTTTTGACTAACAATTTACTTCCCTTCATCCGGTGCTCTCAACCTTTTCATGGGAGCCACAAAAGGGTGAAACCCTAACCTCTTGGATCAAACCAAGAACCCTTTGTTTGATCTTGTTAACATCCAATTAATGTGTTTTCCTTACTAGAATTGTAACCTATCATTCTCTAATTCTTTATCCTTGATCACACTATATTTTCTTCATGATCCATGTTTAACCTAATTAGGATTTCTAATTATTCTTTCTTCGTTCTTTTTCTTGATTGAGATCAGGAAAAAGATGATGTATCTTTGCAACCATCTATTCCATGATCTCATTCTATTCTTTGAGATCTATGATCATCATAATGATCTTAACCCTAGCCAATAGATTCTTGAAACCTTAACCCTAGCCCTTGAATGATCTTTCTGGAAACCCTTGGTAACCTCCCATGTGAGGGAAACCTCATGGGCAATGTTTTTATTAACCTAAACAAGATTTTCTTATTATGTTTTTGATTGCAATCATTCCCTCTCTTTCCGTGATCATAACCTTTTCATGAGAGCCATAAAGGTTGAAACCCTAGTCTCTTGGGTCAAATCAAGAACCCATATTTTGACCATGACTTGGTGATTTTATCTTCCCATATGATTCTAATACATCCTAGGAAGTTCCCTTTGAATTTCGGATCAATCTGACTTCAAACGAAGAAGTTATGGCCAAAACAGTTTTCACTATCTCGTACTGACTCAATTGGTCGACTGATTGGTTGACTGGGTCAGTAGACCAATCAATCGACCAATGAAGACAGTAGCTTCAATTTTGGCTCAGTTTGATTCGTTTGCTCTCTGATCTTTTAGGTATCTTTCCTAATGTTGTATCTATGCTTGTTAGGGGTTTATTTGCCATGTTTGGTGTCTCTCTCTTTGATCTTTGGATTATCTTCGGCGAAAATCAAAGTAAGGATAGTTGATTCCTTTACTACATAGATTGCTTGTTCTCTGGTTTCTACTTTGTGGAACTATGAGATCACTTACTGTTATTATAATTTAATTCTGATCTCCTACTGTGGGAACAGTAGCACTTGTTTATATCATTTTTTTCATTATTTATGTTATATGAATTACTTATTACTGCTTAATCCGATGTTGCTTTTACATTCTCTTTTATATAATGAACTACTGGTTGTGTATGTCATGACTGATTTGAGAATGTGTTTGCTTAAGTTTGGTTTGGGATTGGGAAGTGTCCTTTTGACACTTCTGTCCTTGGACATTATCGGAAATAGTATGGGATGTTTCCGGGGTTGCCCATCGACGCTTTCCCGAATCAATGATTGTCATACCTAGGGATGTCTAGTGGCGTTTGGCTAGGATACACCCCTGTTATATCAAACCCGATTCGGAAGGGTATTGAGACCGAACGACCCGTGGTAGCAATGGGGATTCACGGGCGCTCAAGACCGGTGAAATGATCCGTGAGAGGACGGGAATCACATTGTGGGGGCCATTTATTGGAGGGTTGCATATGGCTAGACTTGGGCTCATGGGCGCTTAAGACCGGTGAAATGATCCGTGAGGGGACATGAGAGCTTCCCATTTACCATATGTGGATAACCAATAGGGTTGATGAGTCCGGTGAGTAATATCCGTGACTCTAGTGGAAAGGATACCAGAAAGGATCGCCCGGGGCGAGGAATGGAAGTATATGGACCTAAGTTGATGTAACTGAGTAGATGACTTGCATTGGGCTAGGCTTTTCCCTGACATGCGCCAGTACTTATGCCAAATGGTTGTGAGAGAGTGTGTTGACTTAACCCCCTGCCATGGTTTGTCCTGAGGGATGAAGGACCCATTACCAACCGGCTGCTCAAGACCGGTGAAACTATCCGTGAGAGAACCCAAGATATCTTATATGGTTGAGGGTGTGAGCGGACTTTCCCAAAGAAGTACGGTGCTATGACTTAAAGCATGTCTGCCATAGAGACCAGCATACATAGAGTTTAGATGCATACATACATCACTTGTTTCATATTGCATTGCATCTTGTTATGGTTTGCTTCCATGTTGTTTATGTTGTTATGGATTAACTTGCCTTACTGAGTTTCTTTCGAAACTCATTCCTATGCATCTTGTTTGATAGAGAACAAAGTGACTTCTCTCTTTTTTGTACTTACTTGTGAAACCCGGCCCTAACCTTAACCAGGATACTCTATGATTGTAGGTCTGAAGACCCGAAGTAGAAGTGAAAGTCAACTATGGGCCATATTGGTAGAAGATATAGTGTTCGACTCCGAACCTATGGAGATTGAAGATGATGCCCCATACTTGAAGACAATGTTAGATATAGAGAAAAGACTGCACCTTGATGAATAGAAGATTAGTTGATGACCTTAGAGCTTGGTGGGATATTATTTAAAGTCATTTTTCCATGCTAAGTATGTTATAGAATATGTGTTTACAGTTTCGTTTGATTCGTAGTAGTGGAAGACCCTCAAATCCCTGTCTTTGGCTTTGCTGACAGCCTCGGTCGAGTGCTTGGGTCGACTGGGCCATGCTAGCCAGCCAATCGACCCAGAGTTGCTGAACTCGAACAGAATCTTCTATTTTGAGTATCTTGCTATATATACCCCATGACTTCGTAATTTTAGTATCCCTAGCCTCCATTACACTTAGAGAACGAATGGAAACCATCTCCAAGCCTCCAAGAGTGAAGAAGAAGACCTAATCTTGCAATCTTGCAAATTCTTTCTCTTGTTCTTCAATTAAAGGTTAGTAATCTATCTTTTATGTTAATGATTTATTCTTTCCATGATCACTCTCATCTCTGAACTGAGATTATGATGAAGATGTTGCAACCTTGTAGTCATATCTTAACAATCTCTTTTCATTCTCTTGTATTATCCATACCTCTGATCTACTGTGTTCTTGTACTAGAATGAGATCTAATCATCTCTAGTTCATCTCTTTCATTCATAGCATGTTTCCAATGAAAACTATGATTTTTACCAAAATAGAAACTATGATTCTAAATTAGTAAGTAATGGTTTTAATGGTGGTTTGATGTCTAAATTATGCTTTTTAGTCTTAGACTACTGTGTTAGACAATCTCCAAGTTTCGTCGCATTCCGGTTTGTGTAGCATAGGTTTCGGATCAAAATTCTCTTTTTATTTTCGGATTTGCTCTTGGGCAGATTGCCTGGGTCGACTGGAGCACTCAACCCAGCCAATCAACCCGCAAGAACAGAATCTATTTTCTTCGTCCGATTCGATTTGATTCATGTTTATTCTTAGGACTACTTCCTAATGATTGTGTGATGCTATTCTAGGCTTTGTTTGATAACTTTGGATTCATCCTCTTGTCCGTCCGGAATACTTTCGAATCTATTTAAGGTAAGGAAAGTTGTTAGCATATTAACATAGATTGCATAGATTTAGTTTCTAATTTGGGAACTACTTAGATTTGCTACTGTTATGTTAGTTTCTATTATGATATGAATGATGCAAGTACATTAGGATCTTATTTCCTTAATTACTTTATGTACTTGATTATGTATGAATACTTACTCATGTATGTTTCTTATTTATTTAATCTTGTCTTATTATACTCTTTCATATGATGAGATATCTGTCGTGGATGATATGACTGAATTATGATTGTGCTTGTTTAGGTATGATTTGGGATTGGGGAATGTCCTTTTGACATTTCTGTCCTTGGACCTCATTGGGAGTAGTACGAGATATTTCCAATGTTGCCCTTCGACACTTTCCTGGATTATTGGTTTTCATACCTAGGACTTGTCTAGCAGTGTTCGGCTAGGTTATACCCTTGTTATATCAGACCTGATTCGGAAGGGTATTGAGACCGAACGACCCGTGGTAGCAATGGGGATTCATGGGTGCTCAAGACTGGTGAGTTATATCCGTGAGGGGACATGAATCACATTGTGGGGACCATTTGTGGGTAGAGTTGCATATGGATAGACTTGGGCTCATGGGCGTTCAAGACCGGTAACCAACCCGTGAGAAGACATGAGAGCTTCCCGTTTACTATATGTGGATGACCTATAGGGTTGATGAGTCCGTAGTCAGAGTTGGTTGTAGCCATAGGATACGCTGACTCTAGTGTGAAGGATACCGAAAAGGATCGCTAGGGGCGAGGAATGGACGTATCTGGATCTGAGTTGATGTAACTAAGTAGAAGACTTGCATTGGGCTAGGCTTTACCTTGACATGCGCCAATACTTAGACCAAACGGTGATGTGAGAGAGAGGTGACTTAACCCCTAACCATGGATTGTCCAAGATGGATGAAGGACCCACTACCAACCGGCGTTGTGTGATGAGACCTACCCAAAGAAGTATGGTGCTATGACTTAAAGCATGTCTGCCTATAGAGACCAGCATACATAGAGTTAGACTCATACATGCATTGTTGTCTCATATCATATCACTATATGCTTTGTTTGCGATACTATGTTATTTATGCTATTATGGAATAACTTGCCTTGCTGAGTTTCTTTTTAAACTCACTCCTTTTTGTACAATATCTTTTGTTAGATTATTCTACAGGTTTTGATGGCTATGAAGCTCAATATGAAGAAGCGTACCATACGCAAAGTGTTGGCGATTACGAAGATTACTGTGAGGATCCCTCGAGTGGTCTCTCTTGTTACCAGGATTAGCCCTACTGTGGAGTGGGAGCGTCTGAGAGTAATCAATGAAGTTTATGTTTATGAGGACATCCTTTATAAAATAGAAAAGACTCTAGTTTAGTTAGATTATATCTTTCTTTCTTGTCTTTAGAATCGGTTGTAATCCCATTTGATTTTCGAACTACATTTCGCTGTACTCGTGGAGTGAGATTCCGCCTCACTCTACTTTTGATTTATATATCTATTGGTATCTTTTCCGCACTCTGATGATTATCTCGTTACTTAACTATGATTCATTTGAATAATACTGTTAACATTGATTTAGTCTTGTTCTTGATTATATTGTTGTGAATGTGGGAGGATGATTTCACTAACTACTGGATCTTGTGGACTGTGGATCACTCACTCGGGTATGCCAGATAGGAAACCGGCTGGGTGGATGTGACATACTCCACTTTGGAAGCATGACAAGAAAACTCGACCAAGACTGTCAAAATTCTCAATTGTTCCATTCTGTTGTCCCAAAAACCATTCAGATGCTGCTCCAATCAATGAGGCAGGGAAGATTATGCACATGGCTGCTTCACTATGTTTGTACGAGGACATGACAGATTTATAGTGCATGATGTGATGTTTTGGGCATCTTGTGCCGTCAAACATGGTAAAGGTTGGGCATTTGAAATTTTTTGGCATCTCTGCTTTAGAAATTGCTCAGACAAAATGATCTTCTTTCATAACAAAATATAAAGCATCCTTTTGTTTGAATCTTCTAGCTTTTTCAACTTCTCATCAAGTTCTTCAAACCGCTTATTTACATGATTAGCATGCTTAGTCGAAACTCCAGTTTTATTCCCTTCTTGTGGATCGTTAGTTGGATTAGAGCTACTTCCTTGATCTTCGTAATTGTCACCTAAAGGAGGGTCCTTAGATGCTGCCTCTCATGATGGTCAGAATTTCTCTCCGACCTTTTCATTTCCTTTCTCACAATTTCTCTGAGATGGTCATGATGAACAGTCAGGTTGGAGTGATCGTACCTCCTTTTGCCTCAATGGTCGACCATCTCCATCAACATCTGGGTTACTTGGATTGAACTGTTGGCTGGTTCTCGGCACAGCTACTTGTTGACGGATGTTTGCCCTAATCAGTTCGTTTAGGTTTAAGATTTGTTTATGCAATTCATTAAATTGACCAATTGTTACAAACTGATTGGATAAATCTGTTGGGGTCTCCAATTGAGGAACTTTTTCAATTCCTAGGGGTGCATCCTCTTTGTTAATCTCCTGTTTGCTTCATTCAAGTCATCTCCAACTACTCTTCCTGATCTGGTATGCATGATGGCTTTTCGATCAAGTTACCACACACGGGTGCCAATTGTTAATGCAAAATCCCACTTGACCACCCGAACGAAGGTACCTACAAGCACGTGCTCGACCATGTGGCCGAGTAACGCCTCCAACGATCAAATCAATAAGAAACTATAAGTGAGAAAGCTTAATCTCAATTCCAACCAGAAAAGATGACCTTAGAATATGTGCCTCTCTACAGGGATCCTCTGAATATTTATAGAGTTGGAGAGTTACATTGAAGTTAGAATACTAAAGTCTGAACTGGACTCCAGTTTGGACTCTTTTCCTTTGCGTTGTTGTTATAGAGTTCGATTCGTACTCTATAAGTAATTTGAGTCCAATCTTTTTATCCCTAATTTTTAGGAGACCGGATTACCTACGTTATCCTGGTGAGTCTTTGTTGCTTAGTACATGGTTCGACCATAATGTTGGTTTAGCCAGTTTACAATGAGCTTGACCATGAATCGGGTCGAACCAACTTGTGGAAGTCCAGTCTAACCTGCTCTTTATGGATCGCCCATATCACTGTGAAACCAACCAACAACATCAAATGTGGGTGGGATGGTTCACACATTTGTGAAAGTTCCTCAATTTCATCCAACTAATAATGGAAAAGTTCGGCGATTGAATGATCAAAACAAATTCAAAGAGGTCTTCTGCCTTGCCCAATTTTCATTTTCCATAAGATTTATTCGTTCATGCACCCTATTAGTTAGGGAGAGGCCAGAGAAGGGGTGTCAGTGCCATAAATTAGGGTTGAAGAAGGTGATCTGGTTTTGTTGAAGGTTGGAAAGACTCTAAACAGTTTTAAGGATAATTTGGGTGAGAATCACGGTGTCATGATAGTGGATCTCACGGGGTCTGGAAGGGGGGGTTCACAACAGCAAGGAACTTAATTTCGCCGAAATTCGGTGATTTTGCCCCCCGGTGAACCAAAACCAGGGGGCAAAACGAGATTAGTTAAATATCGCCGGAAAATCAACATTCAGCAAAAAGTGCCGAAATATTGCCGGAAAATCGAGCGAATCACAAGAAAATGGCCGTTGAAAGAGAAGAAGAAAGAAAGAAAGAAAGGGAAAGAAATCTGGATTTTCCGGCGAATCACAAGAAAATGCCGTTGAAAGAGAAGAAGAAAGAAAGAAAGGGAAAGAAATCTGGTAGTCACCGCCGATCGCCAAAATTTGGTGAAATCCGTGCTCGGTTCTGTTTCTTGTTATTGTCTTACTTGCAAGTTGCAAGTAGAACTTTGCTGGAACTCATCCCAAAACACCAAACTTCATCCCTGCAACAAAATGAAGAAAATGCAAACATCTCAAAATGCATTTTGCCTTTTTCTTCTGAACCATCACACGCAAGGTGTCATCTCTCAAGTCTAAATTCTGAACTCTAAAGTTCAAATAAGTTTTTATGTTTTTTATTTTTACATTGAGCAAAATACGTGGTTTATGGAGAACCACGAATTCTAAAAGTAAAAAGATAAAAAATATATATATTAAACTAAACATGAGCATTGATTGAGACGTTTTTGCAAGATATTTCATCTTATTTTATTAATTTTTAAATTTTAGTTTGCAGAGTGTGTAATAATGAAGTGTAACGTGTGACTTATGTGACGTGACTTTTCGTTCCTTGAGTAAAAAGGATATTTTAAAATTTTGAAAGAGGAAATTGGGATTGCGTGTGATAAAAGTAAGAGGGTTTTTTTATTTGGAATCGACACTTGAGAATTAAGTTAAATCGGCGAGATTTCGCTGGATATCACCAGTTCGCCACCAGCGAAATCTCGTTCCTTGCACAGCAGTGGTTGCCAATGATGAGAAAATGGTTTTTTTTTTTTTGGTTGGATGCCAATGATGAGAAAATGACTAGAGAAAGAAATGAGAAGATATATTTTTTTCTTTTTTTAGTAGACGAGCGAAGAAGGAAGATTGACTGAAGGTAAAATAAGGTTTACAGTAAATAGGAACTCTAGCTAAATTAGTGATTTTGGGTGAAGGGAGGTAAGTATGAACCTCATTAAAGTTATTGGGTTTAGGGTAGCGGATTCCCCTTAATCCATTTATATGTGTAAGGTTGAATTTTGAAAATAAGGTCTAAGTTAATAGGTATTTTAGTCATTTAAACATATAAGGGGTATTTTAATTATTTTTAAAAATATCTTTTAAATTTCATAATTTAAAACAATCTAAAATGTGCCTAATAGAGAAAACCTATTTATAGTTTTGAACATTTAAGGACCTGTTTGGTTACATGAATCAAATCTCTGGTTTCACAAATGGGAAATTTATATCTGTTTGGTTGTGTGAATTCTTGAATTCATGAAATCTAAGGACTCTCCCTTTTACACTAAAAATGTGAATTTGTAGATTTATGGGTATAAAGTGAAATCTTTTCACGCATACTATAAAAGCGCTAAACATTTGAACCATGACTCCATAGATGTTTTTTCAAGATGAATTTACAGATTTAATTCCAAAGATTTAGACTAACAAAACAATTAATTTTATGAACCATGACTCCATATAGGGGTGCAAGTTTGGCCCTGGCGGCCTTGACCCGCCCTAAGCCCGAATAGGGCTTGAGCTAAAGATTTTGGCCCTAACGGTTAGGGCCAAAATATTCTTGCCCTGAACTAGGGCCAAGGGCGGGCCTGGGATTACTCTCTGGCCCGCCCAACCCATCCTGGCCCGTCCCTGATTTTAGCCCTAATCTTAGCCCTGATTCTGACCTTGATTCTAGTCCTGATTTTGGCCCTGATTTTGGCCTTAATTTTGGCCCTGATTCTGACCCTGATCTTGGCCCTGATCCTAGCCCTGATCTTGACCCTGATATTGGCCTTAATCTTGGCCTTGATCTAAGCCCATGATTTTGGCCCTGATTTAGGTCCATAATTTTGGCTCTGATTTGAGTCTGGTCCCTCCACCCATATGGAGAGGAATTAATTATAATCCACATGGGTGAATATTTGACACCTGTCAAATTTTAAAAACATGATCATGCTTTGTAAAAAAATAAATAAAAATAAATTATATCTTCATTACCAATATAGTAAGCATCCACCTGATTTTGGCCCGATCCTGACCCTAATTTTGGCTCTAATGTTAATGTTAATTTGACCCTGATCATGCATTAGATTTTTACCCTAATCTTCACATTAAATTGATATAACTATAAATCTCGACTTTGACCTTCAGTCATTTTGATAATATTAGACTATGAGTTCACTTTTTATATTATTTTTATTTTTCGAATTAAGTCATTTTTAGTTCCAAAAAATCATTGATTTTTTTTTTTTTTTGGACTAAGGCGAGATAATATATTATAAATAATAAAAGCTAGTATATAGAGAATTAATATCTAACAAATCTACACCCCAACTTCTCATCATGAATATTGACATCTTTCTTTTGCATCCAATGTGATATTTCAGAGGAAAAAAAAAAACTTATTAAGAATAGATAGCTATGTTTGTAACTAAAATATAATTTTCTTTAACTACGAAAAAAATATCAATACTAAATTATCATTGATTTACTTGTTAACAAAGTTTTGAATATGATTTTTTATTTTTTTTTGTTGAATAAGGATATCAATGGGAGGGGTTTTCAATTTTCATCACCAAAGTAATGGGAGTGGTTTTCAATTTCCATCATCAAAGCAATGAGAGACTTTCAGAGATCAATATAGAATTATGGAGTATGAATTTATTTATGTTTAAAGCAACACTTAATTGACTATTTTTTCATTTTGTATGAGTTTGAATCATCTTATATTTCTATGAATTTTATTTTTAGTTTACTTATGATACTTTTATTTATTATTATTATTATTTTTTTTTATGAATTTACATTTGTTATTTTAGGTCCAATAATATGACCAATTAAGGCTAGAGCCAAGATAGGGTCAATCAGAGCCAAGGACAAGGCTAATTAGGGTCAGGGCCAATTAGGACCAAGGACAGGGTCAATCAGGGTTAATCGGGGCCAATCAAGACTAGGGACAGGGCCAATCATGGCTAGTCAAGGCCAGGGCCAATTAGGGTTAGGGCCGGGGCCAAGGTCAGGGCCAATTAGGGCCAATCAGGGCCAACCCATCCCGACCCGGCCCAATTAGGGCCAATTAGGGCGGGAATGGGCTTGGCTTGGCCCTGTAGAGCTTAGGGCCGGGGACAATAATCCTTGGCCCTGAACCAAGGTCAGGGCGGGAATGGGCTTGGCTTGGCCCTGTAGAGCTTAGGGCCGGGGACAATAATCCTTGGCCCTGAACCAAGGTTAGGGCGGGAATGGGCTTGGCTTGGCCCTGTAGAGCTTAGGGCCGGGGACAATAATCCTTGGCCCTGAACCAAGGTCAGGGCGGGAATGGGCTCAGATTAGAACATATAGGGCTGGGCTTGGGATTGTAAAAGCCCGGCCCAGTTGCAGCCCTAACTCCATAGATTTGAAATCTCTAGATTCAAGTAACCAAACAGCCCTAAATGCACACCCCCCCCCCCCCCCAAAAAAAAAAAAAAACACACGAATTATCTTACGTTCAACTAGGAATCTTGCACACGACTCTAGAGCAATGTAGACTCGCAATGAATTGGGAGTTGATAATCTCTTCAAGGAATGTTTGGAAAGAAATTGGCAAGTGATTGATCAAACAGGTTTACCACTGGAGACACTCCGGAACTAAAATGCCTCATCGATACAGGTAGGCAGTCATGTATAACATAGATGCGATGGAGAGAGATCGTTAGTGTGAAGCATTCAAAAGAAAACAGCGGCAGGCGAGTTTTTTACCCTAGCCCCTTAAGTGGGGGTAAAACTATAACCTGCAAAAATACTGAATGACCATTTTTTACAAAAGCTAAATTGTTCATTACCTAAGGGCCTATTTGGTTATCTGGATTCAAAGATTTCAAATCCCTGGATTTATGAATCAGATATTTATGCCTGTTTGGTTGTAAAACATCATGGATTTCATGAAATCTAGGGGTTTCACTATTTTGCTTAAGAACGTGAATTAAGTCATTCTTGAGTATTGAGTGAAATCCATAAATTCCACCATAAGTATAAAATTGATGAAATTTGCGAATTTATGCAGAGTAACCCAACAGAACTCTATGAACTTGATAGATTTAAGGTTAACTAAACATTTAGTTTTTTGAACCATGAATCCCTAAATTTGAAATCCAATTTCATTTCAATTCCTTGGATTCGTGTAACCAAACTGACCCTAAAATTAAATCTTTTGTTAAGCTTGAATCCAAAATGACAAATTTGACCTTATATGTGGAAAAATGACATTATTGTCTTTTCATTCTCACTAACAAGCTCCTCTTCCTACTCAACCCTTGGGTGAGGTGAAAGGACCAGACCATCTTTTTCCTACACCTCACCAAAAACTATCCACCATTGTCAAAAATTGCCAAGCACCATTACCACCACTTTCTCCCCTCCCCTGCCAGAAATCATTCACCACCCATTCAAATCCGGTTCCTACTTCCCTTAATTTAATCTTCTTCCCACCAGCATTGACTAACATCACAAAAAAAAAAAAAAAAAAAAAAAAAAAAAAAAAAAAAAAAAAAAAAAAAAAAAACAAAAAAAAAAAAAAGGGAAAAAAAAAAAAAAAAAAAAAAAAAAAAATAAAAAAAAAACACCAAAACACCCACCACCACAAAAAAAAAAAAAAAAACACCACCCCCCCCCCCCACCCAAAAAAAAAAAAAAAAAAAACACCACCCCCCCCACCCCCTCCCCCCCCCCCCTTTTTTTAATCACCTCCCCCCCCCCACCCCCCCCGCTTTATCCCCCCGTTTTCCCCTTTTTTACCCCCCGGGGGGGGCCCCCCCCCCTTTTCCAATGCCCAAGTAGGGGTTGTATGGTAACCATTCTGTGCCAAAATTCCCACTTCAGCACAGAATCCATTTTTTATGCTTCTGTGCTGAAGTGGGCAAATTTGGCACAGAATCATTGCCATAATCTTGTATGGTAACCTACAGATGGGCACGTTTCTTTGGCCCATCTTGGCACAGAATCTTGTATGGTATGTACAACTTCTGTGCCAAAATGGGTACATTTTTTTAATAAAATATTTAAAAAGATAAATATAAAAGACATTAAAAAAAACTAAACATGCATGTTCAATTCATACATAAGTGCTTATATAAAATCAAGTGAGATTACAATTGATGTTTTCAAGTGATTAATGGGAGTCTCGCTCTTTCTGCCAATTCATTTGCAATTTTCTTCTTTTTCTCTTCCATTTGTCTTGCTTCTGATTGGGTGTTATCAGGGGGAATATCAGGATCCGATATTACTTCTTCAGATATCCAATGCGGGTTTCCGAATTCTTCAAACTTTTTGTCCGCAATTTGCTCATCGCGGATGAAGTTATGAATAGCACAACAAGCAATGACAATTCTGGCTTGAGTACGTAATGTGAACCCGTGACGCATTTTACTCAAAATTGGGAACCTGCTCTTTAAGCATCCAAAAGACCTTTCTATAATATTCCTTACTGAAGAGTGCCTGTGGTTGAAAAGTTCAATAGCAGTCCTAGGCCCTCGACCTCTCCCCCTGAAATCTCGCAAATGATACCGAGTACCCTTGAATGGTGTCATGAATCCAGATAAAGTCGGGTATCCGGAGTCAACCACATAATACTTACCTACGACAATTTAAGATAATAAAAGTTAGTCCCATAAGTTTAAATATAATGAAGGGATAAAAAAATTATCGATGAAGTAGTTGTATTAAATTTACCTGGAGGAGGACGAGGAAAATTTATCACAGGGTCTGTAATCACTTGTCTAAAAATTCTGCAATCATTTGAAGAACCTTCCCAGCCAGAATAGACAAATGTGAATTTCATGTCAAAGGAACACGCACACATGACATTTTGTGTGGTGATTCCTTTCCTTCCACGATATGGTACTTGTTTTCCAGCCGGTAACATTGCATGCACATGGGTACCATCGATTGCACCAATACAATCCTAGTACAATGAACATTCTCAAACCCATTAATAGAAGTGGTGAGGAGCATAAAGTATGCATATGGGAGATTGTATTCTAAGTACGTAAAAGCTTGTATCATACCTTAAAGTAAGGAAAGTGTTTTGGATTTGTGAGTATCTCTGGCGGAATTGCATCAAGGTTAGGAGGCATTATGTTTTCTTTGCTTAACATCACAAAAGCTTTTAACACTCTCTTGAATACTCTTGTGATTGTCTCAGGCGAACGTTGGAAATCTTCGGCCACATCTCTATATTTAAAGTCTCGACCAAGTAATGTCATAAATATACCAAGTTGCTCATCAACACGAATATACCTAGTATCATCTAACCATCCTCGATGCCGCATCTTCACCTCTAAGTTATAAAACACATGTCGTTCCATCTTGAATCTCTCGAAGACACGATCTACGTGTCTGTCTAATATTTCTCTAACACGTTCCGGTCCCGTGAGTTTACTATCTCTTATTGGCTCAGGGACACGGGTCACTTGTGTTTGATCCGTCAGTAGCAATTCCAAACCTAATAACTCGATAAGATCATCTTCATCAAAAGAGGAAGAACTTGACATATTATGACGATAGTCCCTGAAAATAATCATATAAATCATGTTCAAATAGAAAGCACAATTATTATCTTCACAATGGAATATCCTCCATACCCTATTTAAAAGCAAACACATGCATACACTGCAAATTCAAAGTATGAAGAGCCATACCATATTTCAAAATACTTATCATCCATACAATCCATAACTAAAAATGAAAAAAACACACCAAAAGAGTTCTAGAAAAATATAAGTCCAAACATAAAACACACCAGGTCTGCATATAATATTATCCTCAAAAACATACTAGCAAATATGTCATTAAAAGCAAACACAAACGGTTCAACTTTGAGTAGGATCACGGGGTGGCTGGGTAGGCTGAAGCAACCTTGATAGTGTAAGATGTCTGACTTCAGGGGGGGGGCACATATTATAATTTCTCTGAAAGTTGGATCCGACTTAACATGCAAGATTGCATCGCCTAATGTGTCGGGATCCAAATTCATTGACATCAGAACATCAAAGGTCCTAACAATGCTGAAGTCATTACTAATAGCGGATGTTGCTGTAGTCTGAGCTAGGTACTTGTCCCGCTTTGCCGAACACATCTCTAAGAAGCTCTGAACTGCAGTAGAATTGCTTAATCATGGGCCTGAGCTCTTTCTCTTCCTTCTCTTTGCATTTGGAGTCTTGTCATGTCTTTCATTTGGAGGGACCGGTCCACTGGGTGTTTGAAGCTGATGGGAAGATGACATCTGAGGATTGACATTAGAAAACATATTCATGTTATCTTCATCTGAGCTAGCAACACCCACAATGTCATCATTATCCATGCTCAAGTTCACTGAAGGCTGGTATGCAGTCTCAGGAGTCATCGCTTCCTCACCGGTAGCATAAGTACCTCCAAAAATCTTACACAAGTCTTCCCACTCGGTAAGGCCATGCTTCTTAAACTTAGCCCAGCCTGGATTGTCCTATCATAAACATTGCAAGTCATTGTACATTAGCATACGGTTCATATTCAATTTACGAATTTTAATCAAATATTATAAACAGTGGCACCATAACCGAAATTACCTTGATGTGCATTTCCCATAATGAATCGTCCTCAACAGTGGCAATTTTGGGGACAGGATTCCACCCAAATCCTGATGTTTCCATCAATTTCTTGAAACTAGCATACTGCTGCCTTAATTTGTTGAATTTGTTTGTCAGTTGCTTCATTTCATAATTGATGTTTGATCTACTTCGAAATTTCTCCAAAATATTTTTCCACCCTACCTTGTTGAATGTGGATGTTGTTCTATTCCCTGCCTTAACCTCCTCAACCATTATCTCAATAAAAATCTGTGTATTTTGTTGGCTCCAAGTGGCAGTTTGAGTGTTTGATGTTGCCATTTTTGAAATTACTAATTCATACAAATAATGATGATATGTTATACTACTTAACAACTAGTAAAGGTGCTGACAATGATTCTAACATTTTAAAAAATTACATAAGAATAGTCATAATATCAGTTAAAAGTCCATAACAACATCACAAACTACTACACTGCAAGTGAACCAAATAAGAAAAAAAAAATACACCACATAATACAGCTACTCCTATCACTAAATGTTTAATTAACATTACATCCTTCTCTATGCTCTCCATGTGTTTCATTCCCCTCTTTTGGGACTTCAACAATTCCCTAACTAGTGGGTCATCTTGGCTTCTTTCAATCCCATGTAAAGGAGTTGTTGTCCGCACTTCTCCTATTGGTTCACACCACTGAAAAAAACTACATCCCCTAGGAAATGATGCACATACTTGATATAACCTATTAGGATGTCGGACTGATGTTGAAATTTTGACTGCAGCTAGGTGCCCACAATTGCAATTTGTATTGTTGAACTTCAAATAAGAACTTCTGACATCATTGACACTGGATGTTGACATCCTGATACAAAGTTTTTGTGTTTAAAAAATAGACCATAAAGTAAACATTTCACCCTGTCACCTTCAGAAGCCATAGCTTATATAACCCAGAAAAAAGAAACAATGGAAGGACTACCAGAGAAATTAAAGTCAATTGTGATTGTTTAAGAGCTTCGTTCACATGCAATTTAATATACTTAATAATCAAATATTGTCTTATTCTGTATATATATATATATATATATATATATATATATATATATAATATATATATATATAGAGAGAGAGAGAGAGAGAGAGAGAGAGAGAGAGAGAGAGAGAGAGAGAGAGAGAGAGAGAGCCTATGAAGCTCTCTTATATTTAATTTTATATCTTCTCTTTGATGATCTTACCTACAAGATGACGAACATAAAGAGTTTAAACTAATCATAAGGACAGACCTATAGAACAAAGCCTTGGAGGAGAAGGAACAATAGAGAGGAGAAAGAGAGAGTTAATACTGCCACTTCAAGCTACCCGGAAGGAAGGATTAAGAAAAATAGACCGACTAATTACTTTAATGAAAAGTACATCCAACCTTAAGATGGTGGGTTTCCACGTTAAAGTACTTTTGCCACTGCATGCCCATGCAACATTAAAATTAGGTTAAAAGGGTTCAAGGGAACATAACCTTTTCAATTCTATATGATATTTGGTGAAAAGAAAAGAAAAAGTTGGTAAGTGGCCGTACATAAAAGAAATAACTCACCCCTGATCAAGTATCCTTCATGCCTTTAATTCGTTCTCACCTTTCTTTCTTGATCACATAGTGATTTTTTGGAATCCAAGGGTTCCATTCTTGTGGTGATCAATACCTTAGTTTGAAGTGCATTATTGTTATCAAGCACGACTTGGTCCTATTCTATTCTTGGTGATAATTTCACAACCATTTCAAGTGGACCTTATCAGAAGAAACCATTTAAGTGGATTTATACCAAAAAATGATGATTTTCCTCATAAGATTTTTATCTTTTTAGTTTTCGGTTAATCAAAAATATAAAATTGATGATTCTTATCCTAAAATTTTTTTACATTGTTGGACCTCATAGGGTAAAATCCAAGACTCCAAAAAAAGAAAAAGAAAGTCATTTCATCATGCTCTCAAAATAAACACTAATTTGAAAAACTTTGAAAATGCACCATCTCAGATTAAGCAGGACCATGATCAACTACTGCTGGTCTCAATTTGGATATGTCAAGCTTATTAATTCAGATCTAATATTGATGATTTGAAACTAAGATCACCAAGAATCTTGATTAAGTGGATAATTTAAGAGAAAAAAAATACAGTTTTAACTGGCAAGAAAAGAGAAAAACAGTTTATTAATAGAAACTAGACACAAAATTCCTTAAGCTCATAGTGTATAATCATATCTTAAGACTCAGAAGGGGGTGGGAATTTTGAAACCATGCAGATAATTGAGAGAATCCTTCAATTGTAACAGAGCAATCCTCTCCTCCTTCAAACAGCTTTTAGAACCATAAGCATCAAAACAAAAACATAAGAGACTTACGAGAACTGCTGCAGAAATCACACTAGAAGAAGAAATAAAAGTTCCCATGACTAATCCAATTGCTACTCACAAAAGATTAATTTCCGGTATAACAGAAGATCATTTTGAAGCTACATATATATAGCCAGCCAAGTCAAATCAAGTCATCATAAATTTGTATAAAATATAACAGAAGATTCAAGTTTATCACAGCCTCTTGCAAGAATATCGACCTCAAGTTACACAAGAAACGATCAAAAGTGCAGAGTAACAAGCAACATCAATTTAATTAAGTTAATCAAAGAACATGGAAAAATTCTAGCTTTCTACTGTCCAAATCACACTATTAAAGAGCCGTAGCAGCAGTAGGTACAAAAGCTTAATTCAGAAACAAGGAGCTACACTAGCTCAATAGTTGAGCTGGCACAGCAGAGTCATACACACCTTAGAGTGAGATGAGAGAGACGAGGTGAGAGACCTTGAGAGCAGAATCCACAACCAAAAGCTCTTTGGTAACCTTGCTCGAACTACAACGCAGAATCCACAACCAGAGATTAAGGTAAGCCCTAATTTCACCCCACCCGAATCCGAACATAAATTACGGCGAAAAAAAGGACTAGACAAAAACATACCACGGGCGAGGGCGATCCACGGATGCAAGGGCTCCTCTTACTGCGAAATCGGTCGATGCTGTGTTCTTCAACCTCCAATACAAAGCGAGCGGACAAACTTGAGAGAGTCCAGCAACCCAAATACTTAAGCGAGACGAGACAGAGCCAAAGTGCCATTGATGGAGGGGCAGAGAGAGACGACAGAGTCGAGAGATGGACAGAGACACGAGAGAGACGAGAGGGCTAATCTAGGGCTACCAAAGTGCTGTTGAGAGATGACCGTTGAGAGATGACAACCAGAGTGCAGAGAGATGAGAGAGAGCAGAGAGAGACGACAGAGTCGAGAGATGGACAGAGACACGAGAGAGACGAGAGAGAGACAAGAGGGCTTATCTAGGGCTACCAAAGTGCCGTTGAGAGATGACCGTTGAGAGACGACGAAAACCAGAGTGCAGAGAGACGAGAGTGATGAGGAGCTTTGAGGAGCTTTTAGGGTTATCGTGAAATTACATCGATAACCCTAATCAGCGTCACGGGCTTCACTTGTGCCCCGCAAAATGGTAGAGAATCACTTCTGTGCCAGAGAAGCTCTGACACAAGGAAAAAGTGTGCCCATTGCCTGGTTCGGCACACATTTGCTGAACCAAAGCACGAGAAAATCCGAACCGGTTTACCATACAAGATTCTGGTCATACGTACCAAAACGGGCAAATGGCACAGAATAAGTGTGCCAGAATGGTTACCATACAGGGGGGGTGGTGGGGGGGGGGTGTGGGGGGGGGGGGGGGGGGGGGTGGTGGGGGGTTTTTGGGTGTGTCGCCCCCGCGGGGGGGGGGGGGGGTGGGTTTTTTTTTGGGTTTGGTGGTTTTCTTTTTTTTTTTTTTTTTTTCCCCAAAAAAATTTTCTTTCTGTGGGGGGGGGGGGGGGTTTTTTTGGGGGGGGGGGGGGGGGGGGGGCAGGGGGGGGCGGGCGCACCTATTCGAACCATGCTTCAAAACCCCCTTTACCTCTCATCTTCCTCTTTCGATCTTGAACGCGACTGCAAGCGACACAGAGATCTGACTACTGAGAGCTTGGAATCTTTGACGGTTTTCGGACGGTTTGACACAGAGGTGCTCAATCAGGTTTATTTCTGTTTGTATAGGGGTTTTGGTTTCGTAGATTTGATTTTGTGATGGAAAAGATTTCAAGTTTAGGGTTATCCATTTTCTTTATTTCTACTTGTATTCTCTTTGATTTTCATTCTGTTTTATATTTATCTGAGCATAAGAACAACTAACGAGGAGTGAGGGAAAGGGACCTTCTATCTTTTTGTTGATGTCACAAAAGAGGCTTCTGGGTCATATAACAGTTTGGTCCTTTTATGAAACGATTCCCCAACCCATCCTTCTGAGGAGATCGCTCACTTTTCTGTATGCTTGATTTCTTGTTATCAAATTGCAACATAATAAATAATTAAATATCGTTTTTGTGAATCGAATTGGTTGGGGGAACATGACTACGTAAGTGAGTGGTTTTTTTGTTATATTAGGTGTAGGAACTCCATTGTATCAGTTACTGTCACATTTTAGTTTTGAATGCAGTTAATGAATGGATGTATGTCCATGCTGTTAAGTATCAATATTCAACAATTTTCAGTTTATCTGTTGGATTCTAATTCAGGTAGAAACATGAGTCCCAATTAGAATTGGATTTTGCAGGGAGGTTTGAATATTGTAATCTTGTTTCATGGAGGAAATGATGGGAACAACAGTAGTTCCATTGTGAAAAGCTGAAACTAATTTGTTATGTTTACATTATTGTTATTACCTTGTTTTCCAATTGACCTTGGCTCATTAGTAAAGTTTAGAAATTTGGGCTATCTTCTTCCTTTTAATTAAGATTGAGTAAATGATCAGGGAGCTGATGAAATAACCCATGATTTGACCCTTCTATTTGGCATTCTAAACTGGATAACTTACACTTGTTCTATAGTTGCAGGTCGGTCAGATGATCATTTTTCCCCCTACAAAGGTTCTGTTAGGTTGTTTCCTACAAAAAGCTCGGTATCTCTGGGTGCTTGCTCCCTTCTTTTATTCCCTTTCTTATTGTTTTTTATACCTTTCAATTCTACATCCCTTCCCACATTCCTTTAGAACTGAACTGGTGTTTGTCTTGCTCTAATTATTTCAGTATTGATGAGCTGAAACTCTGTTCAGACATGTTAAACTGAAAATTTAGGACTTTCATGGAGCTGTTGGAAGGGGAGCTCGGTGAAAAGCCTTACTTCAATGGGGACACCTTTGGGTTTGTAGGTGTGAGCTTAATCCCCTTCTAACAGGGCGAAGAGGTGCATGGAAAGGGAGAGTGTGTTCAAATCCTTACCTGAGCCTCAGAAGATTTATGAATATGCTGTCAACATGAAGAAATTTTATGGTATTGAATGAGTGAGGAAGAGTGATATCTGGAATTACAATTCACCTTCTTTGTGAGGAGATGTGTTGTTACATAGCCCTCTTCCCTTAATGGCATGACTATATATATTTAGTGGAAAAAAAACATTAAGCTGGATGTTTTGGATTATAACAACTACTTGTTATTTGATTTGGCAAGCAAGGAACAATACTAAGTATCAAGTGTAGAATTGAACTAGATAGACTAGACTATATGATTACAAATGGTCATATTTAACAAGGGATCTTCTACGCTATGATAATTGGCCATCAGCTTACATTCACACACAAATAGACTCTGGATTGTATAATACAAATAAACTGATTAAAACCTCCTTGCTTGTGGCAGGTATCACAGGGATAAAAATTAAACCGAGTCAACGGATTTTTTGCCTTGTAGATAAAGCTAACTATGCACAGGGAAGATGCGACCTCAAAAGACAGACTACACCTTTTGACCCTTGCTCTTTACGATAGTATCCAGCATGCAAGATTGCCCAATATCAACCTTGAATGGGTTCTCTCAGATTTCAAGGAGTGGGGAGACTTGCCATAACCACTTAAAATGTGGCCTCTGAAATATGTGCCTTTGTTCTTTTCTATATCTAGCTTCCTGTTACAGTCTAAAATTCAGACATCATTTTGTTATGATGAGCATTTTGTGGGTGCTCTGATATCATTTTTTGAATGTAATGCCTGACCTCTATAAATTCGTATCACCTCAGCTTGTAATATAAGTCTTTCTTTTATGGATTTCTTCTTTTATTCTCATAAAAAATAAATAAAATTGGGAGAGCTATCTCTAGATAAACACCAAAAGGATGCATCAATAAGATACGGTAAAATAGAATAGTAGAACAAATTTGACTGCCTGAATATGTCATTTAGGCAATATCTAAATCTGATTGTGTACAAATACAAATGTGGACAAGAATCCATTGACACATGCAAAGTTCTGAACATCAATTTCACTAAATTACACAAGGTCATGCTCTTCCATTTTGTTCCCTGCTTAGCTGCTAAGCTACTACTTGTACTGCCTTTTTCTTGAGTTGAACGATATTCATCAATTAAGGCAATCCAACAACCTAACTGCACTTAAAGGAAAAACTATATTCTCAAAAGCTGTCGATAGCCAAAATATACTTACTTGTAACATATACAGGCCTATAGATCCCAACTATACATTTTCCAAAACAACAACAATTTTAGTTATGATTAGATTCCTCCTCAGATGGTGAATACTTTGAATGATCATCAATCCTAAAAAGCAGAATCATATACTTACTTTGGCTGATCAAAACTAAATTTCACTTCTTCATCCAAAATGGAAATAATAATAATAATAATAATAATAATAATAATAAATAAAAAGTCAGTTGCGGTGTCAGATGACTCAAGAACTACATAGATCAAATGATCCTAACACCAAAGACAATGAGGAAAATTAACACAGTAAGTTGGGCCATATAAAATTTAAAAAAGCTTGAAGTTTTCTTGTCCTTATGCTCTGCTTGCACCAAAAAGCTCTCCACCATTTGAATACCTCCTTCACTGAGATGCCTTTGTATCTACCCCCTCATGCCCAGCTTTAACTCTCTAGTCACCATGTTCTTTTGTGGTTTTCGGTTCTAACTGTTGAGGTACAATTTTGCCTGCAAAAAGGGAAAAGAAAAAACAAAAAATCCTAATGTTAAAACAGCTAGTCAAACAACCAGGATGATGCAATTATAGTCCTAAAATGACAATGTTATAAGCCAAGAAGAATCAATTTCTTTCATGGTGATATGGAGAAATTATGATCAGACCGGGTTCATACGTGGTTCGACCCTCGACTCCGGTCGAGACAGAGGGAACCGACTCGCTCCCGAGCGAACTGGATCCAGAAGATGGCTTGCTGAGGAAGAAAACTTATTCAGCTACAAGCACGCCCTAATCCTACTTATGGATTAGGTTAATTACCCTAATGATGGCAGACTCGAATTGACGGCTGCGGCTAATCATTATCGAAGGGATAATCATCATATAACCTAAAGGTTATCTCAGGAGTCCTCTACTAGTCCAAACTAGTAGAAGTCGATTGCTCAACAGATCTAACTGTTAAGATCCAACGACTACCCGAAGAAGGCTCAAGTGCATCCAACGAAGGAGATTCGAAGGTACACTCTATATAAACCTCACTACCATACGAGGTGAGGGGATGGAAAAGACACAATCTGAGACTCAGGCTCAGATTCAGATACATACTGATAGACGAAAACTATCAGCGGCTTACGATCTAGATCACCTTTCCAAGTTCTTTATTCCTTAGCTCTGTGCTTCTAGCAGAGCCGTTTGTGATTAAGTTCATCAACTGACTTAGCCTTCGGAGGTGGACTCCCGACCCCCGCGGTCGGGCCACATCTGACACTTTCGTTTTGCAGGTCATCACGAGGAGATCTAAGGGCTGAGCAGATTTTGGATGCATCATTTGGCGCCGTCTGTGGGAAACGACTTGAAAAGCCATGGTGACTAGATCAGCAGCAGCCGCTGCACAGCGCAATTCCGGTGTTCAGATCCCTGGAGCGAATAATCCAGATATTCCCCAGGGAAGCCAAAATCCTATCGAGGTAGATGGTGGTCACGGAGGACGTAATCCTCCTGATACATTCCAAGATCAATTGGATCAGGTAAAGATTCAACTTTTGGAGGTGAGCCAAGCACTCCGCCTGCTCACCAGACGAGTGGTTTTACCACAAGAACCTAATCAACGCGATTCAGGGAGACGTGCGTTGCCACGTGATCAAAGATTGGCTGAAGACCGGAATATCGGTCAAAATTTTCGTGAAGGAGACCGAGGACCTAGGAGGATTGACGATCAACCTAGGCGAGACGATCGGTTCGACAGACCGCAAGAGAGTACAACTGATTCAAATACAAGGTTGGATACAGGGGTAAGAACTCAGTCACCAACTGTCAGAAGAACCGTTCGCGATGATCGAGCAGTTCGCGACGAGCGGAATGTTCGGGAAGGACGGGCTGTTCGTGATGATCGGATAGCACCGGATGATCATGTTAATCGAGGTCGTGATCATATCGCTGAAGATCACCCGACCCAGATTGGTCAGGAATTGGCCAACATCAATGAGAAATTAGGGCAGTTGGATAAGGGCAGGATAACTGAGGATATTTACTCAGTCATTCAGAAGACCCCCTTTGCCGAGCCAATTGCGGGATATCAGCTTCCCCATAACTTTCGTTTGCCTACCTTTTCTACATTCGATGACTCCGGAGATCCAACAGCTCACATTGGCTATTACCAACAGACCATGGCAGTTTCAGGTAATTCTGATGAAATCTTATGCACGGTTTTTGGTTCATCTCTAACTGGAGCAGCACAAAAGTGGTTTTCGAACCTCCCCTCTGGAAGGATCGTAAACTTTGATGAATTGGAGCGCAAATTCATAGGGCGATTCCAGAGTGGAATACAGGTCAAAAAGATTAAGGAAACTTTGTTTACTGTCAGACAAGGAAAAAACGAATCAATCAGAGAGTTTCTGAAAAGATTCAACAAAGTAACGATGGAGATAGAAAATTTGGATGAGCAAGTAGCCAAAACTGCTCTATTCACGGGACTCACTAATTGAAAATTCCTGGAGTTATTACTACAGGATATGCCTGCGACTTATGCTGAGTTGGTACAGAGATGCCAGAAGCAGGCTGAAGTCATGGAGATTCTAGATGCGCGCCAAGGAGATAATAAAGTCTCCAATAAGGAACAGTAAGGCTCTGACGAAGCGAAAGCGAAGCCAAAGAAAAATGTCCGTGATCGGGTTGGAAAATCTCAGGCTTGGCGCCAAAGGTCTCCCGGTAAAAGTGAGTACACTCCATTGAATGTTCCTCGGGCTGATATTTTAAATATCATCAAAAGAAAAAATATCTTGAAGTGGCCGCCTAAAATTCTTTTGAAACCCGGAGAGCAGCAGGATCGAGAAAAGTATTGCCGATTCCACAACTGTCAAGGGAGGCTTCGAAGTCTAAGAAGGGCAAGGAGGTGATTGAAGCTACTCGGTCACCGATCCTTACCATCTTCGGGGGACCAGAGCCCGAATCACTCCGGAGTTTGAAAACAAAATCCAAATTTGTCGGAACCGGAGAGACGCAGAAGCGAAAAAAGCTGAATGGTGAAGATTTATCACCTTTAGCGAGGAGGACGAAAGAGGCGTTTGTTTACCTCATGATGATGCCATAGTCATCAAGGTAGAGATTGCACGTCGGGAAGTGCATAGAGTTTTGGTTGATACAGGGTCTGCAGCTGACCTAATTTCTTATGAAGTGTATCAAAAATTGAAGGTGGATCAGGACTTGATGGAACCTTCATCCACACATCTATATGGTTTTGCAGGGTCATCTGCGGTGGCAGAAGGATCGGTCCAGTTGGACTTATCTATTGGAAGTTTTCCTAAGGAAACAACCGTCCGAATCAATTTTTTGGTGGTTCGGGAACTGCCAGCTTACAATATTATCATCGGGCGACCATCTTTATCCAAGTAGGTGCTATTGTTTCGACAAAACACCTGAAGATAAAATTCCAGACTGATATGGGAATTGGTCAAGTCTCCTCTGACCAGAGGATCTCTCGGCAATGTTACGTTGCCTATTTAAAAGACAAGGAGGGCCCGAAGAAGGTAACTGCCCTACCTATAGAAGTTCGAGACGATCGGGAAGAAGCAGAGATGCAAAGACCCGAACCAGTGGAGAAGCTGGAACAAATCCAGCTGTGTACCGATGTCACGCCCTCCCAGCCGGTACCCTATCTGGCATACCCGAGAGTGTGATCCACAGCCCGAAGATCAGGTATCGAGTGATCAACCTCCCACATAAACAATAACATAATCATGAACAATCATAACAAGAGTGCGGAAGATAAATCATAGATCCAATAAAGAAAGAATGAATCATAAATGAATCAGAATAATAGATATAATCAGAGTATCAAACAGATAAGTAAAGTGAGGCAAAAATCCCACTTTACAACCAGCGGAAAAGTAGCTCTAAAGAATAAACTAGACAAAACCTAATCCCAGTAGCAAGTACATTGGGTAACTAAATTGTTCTCCACTTTATAAACAACATCCTTGTAAGTGTAAATCTCATAAATGGCACAAGGACGCTTCCACTCGATGGTCGGACTAAGCATCGTACGGAGCATAACCACTCGCGGGATCTTCAGAGTAATTGTGGTAACCGCAATCACCTTCCTGGAGATATGCCTCTTCGCCTTGCGCTTCTTCATAGGGACCGTCATAGTACTCGGTACTGCAGGATAGTCTAACAACATTGTACAATAAAGGAATGAGTTTCAAAGAAACTCGATGAAGGCGATTAAAATCCATAATAACATAAATGGCAGGACTCCAGAACAAACATAAATGCAATATGATATGAGACAAGCAATGAATGAATGAATCTAACTCTATGTATGCTGGTCTCTATTGGCAGACATGCTTTAAGTCATAGCACCGTACTTCTTTAGGAAAGTCCACTCACATCCTCAACCATTTAAGATATCTTGGATTCTCTCACGGATCATTTCACCGGTCTTGAGCAGCTGATTGGTAATGGGTCCTTCATCCCTCGGGACAAACCATGGCGGGGGTTAAGTCAACACACTCTCTCACAACCATTTGGTATAAATCTTGGCGCATGTCGGGGGTAAAACCTAGCCAAATGCAAGTCTTCTACTTAGTTACATCAAGTCAGATCCGGATACTTCCATTCCTCGTCCCCGACGATCCTTTCCGGTATCCTTCACACTAGAGTCCTCATAGTCCCTGACTACGGACTCACCAACCCTATTGATCATCCACATATGGTAAACGGGAAGCTCTCACGTCCTCTCACGGGTTGGTTACCGGTCTTAAGCGCCCGTGAGCCCAAGTCTAACCATATGCAACCCTACCAATAAATGGCCCCCACAATGTGATTCCTGTCCTCTCACGGGTTGGTTACCGGTCTTGAGCGCCCATGAATCCCCATTGCTACCACGGGTCGTTCGGTCTCAATACCCCTCCGATTAGGGTCGACATAACAGGACATCCTAGCCAAACACTACTAGACAATCCTAGATATGTCATCCAACGAGTTTAGGAAGGTGTCCAGGAGGGCATCTCCGGAAACATCCCATAATATTCCCGTAGTAGTCCAAGAACAGAAGTGTCAAAAGGACACCTCTCCTTTCCAAACCATACTTAAGCATACACATGCATCAATTCATATCATCACATATATGGTAACTTCATATATGGAAAGAAATCAATAATTACAATCACTTTTATAACATTGGTAAGTAAATCATACATGAATCAATTTAATATGAATAAGTAATGCTACTATAATCAAAGTTATGCAACAGTAGTATATCATTGTAAGAATCTAATTTAGGAATCATATCTATGATATTCAAATATAGAAACTAGATTCATGCTATCTATGTAATTAAGGAAATAACCATCCTTACCTTTTATAACTCGCAAAGGAATCCTAAGAAATCAAGTAAGATCTCGGCAAACTTGAGAAGAAGGTCCTAAACAAGTATATACAACATATTAGGAAAGATCCCTAACAGAAAAGATACCAAAACATCCAACATAGACCAATTCGGAGTTGCTTGTACTCATTGGTCGAGTGGATTGGTCGATCGGTCCAATCGACCAATCAATCGACCAATGCGACGATAAGCCTAAAAAAACAGAGTTTTAAGATATGAAATCCGAATTTGGTGGTTCAAAAGGGTACTAGTCAAGGGGTAGATTACATCAGTAGTATTCTAACATATAGGGGACCTCAAAACACCAATCAAATCAAGATATCAAGATCCAAATTAGGAAACAAAAAGTTACCATAATTAAATCAACCATGGATCTTGATGAATTTGAAATAGAAAACAAAGACAAGAACAATAGGAGGATAGATCTTTGCTTCAGGTAAGGGTATCATGAAAACATGCGTAGATCTTCATGGAATAAGGTTTAGAAGCATAAATCTAAATAAGGAAATAAAACCTACCATATATGTAACTACCATGCATCATGAAGAACACATAGTATGGTAGAAGAGAACAACTAAAAATTGATAGATTATGGATCATGGAAAGAAAACACAGTAATTAACTACTAACATGATCAACATAGAAGATCCAAAGAGATCAGAATTCAGATTAGAAGTTTAACAAAGATTAGATCATGGTTTGATCATGATTCCTTCAAAAGCTTGCAATGATCATGGTTAAGATCATTGTTCTAGCCTCAAATCCTTAGGATGATCATGAGAACATGTTCAAAGATGTTTGCAACAGAGAATGCAGCATCTCTTCTACTGTCTCAACTCAAAAAGGAAAGAAAAACAAAGATGGAGGAGAAGAAGAGAGAGTAGACATACCTTTTGATGCAAAAAGAAGAGTTTCGACGAAGATCCGTCAAGAAAACACCAAGGATGCAAGAGAGATGACTTGCAGAGGTCTTTGGTTCGTTCTAGAGAGTTTGGAGGCAGCAAATACGAAGTGGACTCGAGATTGGACTTAAATAGAGCAAGAACAACCTAATTGCCAAAGACAACACTCATTGGTCGAGTGGATTGGTCGACTGGTCCAGTCGACCAATCAGTCGACCAATGCTGACAGCAAGACCAAAACAGGGAATTGAAGGTCCAGATCAAATCCAATCCTAAAGGGGTTTTGCACACAAGTCAAGTGACTTACCTAATAGGTAGAAATGCCTTCAAACCAAGATAGAGAGCACTCCAAGTCCATCAACTAATCAGATCTTCATCAGGATTCAGTTTCCATAAATAGAACTTCATCATCAACTTTCATGGATTCAAAGCCAGACACCAAGTCCTCTACTGGGATGGCCCAAAGCTGACTTCTTACTTTACTTCGGGTCATCGGACCTACAAATAACAAGGTTTCCGGGTCAAGGTTAGGGCTGGGTTTTACAACCGAGGATGAGAAAAAGATTACTTATATCGGGTCTGAACAGCTGGAGGAATTTAAAGATGAGTTGAAGTTATTTCTTCAACAGAATAAAGACGTATTTGCATGGTCTGCTGAAGACATGCCAGGAATCGATCGGGCTGTCGCAGAGCATAAACTCTAGATAGATCCTAAGGTGAAACCAGTGATACAGAAAAGGAGAAATTTCTCCATTGAAAAGTATGAAGCCATTCGTAGTGAAGTTGAAAAACTTAAGAATTCTGGTTTCATAGAACCAATCGAATGCCCAACTTGGTTGGCCAATGTGGTAATGGTAAAAAAGGCGAATGAGAAGTGGAGGATGTATACAGACTACACAGATCTTAACAAGGCTTGCCCTAAAGATTGCTATCCATTGCCTTGGATTGACCTCTTGATAGATGCGACTGCAGGATATGAAACTCTAAGTTTCATGGATGCCTACTCAGGGTATAATCAGATCCTTATGAATAAGGAGGATGAAAAGTTTACAGCTTTCATGACTGATCGTGAAAGCTATTATTATAAGGTCATGCCTTTTGGCCTGAAGAACACAGGAGCAACATATCAGAGGGCCGTCAACAAGGTTTTTAAAGACCTGATAGGAAAGAATGTTGAAGCTTATGTTGACGACATGCTAGTGAAGAGCTTTACAAAAGCAAATCATATTGCAGATTTGATTGAGGTATTCTCAGTACTGCGAAAGTATCAAATGAAGCTGAACCCAGAAAAGTGCGCCTTTGGAGTCTCCTCGGGCAAATTTTTGGGCTTCATGGTATCACAGAGAGGAATTGAGGCTAATCCTGCCAAAATACAAGCTTTGGTTGATATGGAGGCTCCCAAAACTATTCGTGATGTGCAGTGTTTAACAGGGAGAGTTGCTGCTTTGAATCGATTCATCTCCAAGTCTGGAGAAAAATGTTTGCCTTTCTTCAAGGCACTCAAAGACTTGAAGGGCAGCAAGGAAGCAAAATGGACCGAAGAGTGCCAGAAAGCTTTTGAGGAGTTAAAAGAAGCACTTGGACAACCACCGATCTTGTCCAGACCAGAGAAGGGGGAAATATTACAGCTATATCTAGGGACGTCCCTTTCAGCGGTCAGTGCAGTACTTGTTTGTGAAAAAGATAAAAAACAGTGGCCGATTTACTATGTAAGCCACGTGTTGCTAGATGCGGAGACAAGATATTCGCAGATTGAGAAGCAAGCTCTGGCTCTCATGATGGCCGCCAGGAAGCTAAGGCCTTACTTTCAGGCTCATCCAATTGAGGTATTTACAACTTTTCCTCTTAGTAAAGTTCTTAATAAACCTGATTTATCTGGAAGGATGGTGTCCTGGTCGGTTGAACTCAGCGAGTTCCAAGTGAGCTTTAAGCCCAGAACTGCAATCAAGGCTCAGGCGTTAGCCGATTTTGTAGTAGAAACTACTGCACCGGTGGAATCCACCATCGAGGATCCAATTATACCAACCACTTGGGAGGTATATGTGGATGGTTCGAGTAATAAGGATGGAGCAGGAGCTGGAATTCTATTAAAAAGTCTAGTAGGATTTATTATTCGATATGCTTTGAGATTTGCATTTGAAGCAAGTAATAACGAAGCAGAATATGAGGCTCTGATAGCTGGACTTCGGTTGTCAAAAGCATTGTCTATTGCAGATGTTACTATTTATAGTGACTCTCAACTTATAGTCAACCAAGTCCAGGGGGGAGTATGGTATTAAAGAACCACGCTTGCGAAATATCAAGAGATAGTGCGGGCATTTCAAAACCAATTTCGGAATTTGAAGATATCTCAGATTTCGAGGAATGAAAATTCAGTGGCAGATGAGCTATCCCGACTAGCCAATGCCAAAGAAAAGAATCTAGACCCTTCGGTCTATATTGAAGAAATAACTTTTCCAAGTTATCATGAGAAAGAAATTTCTTATATTGAAGCAGAGCGTTGCTGGATGGATCCGATAATCGAGTATCTGAGAGATGACAAATTACCTGAGGATCCGAAAGAAGCAAAGTTGATCAAGATACAATCAGCTAGATTTGTCATTTAGAATGGGAGACTATACAAAAGATCTTATTCTGGACCCCTTATGAGATGCATAGGCCCCAAAGGAGCAAAATCAGCTTTGGCTGAGGTTTATGAAGGAATTTGTGGAGCTCACATGGGTGGACGAGCCCTGGCTCACAAAATTCTAAGACTTGGGTTATATTGGCCTAAGGTCCAAGAGGCTGCTATGGAATATGTTCGTCGGTGTGGTAACTATCAAATTCATGCTACAATATCGAAGCGCCCGGCGGAGACCATGACTTCAATTCTAGATCCCATTCCCTTTGCGATGTGGGGAATTGATATCATGGGCAAATTCACCAAGGCGTCAGGCGGACGGGAATATCTGATAGTAGCAATTGATTACTTCACGAAATGGGTTGAAGCCAGTGCACTGGCAGCAATTAATGAGAAAAAAGTGGAGAAATGCGTGCTTGAGTCAATCATATATCGCTTTGGGATTCCAAAGATTATCGTCACTGACCATGGTACTCAGTTCGACTGTCCGCAATTTGAGCAATTTTGCAGAACATATATGATCGAGCATCGTATGTCCTCAGTGGATACCCCCAGAGCAATGGACAGGTAGAGGTTACTAACCGAACGCTACTGGAAGGAATAAAGAGAAGACTCGAAGCTGACAAAGCTTCTTGGGTCGAAGAACTTCATAATGTACTGTGGGCCTATAGAACTACAGTTCGAACACCCACAGGAGAAACTCCATTCAGGTTGGCATATGGATCCGAAGCATTGGCACCAGTGGAGATAATGGCGGGGACATTACGGGATCGAGAGTTCGAGGAAAAAGCAAATGAACAAGGATTGCTTGATAGTCTTGATCTGTTGGATGAAGTTCGGGCAAAGGCAATAGCATGAACGCAACATTATCAAAGAAGGATAGCATCTCATTATAATACTCGAGTGAAGAATCGAAGGTACTTACCCGGAGATTTGGTGTTGAGAAAAACCTTAGCTTCCGACCCGCGTCACCAAAGAAAATTGGACCCTTCCTGGGAAGGACCTTATATGGTTGTAAAACCAGTTGGTTCAGGAGCTTACAGGCTGAAGAACATCAACACCCAGAAAGAGTTGGATCGGTCGTGGAATGCCAGGCATCTCAAAAAGTTTTATCCTTGATGATGATTTCAATTTTGTTCACGATGTAAACATTTTCAACTCAATCAATGCAATTTTTGGCTTTCAACAAATTATCTTTTAATTGGGGGGCATCATACACCACATTCAAGCACAAGATCCAACTATAAGGCATCGGATGAAAATCCGTGTGGGTCCTTCAACACTTATGGAATTTTTTCAGATCTTCTTAAGTTGAGGCATCGGATGAAAATCCGAGTGAGTTCCTTTTGCAAGGCGTCGGTTTGAAACCCGAGTAAGTTACTTCAACACTTATTGAATTTTCGAATAATCCTTAAGTAAAGGCATCGGTTTAAAACCCGAGTGAGTTCCTTCTCAGACTTATTGTATTTCTCTGGAAATCCTTAAGTAAAGGCATCGGTTTAAAACCCGAGTGAGTTCCTTCTCAGACTTATTGTATTTCTCCGGAAATCCTTAAGTAAAGGCATCTGTTTAAAACCCGAGTGAGTTCCTTCTCAGACTTATTGTATTTCTTCGGAAATCCTTAAGTAAAGGCATCGGTTTAAAACCCGAGTGAGTTCCTTCTCAGACTTATTGTATTTCTCCAGAAATCTTTAAGTAAAGGCATTGTTTCAAACAACTAAGACCTAATGCTACAGCGATTCAAGCGGCTAGCAAAGTTCAAGATGAAGTTAATTTCTTATTTCTTCAAAAGATCGAAAGAGGCCAGTATCAAAACAATTACAAGAGCTAGATACAATCTTCGGTCAAAAAAGAAAGTCATCATCGGTGATTATTAAGTTATACAAGATCGACACAACTTTGCTAGAACAAACATATGAGTCAACCATTGGTGTGGATTCAAGGAAAAGAAGAGGAGAAATGAGGATTACAAAAAACATCTCGGTATGCATAAGATCCTCCGCAATTTCATACTCTTTGTTCAGCTTGTCCAGGAGAAGTATGGTCCTCGACCAAACTTGCATTCAAGATGAGCTCGTCATAATTGACTTCTTCCAGGGGAGAATAAACAGGAGAATCTTCCAGATAATGCATAATATCTGGATCGGAAGGTGGAGGATCAATCTTATCTTTGGTCCAGTCAGGAGGAGGAATACCCAAGTCGGTAAATACTTCAGGATGGCAAACAGCACTGTAGGGAGTCGTATCAAAATGAGGATCCTTCCTTAATATTGATTCCCATACTTCGTTCTCACCATCCCGGTACGCCTACAAGTTATAAGCATTCAGCATATCAACAAAGGGCTTACTGTGTAAATACTTGAAGACGCAGGCTCTGCGAACATCAGTTGGAAGGGATTCGGGCAAAGGAACGACAGCTTGCCTTTGGGGTAACGTTTCAGATCCTTTGGCTCCGACTTTCCAACTGCTCGCTCCGATTGCCGGATCTTCTCCCCGGCATCATCCAAGTCCGATTGAAGACGACCGATCATCAAATTCTTTTCTCCTACAACCTCCCAAGCTAGTTTCCGAAGGCGAGCAATCTCAGCATCTTTAGCTTCAGAGATTTCCCGAAGCCTGGAAACTTCATTGCTCAACCTATTGAGCCTAGAGGCTGCTTCCACTTGGTTGTGGAAGTTACCAGTAAGACTCCTGCAAATAACTTCCAAGTTAAAAAGGAGCAGAAGAGTAATTTTTCATAATCAAAAGATAATGAAGAAAGACTTACATCACCAGTGACTTCATAAAGACTTCATCTGAGAGTTTGGAAAGCACTGCGCTCTCAGAAGTCATTCGAGCAGCAGTGCACCATTCCAATGCTCTGTCAAACTCGTTTGACACTAATTCAGACGAAGGATGAGAAGGATGAGCTACATCAAGAGAAGGATGAGCTGCATCACCTGTCACCCGACGACGCTTCCTGGTGGCAAAATCCTCCAACTCCAAAGGAGAGGAGGAGGATGCCAAACAAGCACTGGAATTGGAAATAAGAGCAGCACCTGCTGGGACCACACCTTCATCAGACGCCAACATAGTTGCCTCAGATGCCCGAAGAGTCTCCTTCGGGGGTGCACCAACGGTCTCTGCAGCAGGGGCGTCAGTAGGGCCATCAACAACGGAGTGATCAAGATCTTCCTGGGAAAGACGAGCGATCACTTCTGGCAAAAGAGGCGTATGGGCGGCATCAATAGAAACTGTGGGAATCTGACTTGAAGATTCACCAACAGTAGTCGCCTTACGCTTGGAGGATTCACTAGCTGAAACCACCTCACTGGCCCCAACCACCGCCGACGGAACGATTTTCTTGCTAGACTTCACTCTGATAAAGTTCGGGTTGATCTTGGGAGCCACTATATAAACAGAAAAGCCGTATCAGTACAGATATCCAATGACGACAAAAAAGAGGGAAAACCCTAGTTCTCTAACACTTATGAAAAACCCGATTAACTAAACCCCAAGTACTACTATTGTGCAGTTTACTCAGGGGGGAAGTGGGGAAGGAGATGAGTAATCAAAAAACTCACTTGTTCAGAAGTTGATAGAGCTAGTGTTGGAGTACGAGGAATACGGGAGTAGGCAGAAGGACGGAATGTCACTTTAGCAAATCTAACTTGCAGATAGCAGGATAGATGGACCCCACGAAGGCTTTAAATAGCCTCAGGTATTAAGACGACGATTGAAAGCTAAGGACAACCAATGGCCCAGATCAAAATGACGCTTCGAAATCCACAGAAAGCAAGATCAACGGTCGGAGGGATGCCACATGGAAACATGTGGAGGCGAGCACCCGATGCAGAGATACCTCCAATCATCGCACCGCCATTATAATAATGGGTGTATTTCCGATTCATTGGAAACAGTGAATGGTATACCAAAGCAAGAAAACGTTTGGACTTCGCAAATACGAGAAGGGAAACGTATGGACTTTGCAGTAAATGAAGTAGTGGGGAAGATTAATGCATCTTTCCGAAACGCATCTTCACAATATCTCTACAAGATTATTATTCGTCGAAGAATGTGAAGTTAAGTGATAAGTTTTATCATTTATATTTTGATATTCAAGACAAGATTTCAGCAGGAGACAGGGAAGGCCAACATGAAAAAGAAGTGTCTATTCATTAGCAAGGAGGTCAATCTTTACAAAAAAAAAAAAAAAAGATAACTCCCTAAGCCTCTTCTTTATTGTTGCCCGAGGGACCCTGGTCGGGAGGACTTTTCTCAGGATCTTGAGAAGAGTCTCCCTCAAGAATGACATTGTCAGAGTCCTCTTTAGCAGCAGCTTGAGACTCGGTTTGTGACTTCTCCTCTGGAAGTGCCGGCTCATCAGCCAGGTATGCCTCATATTGAGGGTCAGCTGGAAAAGGATCATTTTCTTCCCAAGCCCAGTTTGGGAGATCCATGCCTAATTTCCCGAAGACCTCTTTATGACACACCTCACGAAAGGGAGCAGTATTGAAGGAAGGGATTGATGCGAGAATTCGCTCCCAAACGTCATTCTGCCCCAAGCGATAAGCTTGAATGTTGTAGGCACCTAGCAGCTCGGAGAAAGGTACGTTGTTCAGGTATTTCCGAACACACTCCTTCCTAAGCTCTGGCTTGATATGCTCGAGCTTGCTAGGGACCGCCCACTTCAGATATTCTTCGTTCTTCCTACATTGAAATTCAAGCCTGTCACCGAACAACGTGGCAGCTTCTTTTTGCTTCCTGGCCTCGCGCTTGGCAGCAGCGGCACGAGCCTTCGAAGCATCAAAGGCATCCTTGAGGGAGATCACTTCTTCCTCATGTTTTCTCTGTACCTCCTCAGCAGCTGCAGTCAGCCGGTCTATCTCAGAATTGGCCTTGGCCAAATTCTCTTCACAGGTTTGCAGCAAAGAGCTGTTGCGGCCAACCCAGCTCAATGCTTCCATGTGTTGATAGAAGCTCAACACAACATTCCTGGGAAGGCGGAAAATATTAGAAGAAGTCATAAGAAATTATGAAAAAATAAGTAAGCAAGAAGACCGGTACCTTGTGGATTGACTAACAAGGGCAACGTCATCCAGGTTTTCAAATTCCTGGGCGATCGAAGGAACAAGACTGAGGGAGCTCCACTCTGCAGCTTTCTCAGGGTCCCGAGTCACCCTATTGGTCAACTTCAGGGTCCACTGAGGGGTGAGGACCTCCTCGCAATCCGTTGAAGTTTTGGATTTTTTATGGGAGGAAGCATCAATTGTATCATGCCTCCTTTTGGTTCGGGCGGAGGAGAAGACATTAGACCTCTCCACCATTAGCTTCTTCCCTTTACCCGAAGCATCAGCCACGGGCCTGATATTCCTGATATGTTAGTCTCACCTGACTTGAAGACTGAGATGGATACACCTGATCAGAACCCTGATGTGATGGTATTCTAGACACTATTGAACCTTGTGAGGCATCTACTTGCTGTGTATTCCAACAATGTATAGAAGCAATATTATTGTAGTTTAAAGGAAAATATTTTCTTACAACTTAATTTTAAATAACTTTTTCAGAATATACCTGTAACAGTGACATAAAAGTAGACTGTGGCATAACTTCAGGTCCATCATGTAAATCTAATGTGCTCACAAAAGATGATAATCCAGATGATGTTACATTAGTGGAGCCTTGCCCTTCCAACTTTTTTTTTCTTTTATTCTTGTTTGCAACTTTTTCATGCCAGAGCTTTTGCCTTTTTGATCCACCTTTCTGACGCTCTTTCTTTTTGAGCTGTAATTGTTTATATGTTTCAGCAAAATCTTTTGAAACATGTTCAGTAGGTTCCACATCAATAACATCTTGGAGCTCTTTGCATATCTCTTTAGCCTTATTTTGAAGTATCCTATAACCAACTTCTGTATTACAGGCATGGTTAATAAGTTTCAGATATGTGGGACAAAGCATCCTACATCGCTGTAAATGACTTAATTGGCCACCTACCTCAGTACCTTCCCTTTCTCTCCTATCATCCATTGACAAACTTCTTATTGCCTTATTCCATCTCCTCAAAACATATTTCTCAGGAATGCACTTGATTTGAAGAGGTTCTTCTAAGACTTTTATGGCATGGACACATAGGATGCCAAAACTCTCAAATTTTTTACAACTACATATTATGCTCTGCTCAATTGGATTATGCAAGATTTTGTATTCCCTACTTGTATGATGTTCGTGCTCATCCACCAATGACATCACATACTCAATACATCCATGATTTGCATTTTGGCTTTTGAAAATATAAGCATTTATCAACTCATGCTCCTCCATAAATTCTTTAAATATGTCTGGAGTGTATACTTGATAAGCTTGTTTCACCATCGGTATCATTGATTGTGAACTCCCAAGAACTGCATTTCGTGCATCAAACTCTTTTTTTAATTCGTTTGCATGTTTATTCTCCACAACCATCTGAAATTGATCCATAAACCATATAAGATCATAACTGGGTTTTAGACAAGCTTTCAGATCAGCATTGATGCTTTCAGCAAGTTGTGTGTTCTGCACACCTATTGTGAAAGCATCTTTCATATAACAACATGCCCATTTTGCTTTCAATGCATATGTCCGATCCAACCAATTAGTGTCATGGATCCTATAATTCTCTCTCAAACTCTTCCAAGCATTTTCAAATTCATCAACTTCTTCATAATGCCAAATGCATTTTTGCAAAACTCCATAGAATGGAGACTTTTTATGCATCAGATATCCAAGATTTTTTTTTGCATTTTGCCAAATGTGCCAACTGCACAATGCATGCCGCGTGCACGGTGAAACCTCAGCTATAGCCCTTGCCATTGCAGCATCTTGATCGGTGAAAAAGGTCTTCGGCTTCTTTCCACCATTAACTCTGAAGAAGGTTTCAAATAACCATTTAAATAATTCGGTTGTCTCATCATAAAGCAAAGCAGCACCAAAAATAACTGCAGTCTTATAATGGTTGAATCCTACAAATAGACCAAAGGGCCGAAATTCTCTATTTGTACAGAAAGTAGTATCAAATTCAACCACATCACCAAATAGTTCATAATCATATCGCATCCCTGGATCAGCCCAAAATATATTTGTAATCTTCTCCTCATTGTCCATTTGCATAGAAAACACAAATGCAGGGTTTAACTCATGCTGTTTTTCAAAATAGTGCATCAAACTCCCAACATCGCCATAATCTAACTCACGTTGGCGTTTGGTGTTGAGATAATTCTGAAGATCTTTCTTAGTGGATCCAAGGTTTTCTCTACCCCCTGCTTGCAGACCCAATAAATTAAATGTTATCCTAGTCCCCACTCCAGATTTATCAGCCAAATCTATTTCAGTAGCTTGGCTGCTAGATATTGCACGTTGCGACCGCATCAAATGTGTGGTATCTTCTGTGTGAAGATCATGGTTGTGCTTTTCAACAAAATCACGACATTCATATTGTCCATCGTCCAATCTTGATAAGTTCATCTTTGCTTCACAATCAATCCTAGTCTCTGGACAATTGAGCTTTACCTCTTTATCTCCTTTTTTTCGAAGTCCTTGTTTATTACAAGCAAAACACCTTGATGTGATTACACCTTCTAAGTTCTGGTTCTTATAGAATCTCTTCACACTAAAACCAACAGTACGTCCATATTGATTATAAAAGTCATAAGCTTCTTAATCTGACTTAAATCTCATACCTTTTTTAGGCATATAACTATGTTGATGACCATCCATGTTCAACCTGCAAAATGACGTATGACAGAATGAGGTAACTTAAGGGGTATCGGCTAACATTCCATGGTAGAATAAAGAGCAGAAACTTAAAAAGAAAAAGGGTAAGTTACAAATCTAGCCAACGAATATAATTACGATAGGCTTCATAACCTTTTCCATTACATTTCTAGTCCTCACCATGAAATAAAAGTGGGTAAGTTACAAATTTACCTATATTTTTGCAAATACCAAATCAACAACAGAATTTCATTTCAAATGAATGGGTTGATGTTTTGCTCAAAAGGAACTGAACATTTAAGGATATCATCATATAAGGCAATAGAGAGATTAAAGCACAAACAAAAGATGCCTGCAGCAGTTGTTCTAACTCATGGGCTCTATATCATCCCTCATACCATCTTTCAATGGCACATTCACCTAACTTAACCCTTGAACTTTCATAGTTATCCTGAAATAAATCAAAGTGAAGAAATTAATCATTTTTTCATGTGGCAGATTACAGTTTTGGCTGAAACTCACATTTGAGCTGTTGATGTGTCAAAACATGTAGTTTCAGGTTGCAATCTCACTCATTGACACTTTAGTTCTACTACAAAAAAGGCAAAATTAAAAACATTTAGATGATCAAAATTATCATCTCTCTCTCAATCATTTTATAACAGTAACATGAATGAAACATGAATTTATAGTTCTATACCAGGAGGAAGAGATAAACAACCATGATGGTTAGGGCTCAATTTCTGTATTGCCGACGATCAAAACAATCACTTTTTATACTGTGGGTATATAGTCACCTGTGATAATGCAGGGAAGAAATGGAGGTGGGTTTCTTATGTAACTCAGAAATTTATTATTACAATTTTTTTTCTTTGGTTTTACTATCACCTCTTTGTTGTGGGTTTTCTCTCAGGGAAAAGAATGTGGAAGGAGAGAACGATCTGAGGACTGTAGAGTGCCTAAGAGGAAGATTGCTTGCAGAGAGAACGGCTTCAAGGGTTGCTAAAGAAGAAGCAGAGCTGATGCAGAACAAGGTTTATATCGCCTTTCAATCTTTAGTTTTAATTTGTAGAATTTATGCTGGAAATTGACTATAATTACCAATATAATGCTGCAGCGTTTCATTGTTTATTTGATTTGAGTCTTCCTTACTTGATTGGTTCTCTGTCTATAGTTAATAGAGCTGGAAAGACAACTAAAAGCAGAGATAAAATCAAAGAAGAGAGCCGAAAAGAAGCTGAAATTCCTGACAAAAAAATTGGAATCCCTGAAACTTTCAACGATTCTGCATTGACGACGATCGAAACAATCACTTTCTAGTTGCAATCTAAACCGCAAAAAAAAAAGAGGGAGATTGAAAGAGAAAATTTAAAAGAAAAATGAGGAGAACCTGCAATGTTGGAGAGTTCAGCAGTTGGGATGAAGAACAATTGATTTGCAAGTGGATGGCACCTTGCTCAGTAAAATGCAGCAGAGTCTCTTCGACTTCCCGCCCGAACATAGATTAAATGATCCGAATAGTTGTGATTTTGAAAGAGGGAGATTGAAAGAGAAAATCTAAAAGAAAAATGAGGAGAACCTGCAATGTTGGAGAGTTCAGCAGTTGGGATGAAGAACGATTGATTTGCAGGTGGATGGCACCCAGCCTCGCTCAGTAAAATGCAGCAGAGTCTCTTCGACTTCCCGCCCGAACACAGATGAAATGATCCTAACAGTCGTGATTTTGAAAGAGGGAGATTGAAAGAGAAAATCTAAAAGAAAAATGAGGAGAACCTGCAATGTTGGAGAGTTCAGCAGTTGGGATGAAGAACGATTGATTTGCAGGTGGATGGCACCAACCCTTGCTCAGTAAAATGCAGCAGAGTCTCTTCAACTTCCCGCCCGAACACAGATGAAATGATCCGAACGGTCGTGATTTTGGTTGGGAGGAATTAAACAGGAAAGAAGATTTTTATTTTTAATATTTCGTTTGGTTTGAACCGAACTGGTCCGGGTTAAAGCAAGTAAACCGAGTGACTACCACTTAATGTTGCACATGGGTAATATCTACGGTGAGGATTTAATGAAAAACCAAGATTTAATCCTCACCATACGCTGCTTGGAGCAGTGCCACGTAGGAACTGCTCCCAAGTAAAATCCGTAAATTGGGGCTTGTGGATTGCTTTCGTCCTTCCATTGTGTTGACCTATCGACTTGTCCTCTCAAACCGTCGAGATTTAGACATTCAGCAATGGCGGATGTTTGTCCTGCAAGGTTATCGTCTCATGCTTTAGGTAAGACTACCAGAATTCTCCCATTTCAGAATCTTAAACGAGTTCAAAGTTGATTTAGGCTCTTTTTGGTATCAAATCCTTTATTTTTCTTTTTCTTTTTTTTTTTTGGTACAAAGGCGCTTTTTATATATAGGGCTATTATATTACATATGCCACCGGTAGGAGTTGAACCCATGACCTCTCCACTGAGAAGCAGGTTTCTAACCATCCTACTACTCCTCCATTGGCTTTTTGGTATCAATTCTCATTCTCTATTATGAGATTTTTTCATTGTTTCAAATGATTTGGCATCTATTATCATTTTGATTTTTATTTAAAATAATAGAAAAATCTCAAAAATCTATAATGAACTAAAAGTCCATTGTAGATTATGGGGACAATTCATTCTCTTCATTTATGCGGTGGCAAACTTGAAATTTTAAAATCAAGATGGGGGTATAATGGTAAAAATACTATTTTATAAAAGCCCTCCCAAACCCTAACGCAAGCTTTCAATTCCTGCAAAAATTCTTCTCAATTCTAACGGGCGGCTTCTCAAACCCTCCTTCCCTGTCTCCAACAGTTTAAACCTTCCATGGATCACTCGCCATTCTTGTTACCATTCTTTTTTTTTCTTTTTTCTTTTTTGAATCCAAAGAGTTTATATATAGGGTGGGGGAATATTACTAATATAGGTGCCGCCGGATGGGTGCGAACCTAGGACCTCCCCATGGGAAGTTGGGATTTTTTGGTTACCATTCTTTTTCTTTATCTCTATTAGAAAAGTTGCAAAGCACCCATCAATTAAATAAAATCCTCTCTCAGGCTATCATCAACGGCAAGGACATGTAGTTCTTGAGAATCTGGTGATGCTGAATCGAAGAACTCGTTCATCTCCGGTACAGAAACCTGTGGAAGCACATCGCTAGTCGCCATTGCAACCAAAACTCCTTGTTTAGACACAACTGAGTGACCGAGTGACCTAATTTATGGAATGATCTTCTTTTTTTTTTTCTTTTTGCAAATGGAAGCAGAGACTGTATTGGGTCCGAGACTTGGTGTCCTAGAACAATATGATTTCAGGGTATTTACAGGGGGAATTTTGTGGGGAAGCACTGGAATTGTTTGGTGAAATGATTGGGGGTATTTCAGAGAGGCCGAACGAGTGATCGCTAGTCGCCATTGCAACCAAAACTCCTTGTTTAGACACAACTGAGTGATCGAGTGACCTAATTTATGGAATGATCTTCTGTCTGGTTTTTTTTTTTTTTTTTTTTTTTTTTTTTCCTTTTTGCAAATGGAAGTAGAGACTGTATTGGGTCCAAGACTTGGTGTCCTGGAACAATATGATTTCGGGGGTATTTACTGGGGGGAATTTTGTGGGGAAGCACTGGAATTGTTTGGTGAAATGATTGGGGGTATTTCAGAGAGGCCGAACGAGTGATCGCTAGTCGCCATTGCAACCAAAACTCCTTGTTTAGACACAACTGAGTGACCGAGTGACCTAATTTATGGAATGATCTTCTTTTTTTTTTTTTTTTTTTTTTTTTCCTTTTTGCAAATGGAAGCAGAGACTATATTGGGTCCGAGACTTGGTGTCCTGGAACAATATGATTTCAGGGTATTTACAGGGGGAATTTTGTGGGGAAGCACTGGAATTGTTTGGTGAAATGATTGGGGGTATTTCAGAGAGGCCGAACGAGTGATCGCTAGTCGCCATTGCAACCAAAACTCCTTGTTTAGACACAACTAAGTGACCGAGTGACCTAATTTATGGAATGATCTTCTGTTTTTTTTTTTTTTTTTTTTTTTTTTCCTTTTTGCAAATGGAAGCAGAGATCGTATTGGGTCCGAGACTTGGTGTCCTGGAACAATATGATTTCGGGGTATTTACTGGGGGGAATTTTGTGGGGAAGCACTTTGGAATTGTTTGGTGAAATGATTGGGGGTATTTCAGAGAGGCCGAACGAGTGATCGCTAGTCGCCATTGCAACCAAAACTCCTTGTTTAGACACAACTGAGTGACCGAGTGACCTAATTTATGGAATGATCTTCTTTTTTTTTTTTTTTTTTTTTTTTTTTTTTCCTTTTTGCAAATGGAAGCAGAGACTATATTGGGTCCGAGACTTGGTGTCCTGGAACAATATGATTTCAGGGTATTTACAGGGGGAATTTTGTGGGGAAGCACTGGAATTGTTTGGTGAAATGATTGGGGGTATTTCAGAGAGGCCGAACGAGTGATCGCTAGTCGCCATTGCAACCAAAACTCCTTGTTTAGACACAACTGAGTGACCGAGTGACCTAATTTATGGAATGATCTTCTGGTTTTTTTTTTTTTTTTTTTCCTTTTTACAAATGGAAGCAGAGACTGTATTGGGTCCGAGACTTGGTGTCCTGGAACAATATGATTTCAGGGTATTTACAGGGGGAATTTTGTGGGGAAGCACTGGAATTGTTTGGTGAAATGATTGGAGGTATTTCAGAGAGGCCGAACGAGTTAAGTGCAGTTAGTGCCGTAACGGCTTGTTCAAGGATTGGAAACCTAGATTTAGGTCGGAAAGTTCATGGGTTTGTTATAGTTAATGGGTTTGTTCAGGATGTTTTTGTGGGTTCATCGCTGATTGATATGTATGCCAAATGTGGTTGTATACAGGATGCTCAGAAGGTGTTCGATAAAATGACAGATAGAAATGTGGTCTGTTGGAAGTCTATGATTGCAGGTTATACGCACCTGGGTCTGTTTAAGGAAGCAGTTCAGTTTTTAAGAGATGCTGATACAAAATATGATGTCGAAGGAACTGACAATTGCTTGGGTTGCTTCTTCGTGTGGACATTTGGGTGCACTTGATCAGGGCAAGCAGGTACTTGCATATTGTGAAATTAATCAAGTCGAAGAATTCACTTGAAACTTTTCATAAGTTGATTAAACGGGATGTGTTCTCATGGACTGTTATGATTTATGGGCTTGCCATGAATAGTAAGTAGACCTGTAAACGGATTGGATTCGGCTCGAATACACCAGTATCCGAATCCGATTAGCAAAGCGCTATCCGAATCTAGTAGAAATTTAAAGAAGGCATTCGAATTCGGATTCAAAACTTTATCGGATATCCGATAATATTGCGATTCGATAAACTATCCGATTATTGATTGATGAATTTTTTTAATATTTTTTATTTCTGATTACCGATTACCGGTTTCCGAATCCAATTATTAGCCCATTTTTAGAGAAAAAGTGTTTAATCCTTTACTTTAACCAGATAATTTTCGATTTTCGATTATCCAGTTACAGACTACCAGTATCCGAATCCGATTATCATTCATTTTCAGAGGAAAAAATGTTGAATGTTTTACTCTATCCAGATAAAAATTTATCCGAATATTATCCGATCTGATAAGCAATTACCCGAATCCGAATCCAATTTTTTAGCGAACGGATGCGGATATTTTTCGGTAAGAAAAATTCCGAATACGACTACACTTAAATGAATACAAATGTGAATTTGGTAGCAGATTTCGGTTATCCATTTACATGTCTAATTGTAAGTCTCATGAACTGCTGTAATTATTCTTTGATATGTTATTGTCAAGTGAAGTTCGACTGAATGATAGGAAGCATATTGAAAAGAAATTGCAAAACAAATCATGGAAGCTTATTAGGATAGATGATGAATGCATGGATACTTATTTTCCTTATAAGTGTTTGGTGAAGTTTTAATTTTAGTAGACATTACATTGATATTGTAGTTAGTATGATTGTTTTTTTGCAAAACTCATAGTTTATATGAATATTGTTAAGCTAATATTTTGTTTGATGCATTTTTTTGTAATTAGTTAATTGTTGATAATTAGATTAATAGAATTTTTTTTATATTAGTTTTCATTATTATTTTCTAACAAGTTTTCATTTTAACATACCAAACTTATTTTTCATTCCATAATTTATTCTCGACAAATGTCACCAAACCTTTTTTCATTCTGAACCAATAATGAATTCTTGTACTTATTTCTTTTAAATAATCATAATAGAGAATGAGAATTGATACAAAAAAGAGCCTAATTACTAATTTTAGAATCTTAGATTGTGTTTAAAACCCCATTTCAGAATCTTAGACGAGTTCAAAGTTGATTTACTAATTTTAGTAATTTTAGAATCTTAGATTGTGTTTAAGGTTTTAAACAGGCGGAGGTGGGTGACAAAGGGGAGATAGGTGAGGGTGGGGGGGGGTTTGGCGGTTTCAGCGAAGTATAGGAAGAAGTTCACCTAAGGGTTGGGTAAGAAAAGTGGGAGACTGAGTGAGAATAAAGGGCATTACAATCATTTTACCACACAAAAGAACAAATCTGTCATTTCAGCTTCAATCATTTCAGTCATACAAAATATAACTCTGAAAAAAATAATTTTAGCTTTTATAAAAATGGACATCTAATCATTTTTACCACTTAAGTGGACAATCATAATTTTACCTTCACTTAAATGGGCTACTAGTAAATAGCCACATTATTTGAAATATGGGCTTGAAATTGCACTTTTATCAAACATATATGGTTATTGACTTGTTTTGGTGATTATATTCTCAAGGCCCCTAAAGTTGGGTCTAATTCTGGTTCCATAGACAAGCAAATCCCGCTCAATGATGGGATCCCATTTTAGCTAATGACATCTGAAGAACCATGTTTCATCTTCTTACACAGCAAACTGAACCAATCTCTCAAAAAGAGGTTTTTGCTCTCTTCGAAGGTGGAGACATGAAAAGCTTCCGGACTGAAACAATGGGATCATCAGCCTGTCAAAAAAAATTTTGAAAGGTTCAGGACAAGGAGAAAAATGAGGGAACAATTCCACAAATTGTATAGATTTTAACAAGCTAACATACATCAGCGAATCAGTTATGACATACCTCAAACACTGAAGAAGATGGAGAATCTGCAAGCATAGGTTGAGAAGGCTCTTTCCTGCGATCTAAAGCAGACAGTGTTTGTTGCCACCCAGGTGCAGCATTTCCTGTTGACACAATCCAGGGGCAAAAGTGTCTGTGCTGTCTAATTGGGTCAAAGGTTAAAGCTCGATCTACTTGTGCCTGCTTTAAATCCTTTCCTGCAACTGTAAGAGAACCAAAGTCGTGATCACCAATAAATAAGCACAAACTAGTTTTGTTGCAACCTATGAAGTTCTATCAATTTAAATAATAAGACTCCACACAGTACAGAGATCATTAATCTATAAAGGGATTACTTGCAGTCATCAAACTGGCAATTAGATTGTAAACTAAGATACTGCATTAAGTGCTGAAATAATTCAAGCCCTTTAATCCTCCCCTACTACCGTTTTTCAGTTTAATGCAGTTATGGTTCTTTTTCTTGGCCAACCCCACAATTGAGTTCTTGAGTTCAATTCTTCATAGGCACTTGAAACTGTGGATACAACAAGTTGGTTTATAAATAAATAAATAAATAGAAATTACTGAGCAGAAAAATCCGTTTGGTTTTACTTTTGTAGTTTCTATTTGTATAATATAAACAGAAATTTCTACGGATTAAATTCTGTTTTACTAAAATATAAAACAGAATCAATTTTCTGGAACAAAATGGCCACACATTTCTGCAAACTGTGCTGTGCTACAGAAATGTTACAGAAACGTTTCTAGAAGTTGTTGTGTTACAAAAACCATTCCGCAACCTATTTTGTGCTACAGAAATGTTCCTTGAATTAATTTTTGGGACACATTTGGTAAAATTGCAAATGTGCATTGCCATTCATTTGTATTGAATAAAAGGATCCCATCGAGCATCGCCATTCATTTGTATTGAATAAAAGGATCCCATCGAGCAAGCTGATCATGGAAACAAAAAATTTCAATCCACAAAAGAAGCAGTGATATGTGAGCCATGTGGCCAAAGAAACTAGGGTTTCTAAAAACTTTGATTAGGGCAAATTTAGGGTTTGATTGGGGAGGAAAAGGGTTAGGGTTGCTGGTTTTATAATTCAGAACTGTTTCCTATCTTATTCTTCCAACTAAAATACGTTCTAGCTGCGAGAACTTGATAAAATTCAGTTTCTTGCAATTCTGGAATTTGTGCAACTTCAAGGAAGAAGACGAAGTGCAGGGGTTTTACAACTTAGGGTAATATGGCTGTATTTGCAGAATTAAGAGTAGAGATGGATTATTGAGGCTTATGTGATCCTAAAAGGGATGAAAAGGGGCTGAAAGGGGCTGGGTTGAGGGTTTCCTAAATGGGTTAGGACAAGGTATCACTGGGAAGGGGAAGAGAGAAGGATAGGCTACGGTGGTGGGGAAGGGCTGCAACTGTAGGGGATGGGGTGGGGCTTATTAAATTGAAATTGAGGGAGTTCGCTGCAATTCACACAAGGAAACTTGAAGATGAAGCTGGGATCTGATAGCACCCTAGGGGTAGCCACATGGAGGGGAGAGAGGGTTAAGGGAATGGGAGGGGATTATAAATAGAGGGGAAAGGGAGAGGAAAGGTATCAAATGTTATATGAGTGATGTTTGGGCAGCCGTAGGCTGAGGGCCACCGTGAGGCGTTGGGGGTGATTGGCACCATTAAAACCAGCATTATCTTGTAAATTCCTCTGTTTTGTCATTGAATTCCATTGAATTTCATAGAGGATTTGAGGGTTCTTATCAACTGGTATCAGAGCATTAATGATCCCAAGAAGGAGTTATGGCACTGTCTTGGTTTTCTGGTGAAGAACGAGCACAAGAATGGATGACTGAAGTCGAACTCTTCTGTTGACAACATCAGATTGAGCAAGAACATTGGCTTGCAATGGCTGTCGAACATTTGGAAGGATTCGCGTTGGATTGGGTATACGAAAGATCTTTGGCCGGAGTTTACCTGGATGAACTTCAAGAAGGCACTGGTCATCGATTTTGGAAACAGGAAGAATGCAAATATTCCTCATATCGAATCTGCATCGGTCTTTGGGAAGGAGGAATCACAGCACCACATCAATCAAGTGCAAGGAAGTGCGCAGGAAGTGGCTGCTGGTTGTGGCCGATTAGTTGCAGAAGCTATTTCTCACCGAACCACGAGAATAATGCCAAAGAGAGGCTTGATGGTTGAGGCTATTGATTCTAGCAATGGAATGAAAAGTGATGGTCAGAAGGGGAGTGGAAGATGGTCGGAAGCGCCTAGCAGAAACCAACAGGCGGCAGCTAAGGTTTCTGTTCGCAAAAAATGGAGAAGACGATACTAGAGTTTGAGGGTTTTTGGGGTTAGTTTGGCACACCTCAAACCGGTTTACGAGTTTGGTTCACACATTAAGGGCCAAGGGTCATATAATTTGGGCCCAACTCAAGTATGCATAGTATCAAACTTAGAGCCCAAGAGAACCAATTTCAAAGATTGGGTTGTCAATTTCCCCAAGAAACCCCCTTGGGCCCAACCCATTCCATTAACCCCAAGCCCATCTTATTTCATTAACCCAATATCCAACTCATACTTCTTAACCCACAATTTTAAGTGCTTATGCCTAACCCCATTCAAAAGAATTATCTTGGGCCCATTCCATTTTCATCACCCAAAGCCCAATCCATTCCATCAAACCAACGCCCAACCCATTTCTCTTAACCCATGGTTTGTATTTGGAAACCACCCATTTAAAAGACCCACCTCGGGCCCATCCTATTTCATTAACCCAATTTTCTACCCATTTTTCTTAGCCCATGGTTTTAAGTGGTTAGGCTTAACCGATTCAAAAGCAACACTATGGGCCCAGCCCATTCTATTAACCAGCTCAGCCCAGTCCTTTTACTGGATATCCAGCCCATCCTTTTCTACTCTAGGGTTTACGTATTTGAGCCCAACCACTTCAAAAGTCCCACTATGGGCCTGGTCCATTTTGTTACCCCAAAACCCACTTTTTATTATTATTACTTTGGGCCCAAATAACTCAAACAAACCAAGGCTCAACCCAAGGACCAGTTCGAACCAAAGACTCACCAAACCAACGGTCCAACCAAGCCAAGAAAGGGGGAAGCCATCGTCTTCAACCTCTCCATATCGAGATGGAAAGAGAGGAAGTGATGTTGGGGCTGCAGCAATTGAGGTACGTCCTAACCAACAAGGGAAACCACCGTCTTCTACCTCCCTCTTGAGAAAGCCTTCACATCTGGTTGTGCAAAATCCCAAGGCAGAGACACATTGGACGCCGGTGAGTGGAACTCACCTCCTTCGTTTGAAATCTAGTGCAACTCGGGCTTCCAATTGATTTGCTCTCCCAACATCGGCAATATTTACAGGGGTGCGATTTGCACCAACACTTGGATTGGGAAATCTGCCGAAGAAAACCACTGTTCAGTATCGTTTTCTTGATTTTCCGCTGAAAGTCTTTCTCGATTTGCTTGGGGGTCTGTCCTAGGGTGGATTCCGTTCACTTTTTCTTGTTTGTGCTCTGGTGCTTGACTTAGAGGACCTGCGATCCATCACTGCCTGTGCCATGACATCATTGACAGAAATAGCTTACCTCTATGCTGGATTTCAGGCAGGTATAACTTCTGAAGAGTCGCTTCTTGGTCTTCTCTGCGACCCCATTTTGGTAACAGCGGCATTGTGCCTCCTAGGCTCCCATCTACCTGTCTCTAGTGTTTGGCATATTGTTCGAGAGGAACTTAAGTGCGGCATCTCTGATTTTTCATTTGAGGTGTCAGTGGAGAACGCAAAGCATTGAAAGTTGCACGCCATTGGTCAATTGCATCCTTGGAAATGGGCTTGCTGTTGGGTCTCTGAGAATATTGTAGAATTGGCCTAGCTGTGTGGCAAGCATGTGAAGACCAAATTTCAATCTTTCCTTCACCATGAGGACAAGGTGAAATTTAAGGGTGCAGCAATGATAGGACCCTAGGGGTAGCCATGTGGAGGGGAGAGAGAGGGTTAAGGGTATGGGAGAGGATTATAAATAAAGGGGAAAAGGAGATGAAAAGTATGGAATGTTATATAAATGATGTTTGGGCTGCTGTAGGCTGAGGGGCACCGTTAGGTGTTGGGGGTGACTGGCACTATTAAAACCAGCATTATCTTGTTAATTTTTCTGTTTTGCCATTGAATTTCATAGAGGATTTGAGGGTTCTTATCAGGTTCTCGAAGTTGAAGTATGAAAGCACACAAACCAGTTGCAAGGTACCCAAGAGCATGGTGGGAGATCTCGGGATATCTCGCCTTTTTAGAGAGGCGAGACGAGATCTCTGGCGAGATCTGCGAGATTGCAGATCTCGCTCGAAATCTCGCCAATATCTCGGCGAGATCTCGCTAACGTTGGGTTTTTTGCTGCTTTAGGGGCTTTTTAAAGGCCCTGTCTCGCGAGAGAGAGGCATAATTGGCCGGAAAACTCCATTTTTGGCCGGAATTTGTTGGGGATTCAACATAGCAACATCATCAACTCATCTACAACAACAAATTGAAGAATATTTGTAGTGATTCAAGCCTATTTCCAGGGATCTTCAAGAAATGTAAGATTTTCCCCTAAATTTGATTTTTTTCAAATACAAGGTTCTACAATGATTGTATGAGTGTGATATAAATATAAGTTGATGATCAAGCTTTGATCTACACTTTCATGGAAAAAAAATTTAATTTTCTGTTATTAAATTTTTTTTTGAATTTTCGTATTTAAAAAATATATTATCTAAAAAATTAAAATTAAAATTAAAGATTATAAATAAATACTTATGATATGAATGTGATTATTATTTATGTTAAACTACATTTAGAGGGCTACAATCTCATGTATTAATATTTTGATTATCATGCTTGTTGTATTTATTTTTATTTTTTATTTAAATAATTAAATAAAATAATTATGAAAAATAATATTTTATTAAAAAATTTTCTTTTCTTTTTTTTTTATTTATTTATTTTTAAATGATGCTTATATTATGTAGTTTATTTTAAAAATACCAACATGTCTTATTGAGCATTGTATATATGTTATCTTAGAACAAAGTGTGTGTTTTGTTGTTTTATAAATTATTTTTATATAAAATAATATGTTATTAAAAATTTATCTGTTTTTTTTTTTTTAAATGATGCTCATATTATGTAGTTTATTATAAAAATACTAACATGTTTGTTTGAGCAGTGTATATATGTTATCTTAGAACAAAGTGTGTGTTTTGTTGTTTTATAAATTGTTTTTACATGTTTTTATGTATCTAAAAATTATTCTATTGATTATTTGGGAATATTCATGACTCATGTATGTATTTCAGACTTTCAGTGATGTACATTTGAATCTTAAATGGCAACTAGTGGGAGTGGCGGCACTGGTAGTGGGACTCAGGACATTGCTTGACAACATGGGGATCCACTAACTGCTGACAAGAAGAAATCCCAATGCAAGTATTGCCTCAAGATTTTGAATTCTGGTGGTTCAACCAGATTAAAGCAACATTTGGCTGGTGGTTATAAAGATGTTGCCAAGTGTCCCAAGGTTCCTTATGAAGTGCAAAAAACAATTGCAGCAACTTTAAGGGGAGGGAAACAAAAAAAGGAAGAGATGGCACAAAAGTAAAGGGAATTTGAGGATACAATGCTATCTAGACCTACTCTTGATGTTGATGAGGAGTCAAGCGATGATGAAGAGAGGAGGAGGGTTATGGGTGTTGAGTCATGAGCCGAATGGAGACAAATGAAGGCTACAATGGAAGCTAGCAGACAGTCCTTACATGCTGAGAGTGTGAGGCAATATGAACAGACAAGGGGAGCAGGAGGTTCGGGGTCAGGGGCATCCATGCCACCTAGACATAGTTTTCAGGGAACTGAGACTGAGAGGACCGAAAGGAGGAGGAAGACTAGACATTATGATTCCACATTTGACCAAGACCCCTCCCTCTTCAACGAACGAGACATCTATTAAGAAGCATTCCCTATATGTTTGCTGGAGGTAAAGAATGCAGTAGGGAGGAGGAAGCTAGGTTATCAATCACCAAATTCATGCTCTATAACAACATTGCAACCAATGTAGCCAAAACATCATACTATCAGGGGATGATCAATGCAGTTGCTAGGGCAGGTGTAGGGGTTAAAGGCCCAACAGCTTGGGAAGTAATGAATAAATATTTACCCAAGGTAAAGCAGGAGGTGGATGAATACATTGGTTCGTTAAAGGAAAAATGGAGTACATATGGTGTTACTGTGATGGCTGATGGATGGACTGGTCCTACTAGATAGTCCATCATTAATTTCATGGTGAGCTGCAATGGAAATACATCCTTCCTTAAGTTAGTGGATGCCTTAGATAAGATCAAAGATGCTGACTACCTTTACAAGCTTCTTAGGGAGGTGGTCCTTGAGGTAGAGCCAAAGAATGTTGTCCAAATTGTCACAGATAATAGTGCTAACTTCAAAAAGCTAGTGAAATGTTGATGAGGAAGAAGAGCAGCAGGATCCACCTCTTTTGGACACCATGTGCTGCTCATTCGATTGATCTTATGTTGAAGGACTTGGGGAAAAGAAAGTCAATCAATACTGTGGTTGAGAGGGCTAGAAGGGTAAATAATTTTATTTATAACCATGGTTATATGCTGAAGATGATGAGGAACCACTGTAAGGGTGATCTAGTCAAACCTGGATTGACCAGATTCGCCACCAACGATGTAGCTCTGAAAAGCTTTCAGAAGAAAGTGGTGGGTCTTCGGCACATGTTTGCAAGTGATGAGTGGTTTGGTTGGCGTGGATCTAGCTATCCTGATGCAGTACTAGCCCAACAAACCATTGCTGATGATTCCTTTTGGAGGCAGCTGAATAGGACACTGGGCATTATAGAGCCTATTGTGTTTGTTTTAAGGATGGTGGATTCGGAGAAGAAGCCCACAATGCCCCACCTATATGCTGCCTTCCAGCAAATGAAAGAGTTGGTTAGAGCTGCTGCCCCTAGCACCTTCAAATCCTACGAGAGGATCATCGATAATAGATGGTGAGATGCACTTGGCTGGTGAGTCACTTTTAAGTCTATAAGTTTTTGTTGTATACTTTAATTTACATTCTTTATTTGTTATAACTTATAATTTATAAACATGTAAACAACCAAATCATTAAGTCACTAACCAAATTTTTTATTTCCACAATGCAAGCTTACTACCTCAACCCAAAGTACCATTACAAGAATGATCTGGGGCTTGATGTAAAGTTGATGACTGCAGTGCAAGAGGTGGTGGAGAAGCTTGTGTCAAATCCCGTCATGCAAGGGACAATTAATGGAGAGGTGAGAACTTATTCAATTGTTTCTTCAACTTCTTGCATTAGTGCATTAACTCATTAAGCATATACATAATACAATAATTGAAGAATTGGTGTACAGATTAGGGAGTTCAGGGATGCCTCTGGGAGTTTTGGAAAGCCTTCTGCGGTTGTAACTAGGAAAAAAACTGATCCTGGTAAATAGTTCACTACTCTATAAGTCATTAAATCTATAAGTCTATAGATTATAACTCTACAAATGATAACTGATAAGTTATATAAATATAAAGATTTACTTGCCTAATGCATTCTTATTTTTGGTTATGTAGCTGACTGGTGGTTTTTATATGGAACTAGTGCGCCAAATCTCAAGGACATAGCAATTAAAGTACTCTCACAGACTTGATCATCCTCTGGTTGCGAGAGGAACTGGAGCACCTTCTCGCTCATCCATAGTAAGGTACGGAACAGATTGGGGAGTAACAAGCTCGAGGACTTAGTGTATGTGCATTACAACATGAGATTGAGAGTAGGGCACATACAAGATAATATAGATGACGACAATCGTGAACCGATTGAGTTGACTGATATATTCCACGAGCCCCCCGTAGAAGATGAGGAAGATGATGTCATATATCAGTGGGTTAGGGATCGAGGTGGCCCAGTGTTGGATGGGCCAGAAGGGCAGCCTGATCCTACCATTGCTGCTGCTATGGGCCCAGATGCTGTGGCTGAGCACCTATCTTCTGATGAGGGTCAGGCTGTTGTAGCGGCATCAGAAGGATCAGCTGTACCATTTGTGGAGCCACCTGGTCGACTTGAAACAACTGAGGTGACAACTAGTAGTGGGGATTCAGATGATGCTGATGATACCAGACGGCCAAGTGGCCCAAGTCAGTCATTGAGTTCAAGTCATGGAGGCAGTCAGGCTGGTCGTGTTTCTGGTGGAAGTCAGCGTCAACAAAGGGAGTCACCTGACTCACCTCCACCAGGTCCGAGTCATCCGACACATGTGAGCCACAGTTCCCCTATCTCTCGGACTCATAGTAGGAGTAGGAAGATCATATCAAACCAGGGGTAGGGGCAACCGAATGATGATGCGAGCATGCATGATCTTGAATTGAACATCGGAAGCATAAGCCTAAATCAGAGTGATTCACAACAGCAGAGCCTGTCATCGGGGTACCAATACGGGGATCACAGCACCAGGTCAGATTACAGTGGGTATTCTTCTTATGGAGGTCATACGATTCCTCAAGACCCTTCACCTGGAGAGTACGCATATGGGAGTGAAGGTGGGTTGTTAAATGAGTGGTTTAGAAACCCGTACCCAAATACTCAACAACTATATGAACAACAACAACAATGGCTCTTTCACCCACCCACGATTGACGGTTATCCCAGACTGCTATTCCTCCAGTTTTCTAACATGCAGACATATAATGATCATATAAACCGATATGTGACATACTTCATTGATCAATTGACTTGGGAGTCATATGTGGCCACCGTTCAGAATCAATTGATGTGGAATGTTGAGTGATACTCTTAGTCTTGTAAGTTGTAAGTTGTAAGTTGTAATCTTCTTAATTCTTATGGTTGTAAAATTTTGAAGACATTTAACAATTTATTACTTTGAATCTTTAATAGTTTGAACTTTGAACTTTGATCACTTGTTGACTTGAATACTTGATGTGTAATGTTATTGTATTTGTATATTTGTATTTGATACTTGATAGTTGATAAATGATAACTCATTAACTTGAAGTCTTGAATTACTTAATATCTTTACATAATTACATTACATGTTGTCTCTGACTCTCTAAGACTCTAACTCTATATCTATAATCTCTATTCTCTAAGACTCTAACCTTGCATTTCATAGAATTTCGGTTTTACACATAGGGTCGACTTAGGAGACATAGTTAGGGTTATTTTCTCACAAATATAAGGCCACCAATGTGTTCAAAAGGCCTTAAATATGATAAATACCAAGTTTCAGCCCAACCAGAGCCCTAAAACCCACCGAGATGGGCCACCGAGACTACCGCCAATTTTTTGGCATATCTCGACCGAGATCTCACCATCTCGGTCGAGATCTCGGTATTCTGAGTGGCAAGATCTCGCTCGAGAGCGAGATCTCCCACCATGCCCAAGAGGGATCCCACGACCTTTCCAAGCCAATTCTTAATTCAATTCAATTCAATAATCAATTACTGAAGAATTACATGAAAGACTAGACTATTTATAGCCACCACAAACCATTCTAGACTCAACTAATGAATCCTACCAAATTGGGATTCAATTACTACTAAAACAGGACTTAACTAAAATAGAACTCCTTCTAAGATAAGGTTCCTAAAATTAGGGAGCCCTATCCTCAGCTACTAGCAACTCTAACTAACAATCAAATACCAACATTAACTCAACAACTAGGACTCCAAAATAGAAAACAATAACAGAATTAATTTCCTAAAATAAAACTGGACTTGGTCAACCAGGTATGGCTTGATCTAGTGTAGGAAAATGACCATTTTACCCCGCGAAAGATTTGGCCCCTCCAGGTGGGTTCTTGCCCTCGGATAGGCTTGGGCCTTCTTTGGGGGCTGACTAGGGCTGGTTACATCAAGAATGCTCCCTTGTGGTCCCTCCTAGGAGAGTAGGGAAGAACTGTGGAGAGACTGGTGGCTGGTGAATCCCTTCGATGGACAGTACTCTGACTAATGTGGCTGATGTGGTCACCCTATTTCGTGCTCTTCTGTAGCAGTCCTGATTTCTTGTATCAAATTCAGTGAACTTCTGGGAGTATGCTTGTTGGGGACGATGAGTTGTTGGTGTCGCCTGACTGGATGTTCTTGTGGGAAAAATAATTGGCTCAACACCTCTGACATCTCTTTCCAACTGTCGGGTTCAGTGCCTTCATACATCAGTTGCCTCCTTTTGCAGTTCCACCGTTCACAAGCATATCCCACCAAGTGCCTATATGTAAACCCATCTTTCCATTTTCTGAATAATAATGCCATTCAAAATAAAGATCAAGATCAAAAAGCCACTTATAGAATACCTAAAGATATCTAATGCCATCAAAAGTTCTCAACTCATGCATCTCAGGAGGTCTCTATGGTGGTTGTATTCCTCTATAGATACCATGGTGTGACTGGAAGTAGTTTCTAGCTGATTCCTCTGTAGCCCTGGTGACTACTGATTCATCTAATGATTGTGGATTTGCTTGAACCAGCAGCTCAAATACCACTGATGTAACCCCAAAACTAGGATTAAGGGTAATTTGGTAAATTCCTTGGATTTAAGGGTTGCCCAGGACTTTCCAGCAAAAGGGGGAACTGTTACAGAGGTCTTAAGATCTTCTAGGGTTGTAAATACCTTGCTGTAACTGAAAATTAGGTCTGAAGAGTACTGTAATTGAATTTCCAGATTTAAGATTCAAATTTAAACTCAATTTAGGGTTGGGGAAGGTTTGCCATGGTGGGTTTGGGGTTTCTATTGCTGGCACTGCAAGTTCAGAGCTGGTTCAAGGGTTTTAGAGAGTTTAAGGTGGTCTGGTTGAAACTAAATAAGGGTTTAAGATGTTTTCAAAATTTTGCAGAAGTCTTCCAAGGAAGAAGATGAAGTGCAGAAATTTTCTGGGTAAGGGACCTGTTTCGGAAATAAGTGAAGCGGAATGTTCTAAAGCCTACTGCAATCCTACAGGAAGGGAAGGGGAATGGGGTCTACAGGGGATGGGGAAGAAGGCTACGGTCGCTATGGGGAATGTGTAGGGGTTGTACTTGGAGACAGGGAACGAAAGTTCGGGAAGTTCGCCCGGTTCGCTACCCTGGCGAACCGGGCGAATGGCGAAATATCGCCGAGATCTCGGCAATATTTCGCCCCCCCATATATAAAATTTCGCCTCCTTATTTTTTGGATATTTTTATTTAATAAATTTGATAAATTTGATGTCTATCCTAATCTAATGCAAATATGTGGTAAATTTGAATTATTTCCTAAAAATTATTCTATTTTAATTCTCTTACCTAGCCACATTTAATATGTTACCTTCTGAAGCCTACATCATTCAGACATAATTGGAATGATTATCCATTCACTCTAAAGATTCTATTACAAGATTCATTAATAATTTAAATTGTTTCCATAAATTATTTCATGTATACATTCTTCCTAATCACATTTGGCATGTTGACTTTCGATAATTCTTGCCCACGAGTTTTAGGGGTATTTTTGGTCATTTTGAACCCAAATTTGATGCCTATCCTAATTTGATGCAAATATGTGGTAAATTTAAATTATTTTCTATAAATATTTCCATTTAAATCTCCTGCCTAACCACATTTAACGTGTTACCTTCTAAGGCCTAAATCATTCGGATATAGTTGGAATGATTAACCGACGATTGTATTACAAAATCCCTTCATAATTTAAATTGTTTCCATAAATTATTTCATGTATATACTCTTCCCTAACCACATTTGGCATGTTGACTTTTGAGGACTAGATTACTAGAATATAGTTGGTAAGATTGATCATTAATTTTGAAGATTTTGCTATAAAATGTCTTCCTATTTATAAATTATTCTATGTATATTGTCCTCCTATTTACATTTAGCACATTAAATTTTGAGTCTTGAATCATTGGGATAGAATTGGTAAGATTGTGATAGAATCGCGAGAGAAATCGCCTAAAAAGTGCAAGAAATAACATAAAATCACAAATAATAAAATTTCCGAAATATCGCGATATTTCGCGATATATCGCCAGATATCGCCGATTTCTCGGCGATATCTGGTAAATATCGGTTTCGCCCCTGGTTTCGTTTCGCCAGGGGGCGAAACAGACGAATTTCGCCGATATTTCGGCGAATTTCGCTGATATTTCAGCGAAATTCGCCGAAATTTCCTTCCATGCTTGGAGAAAGGGGGGGGGGAATAAAAATAAAAATAATAAACTAGAATTAACTTGGTGCTGAAGTTTGAAGAGGAAGAAGAAGAAATTAATCACAGAAAGCAATGGCCAACTATCCAACCACAAGTCACCCCTTGGGATCCCCACAACTTCTCAAAAGTCTATTTTCTCAACTCATAATTTTCATTCATCAAAACTTAAAACTACATTACATGAATAGGCTATTTATAACCTTAAAACAAGAGGGTTGGGAATCCCTAATAGATAATGATCCCAACTCACCAAAACACTTAAAATAGAATCAAATTACTATAACACCACAACCCTTAGATTGGAATCTTACTATAACACACTTTAAGTTAATCTTAAAAGCACATGCTAACTAAGATAACTTAGGATTCAAGCAACAACTTTAACTCAAAATAGAACTCTTTAAATACAACCAAACTCTTAAAAGTTAAGAACCCCCATAGATAAGGAATCTTATCTTATCCACAACTAACTTATAATGGACTTGAACTCTTCATAACTCAAAATTTATTAACCCAAATAAAATAAAAATTATATCCATGACCCTTGGATCAAGGGGATCGATGTAGACACATATTGAGCCCTAAACGGCTGGAAGATGACCAAAATGCACTTGAGGGGTCAGCCAACTTTGGATTGGCTTCTTTGGTTTGAGCTTTGGGACCAATTATGGGGGGGTCAAGCATGTTAACATCAGTGGGTCTGATGAAACTAGCCAAGGACAGCCCAAGAAGGGCCGAAGGAGTTCCCAAGCCGATTTTAGTTCTTTAGCAAGCCCAGTGGCGGTCGAACCAACAAGGTAGTCTGGTCATTTTCCACACCCTGGATCAAGTCCTAATTATCTGGGATAAATCTAGTTATTTTTTTGGAGTCCTTATCTATTTTTCTTTTGTTATTTGGAGCCCCATTTTGAGAGTTAATTAAGAGTTTTAGTTTCAGTAGAAGTGTGGATAAGATAAGATTCCTTATCCAAAAGGGTTATTATTTTTTTCGAGTTTACTTTTTTTAGAGGGTTCTAGTTTGATTTAAAGTTGTTGCTTGAGTCCTACATTTTCTTAATTAGCATGTGCTATCAAGTTAACTTAAAGTGTGATTCCCATCTAAGGATTGAGGTCTTGTAGTAATTAGATTCCCTTTTATAGTGTGTTGGTTAAGGGGTGGGATCCTTAGCCTTTAGGGACTACCAACCAAGTCAGTCTTCTTTTAATGCTATAAGTAGCCTATTCATGCAATATAAATTTTAATTTGATGAATGAAAATTATGAGTTGAGAAACTAGAATTGAGAGAAGTCGTGGGATCCCAAGGGGTAAACTGTGGCTGGATATTTGGCCATTGTTTTCTGCAATTAGGTTCTTCTTCCTCTTCAAACTTCAGCAACAAGTTAGTTCAAGTTCTCCCCCCCCCCCCCCCCAAAAAAAAAAGTACAGCCCCTACCCATTCCCCATAGTAACCATAGCCTTCTTTCCCAGACCCTTTGATGTATCCAGCCCCAGCCAGCCCCCAATTAGGGCCCAAGCCCACCCGTGAGACAAGGCCCAACTAAGAGGAGACGAATCCATTCCAGGGGTAGAGTGGTCATTTCCTACGCCTGGATCAAGTATTAATGGTGACCAAGTCCAGTTTTATTTTATAAATTAGAGTCTTAGAGGTTGAGTTCTTATTGGTAATCAATTATTAATTAGAGTTGTTAGTTGGTTAGGATAAAATTCATAACTTCAAGGAAACTATATCTTAAGGAGTTTGAGTTGGTTTAAGAGTCCAAATATGGTAACTGTCAGTCTGCTTAAAAGTCAAGATATTTCCTATTATGAAGTCCTACTTTGAGGTGCCTTAAATTAGGAAAGAGTTATTTCCTTTTTGGAAGTCTTGTTGTGAGTTTGTTCAAAATTAGGAAAGAATCTTTGAGTTTAGTTGGGTTTGAGTGACTATAAATAGCCAAAGTCTTTCTTGTAATCGTCAGTTTGGATTAATGAATTGATTTGAGTTTGAGAATTTGGCTTAGGGAAAGTCATGGGATTCCCCTTGGAATCCTGTGGTGGGAAACTCTTGTTTCCAGTTTTGAGATTCCTTCATCATTTTCAAATTCTTCTGCAGATTTCCATAAAGCACACCACCCTTCAAGTAAAAGTCAAGACACACACCCAAACCTAATCCACTCCCTCTCTATCCGAAGCCTTCACAGGCCCATCATCCCCTCAACCTCTGACCTCCAAACCAGCCCCAACCCCAACTCAAGTTATCCTCTTCCCCCTTCCCCTTCCCCTTCCCCTTACCCTTCTGCCCTAGCAGCCCCAATCCCCTGCCCTTGGAGTCGAAAGCCCTCCCCCCTTTCCCTCTCTGTCTTGCGGCAGCAGCAGGCCACTCCCTCTCAAAACATAACCTCACCAACCCCTGTTAAACCCATCCTACCCCTCCTAGGATCACACCTAACCCCTGAGCAAAAGCCCTCATGCAATTGGCCCACTTAACCCCTTTGGACCCTAATTGAAGATTTCTGCATTTCTTCTTCAACCTTAGGAATTGCAAAAATTTTGCAAATTTCAGAATTTGAATTTTATTTGAGCTCCAGCAATTAGAGTCCATTCTAGTTGAAAGGATTCACTAGAATTCAGTTTTGAAGAGCTGAACCGGCAGCCCTAGCCTTCCATACCTCCCCAGCCAAAACCCTAACTACCTTAAAAACCTAATCTGAAACACTAGAAACCCTAATTGAGTGCTGGACCTATTTCAGAAGATCCTAAAATCTAACCTTAAATTTCGAGATTACATCAGTGGTATCAGAGCTTACAGTCCAGCAGTTATTTGAGTTCGTAAGTACCATGGACAATCCAGAAATAGGGCAACAACTGCAGCAGATCTTTGCGTAGCTGACTGAGATGAGCAACAAGCTTACAAACCTAGAACAGTCCAAGGCAACAGATCAAGCACTAACTCCACCTCCTACACCCCCTAAAGTAACTTCGCAAGTATATGTTCCACAAGGGGAAGAAGGAAGTGAAAGAAAGTATAGAGGAGATGATCCAAAGTACGACCATCCTCGGAGATCGAGAGAAAGGAATAGTTACACCAGAGAATCTAGGTATGAGAATCCACTTTATGAAAGGAATGAAAAAGACCATGAGACGTATGAACTAGATAGAGTTCCACCAAGAAGGCAGCCAGCACCCACCCATCAAACCTGTGAAGATTATATGAGGGCATACTTCAATGGCGGACAAGAGCCAAGAAGTGAAGCAAATCTTCACAAGGTAAAGCTTGAGTTTAAGGACTAAAATGGGACCCTTGATCCACAGGAAAAAAAGAAAAGAAAATAAAAGAATTAAAAAGGCTGGCCAAGAAATTTTCCCTACCCTTACCGCAAGCTTCCCTTAGCCTATTCACATAATTTTTTAACGGTACCCAACTATACTAATGACGTAAAGATGCCTTACTAGCTAGTTGAGCTAAAAAACGAGTGAAAAAAGACAGGTTGCTTGCTCAGTACGAGAGCAAAGGAGGACTTGGAGTAGAAGACTAATCATTGCCTAAATTCCTTTGACAAAACCCTGCAACTTTTTCCTTGTCAACCCATCAAGGTTTTTGTTAACCAAAACCACCCCTAAACCATTAAACAACTCAAAATCAACCCAAGTAAACAATTTTCGATGGCCTATCAAACCCACCCTTCCTATTCCCAAAAACTAACAGTGTGCTAGCGAGTATATGTTTTGTACCACACAAATCCCATCCTCCTTGGTTTTCATCAATTGGTATCAGAGATTCTTTTTCCACAACCCATAGTGACACTCATTACGAAGTTCAATAATACTCAAGAAGAGCCTAGTCTGATTTTGAATTCTCAAGTTGACTAGTGTTTGAATAGGTCATAGCCTCATAGGAGTTGTGTTTTGATTAAAATTTGTTTGGTTGAGTCCTTAGTTATCTTAAATTGGCACATGTGCTTAAGAGTTCTAACTAAAAGGGAATTCGGCATATGCTTATTTAAGTTAAAGTCTAATTATTAGCATGTGTCTTTTACTAGATTCCAAATCAAGGGTTAAGGTCTTTAAGTAATTAAACTCCAATTCAAGAGTTTTGGTCAAGTGGTGGGATCCTTGTCTATTAAGGATTCCCACCTAAGTTAAGAGTCTTTTGAAGGCTATAAATAGCCAAGTATTTTATGTAATTTTCAGTTTTGATTATTGAATGAAATTGAGTAGTATTTCAATTCAAGTTGTAATAGGAAGCTCTTTGATTGTTTTAACATTCTTTAAGAGTCCAAATCTTCTTAGGAGTCAACTAGGTGGTTGGGATTGGTTGAGTCTTCTTAGGCCTCTTCTCATTCCTCTTGTAAGTCCCTTAGGACCTCCTTTGCATGACTCACACAGCCTTATTTAAAGCCCTATTGTGGAAGAATTAATTAGCATTTGATTATTTTCACCCAAAAAAAAGGGTAAATATCACTTACCTCCCCTCTTACCTAGCAAAGTTATCAAATGCCTCCCTTCTGTCAGTTTTTTCCATTAAGTTCAAATTTACCGTTAAATTTTTTTTCTAAAATCCCAAATTACCCTAAATTAAAAAGATATTTTAGTTTAAATTCTAAAATACCCTCAAGTAATATTATTGTCAAAATCCAAAAATACCCTTAATTACCTTAGTAGTTAAAACATTAAATTACCCTTTATTAATTTTATTCCAAGACCCACAAATATCCTTATGTCTTTTAATTTAGATGCATATCTTTCATTAAGAGGAAGAAAGAAAGAAAAAAAGGAAAAGGAAACCTAAGAAAGATGTTTAATTTTTTTTTTATTGATTTCCCTTTTCTTTAATTCTAATGAAATTATGAAAAGAACGTATAGATAAAGAACATAAGAGCATTTTGAAATTTTAATAATAAAACTAATTGAAGGTACTTTAGGATTTTAACTATTAAAATAATTGAGAGTATTTTAAGTTTTAACAATAATATTAACTGAGGGTAATTTAAGATTTTAACTACTACAGTAATTGAGGGTAATTTAGAATTTAAATTAAACATATTTTCAATTGAGGGTAATTTGGGGTTTTAAAAAAATATTTAACAGTAAAAATAGAATTTAACAGAAAAAGTTACTTTAAGGGAGGTGTTTGATAACTTTGCCAACTAAGAGGGTAGGTAAGTAATATTATCCAATTAAGAGAGGGTCTAAGTGTCATTTGGTCAAACTAAGAGGGGAGGTAAGTGACATTTACCCCCCCCAAAAAAAATAGCATCTCATTATTTTCATGAAAAAATTAGTATTTGATTATTAGTGAGCTCTCTGGCTGAGCTCTTTATTTCGGTTGCAGCAGTCTAAACAAATTTTTTTCCATATTTGTTCGTTCTTGTGCTTCCTTTCACTTCCTCAGGTCCTTGTATTCGTAAAGTCATGGTTATTTAACTATAAGTTGTTTGTTTGTACCCCCCCCCCTTTTTTTCTCTTTTTCCCTCGTAATAAATTGATTTGAACCTGATTTTAGGATTAGGGTTTCTAGTTAAGGGAACCTACGGGTTGTTACGGTTTTAACAAAATCTATATGGGTTGGGTGTTACAAGGGAAAAAGTATAAAATTAGGGATTGATCAATATGGACTAGATGTTGGAAAATCTTCCTTGGATCTTTTCCTTTCTCTTCTCCTTCCTTTCTTTTCTTTTCTTTTCTTTTCATTTCATTTTTTCTCTTTTCTTTTTTGCTTTCTTTCTTTCTTTTTCTGTTTTCAGGTTTTCTGCCCTTTTCTGCCGCAAGAGATAAGAGAGAGAGAGAGACGGCCGAAGGAAGAAAGAGAAGGGGGAGGGGTGCTGCAAGGTGGGGGTGGGGTTGCTGCCTAGGGGTATTGCAGGGCTGGAGGAAGGGATCTAGGTTGTCGTAGGAGGATGGGGATGCTGCTGCTGTGATGTGGCAGCAAGGGGGAGGGGTCTAGGTTGTAGCACAGAACAGGGAAGAGGAGGGAGGCTTGTGCAGGGTTCAGGGAGGGGCTAAGGTTGCTAAAAATGGAGGAGAAAGGGTGGGCGGCTGCTGGTACTTAAAGTGAGTGCTGAATAAGCAGGTGGATGCTTGCTGGCCATGCTAGAATTGCAAGACTGAATTGATGAAAATAAGAATCTCTAGATAACCGCAAGGTACTACCCAAATAAGACCCTGCCACACCTTCCTTGGCTGCAATTCTTAAATAAATTTTATTAATCTAGACTTAATGAATACGAAGCAAGAATAGGCTAATTATAGCATACTAAAAGACCCTAACTCTAAGCATGGTGGGAGATCTCGCGAGATGGGAGATGGGAGATCTCGCCACATCTCGCCGAGATCTCGCCTCTCTCTCGTTGCAACCATAAAAACTTGCCAGAAACTTGATTTTTGGCCGGAATTTGTTGGGGATTCAACTTCTAAACATCTTTAAGACATCTACAACATCAAATTATCGTCATTCAAGCTTATTTCAACTAAATTTTCAACAAAGGTAAGATTTCCCCCAAATTTGAATTTTTTTCAATCAAATAGAATGTTCTACAATGGGTGTGTAAGTTTAATGTAAATATATGTTGATCCACAAGCTTTGATCTACACTTTCATGGAAACCAATTTAATGTGACATTTAAACCGATATGTGACATACTACAGTGATGAGTTGACTTGGGAGTCATATGTGGCCACCGTTCAGAATCAATTGATGCAGAATGCTGAGTAATACTCTTGCTGTCTTGTAGTCTTGTAATCTTATTACTCACATACTCTTGTGATTGTGAACTTATGGATTATGATTTATGACTTACTAGAAGTCTAAAACTTCTTATGGTCGTAAAATTTTGAAGACATTTAAGTTCTTTGATAGTTTGATGTGTAATGTATTTGATACTTTATAGTTGATAACATGAATTACTTGATATCTCTACATTACATGTTGTCTAACCTTGCATTTCACAGCACTTTGATTTTACACATAGGGTCAACTTAGAAGACATACTTAGGGTTATTTTCTCATAAATCTAAGGCCACCAATGTGTTCAAAAGGCCTTAAATAAGCTAAATACCAAATTTCAGCCCAACCGGGGCCCTAAAACCCACCGAGATGGGCCACCGAGATTACACCAAAATTTTGGTAGATCTCGACCGAGATCTCGCCATCTATGTCGAGATCTCACTATTTTGGAGTGGTGAGATCTCGCTCGAGGGCGAGATCCCCCACCATGACTCTAAGTAAGTGGGATTCCTTTATAGATTAGGATCCCACCACAATGATCACAACCGTTGAAACAAAAAATAAAAGATCTAATGGACCCTAATTTATATGTTAAAACATTGCTTTCTATTTTAGATTAGGTTTCTATTTTTGGTTACTTTCTATTTTAGTTATTTTCTATTTTCGTCACTTTTAAATTTTCTTATTGTTTGGTTGATGATGAGCACATTTATGTTTGAAATCTTAGGGCATAAAGCATGCATTTTATACACTTAGAGTGGAGTTACCTTGGGTTTTATGTTGTTTTTGTAGATTTTAGGACTTTTCAAGATTTAAGCAAATATTTGGAGTTTTGGGCTTGAATCATGCAATTTTACACGTCAAGAAGTCAATTCAAATTCTCAAATGGGCCTGATCTGGAGCATGATGGGCTAGAGATGTGTGATTATGGGCCAACTCCGAAATATTGAAGAGATAAAGAAGGCAAATTTTATCTACGGCTGAGATTATAAATTATCAATCAAATCTACAGAGATATTATTGAGAGAGTCCAAATGGAGAAAAGAGTCCTTGCATACTTCAATATCTTATTTCCTATTTGAGATTTAATTAAAGAAAGAAAAAGAGGAAAAAGAATTATATTTAGAGAAGGAAGAGGCAAAAATCCCGTTTTTGAATGTCTCTGTCCAGTTTTGATCAAGCCCTTCATTGAACAGTCATTCGATGTCCGATCGTGCTGATTTTTGGAGGAGAGCTTCACGACTACTTAAACCTCAAATCCAACGGTGGAATTATGTATTTGATATCTTTAAGTCCATCCGATTGGTACGCCAAAACCCTAATTGGTTGAGTTAGATAAGAACTTTGAGTTTTATTCAAATTCAGTCGTGCCTCATATCTCATTTAACTCTATAAAATGAGAGCATACTCCATCAAGGGAGAACGTGTTCTAGAGCTTAGGAGAAGCAATTTTTCAATTCTCTTTGGTTTATTTAGGCTTTCTCAAGTTTTCTTTGCTTGCATTTGTGAGATTTAAATTTTCTAGATTAAATGTTTAGGTTTAATTTGTCTATGTAATGCAAATCAAGTTCAAGTTTCAAGTTCAATTTTTTCTTTGGATCTAGCAATTGCAGATTTAGATCATTCTAGATCTAGATCTGGTTGTTAGGGTTGGTTGAGATTTGAATTGTTTGTTCAATTCGCAAGTAAGTAACCTTCTTTATTAATCTTCTCTCCTCCCTCCATTCCCGTTTCTATCTACCCCTCCATATTCTTAATTTAGGATTTACTTTCAGCATTAATTTATTGTTCTCCCTTCCCCTGGATACTTGATCAGAGATGCCTACAGTCGTGCCTCTCTTTGGTTAAGGTTTCCATTTTACTTTCTGCAATTTACTTTCTGTTATTTACTTTCTGCAATTTACTTTCATCATTTATTTATTGTTCTCCCTTCCCTTGGGTCCTTAATCAAAAATGCCTACAGTTGTGCCTCTCTTTGGTTAAGGTTTCCCTTTCATTTTATTGCTTTGATTATTTCTTTTCTGCAATTTCTTTTTCTCTAATATCCATTCCCCTGATCGGTGGACTGTAAGCTACGGCAAAGGGTCCACGGACAAAGTCATTATTATTATACTCCCCTTCCCTCGATCCAAAGCTGACACTTGGATCACTTCCCTTTTCCTTTTATTTTTATTGTTTGCAATTGTTTTCCTGTCTTTTATTTACGCATTGATTGTGTGCTTTATTTTTCATTTCAATTCGATTGCATTAGATGTATGGATTAGGATCGTTTAGTTTAGTTAATTAGTTTAACAAAAATTGAATCAATGCACTCTCGCATTACTATTAAGAAGTTGAATTCTAAGTGGCATATCTCCTTGAGATCGACCAGTTAGCTACACGATACCGTATGCTTGCGGTTACTTTTAATTTCACAAACAGTTAACAAGTAATCTCCCAGTGATAGATTTTGGGAGATTCCATGCAATATGTAATTTTCCTTTTTGTTGCAACTCAACTTAGGAATTCCTAACTGGTATTTGATTTTATATTATAAATAAAGTACCAGGAGAGACCCAACACACACATGCAAGCTCTCTCCCTTTTTCTTCTCTTATTCTCTTTGTCTTCTGCTATTCTTCTTCTTCTGTCTAAATTTCTTTTCAGTCCCTAGGCAGATTACAGGTACTGAAATTCTAACACAGTACTAGAGTTTCCATAATCAGCTTAGGGACTGCTTCTTCTCTGTCAACTTCTCAGCCCCTCCCCCCCCCCTCCTAGTGTGCAACTATTGTTGTCCTATCTATGTAGTATAGATCCTTCTAAATCAATGTATGAAGGGATTTCTATCTACCTATTAATACTACTGAAAACCCATAAATCATGGAGAGTTTCAGATTTTGCAACTAATTCATAATCGTGGAACTCTCAGCCCACAGTTTCTGTTCAAATCAAAGGTTTCTTTTCTTTTTCTGTGAATTTGATCTGTCTTCTTCTAGTTCTCTAGGATACTTATTAATTTTCAAAAGTATGGACAGCATATGGTTCGATTATTCAAATAATGTTGCCGCCCTTTTGGGCCTTTTATTTCTCTTGCACTGCTTTTGTGTGCAAATCTGAAGTTTGATCCGTCCTGTGCTCATGTCTTGGGGTTCCTCTTGATTTTTGCAAAGATATGCCCAATAATTGGATTGCAAGACCTAGGTATCATCCTCCATTGTATATGCTATAAATTAGGCAGCAAGTAACATACTAGTACCTATGTTTTATTAATTTTTCTGTTCTGAAAAATTGTACAGGAGCCATATTGCTTCACCACTGCTTCCATTGTTTGTTTCATAATCAAGTTCAGCCTTTTCCTTGTCTAATACTTTAAAAAGACCCGAAGGACTAGGATTATTTTCTCTTCAAATCAAGATCTGTTAGAGTTTCAAATCTAGCGAAAGTTTGTTTCCATGGTCTCAGATACAGCGCAAGATGTCTCTTTTCTTCTGAAAATCAAACTGCACTAGCAAAGACCTGTTGATGTTTTCTTCATGAACTATGAATTTAATTCAATCTGCACTAAAGTGGCTGCTGCTTCTTTTTTCTAGTAAACACATCTGACATTATCTGCTACCATGGCAATTGTTATTGCACTTTGCTGAGCTACTATTGTCTAAGGTTCAAAGCTGGTTCAGTAATATTTTCTAATTTAATTTGCTGCTGCCCTGTTTGAGGGTTATCGGTGGTTCAGAATTTCTTTTTCTCGTAAACAAGACTTTGTCCTGTGAGACGATTTAATGATGCCTGATCAGCTTTATTAGTAAATAATACACTGCTCTATGGCTACTGTTGTTCCTTCTTGGATTTCTTTTGTGCTCATACTTTGAGATGTTGGTCGTTGGTCATAATTATTTGTTGACATGTAATGCTACACGTGAAGGGGAGATTGGAGTCTCTTTCTATATCTACTTAGAATTTGTTAAAGAATATTATTGGTGAAGATCTTTATTCTCCTAGGATGGTATTCTATAGTAACACCTAACCACATAGTTGACTTTTGTCTACCTACTTGGTCCACAATAAGCTATATTGCATTTTATCTACCTACTTAATCCATAGTAACTCATACTACCTTTTACCTACCTACATGGTCCGCAGTAAACCATACTGTCTTTTGTATACATACTTGGTCTACAATAACCCATACTACCTTAGTCCATAATAACCAATATTGTCTTTTACCTATCTACTTGGTCTGCAGTAACCTATTCTGTCTTTTACCTACCATTCTTTTCCCTACACCTGCCTTTTTTTTGCAAAGACCTTATGTGTGACTTTTGGCTACACATTCTATCTTCTTGTGTGGATTCCTACCTACTACTAGCCTTATTTCGATGGCGCCCTTGATTT